>NW_028318120.1:1975625-2287500 GCF_062004578.1 Staurois parvus | reverse complement strand
GGTCACAAGATGGCAATATCATTCCTATTAACTACATATGGCTTATTCTAATAGGACAATGCTGGTAAATTGATACTCAAAAATAAATGAATTTAAAAAATGAAGCTGTAATTTCATTATTGGGCCACATGCTTAAATAACATTTGCTTTAATTGCTTTGAACAAGCATGCAGCTCAGATCTGACTTTGAAGCCAAAGCCCATGTTTCTGCTGCTGTCAGTGCTGTATCATACTCTAGTAGCATCAGCTACATACAGTATGCAGAACTGTGTTTCAGTAACATCATGGATGACTTCCCATCTGCTGAATGAACAAAACTGAGTTGGGCTGAATACTTCTCAAACATGTAACATGAAACCTTGTATTTTTAAATGAATACAAGGCTTCCTCTGCCTGGCTAAGGTCAAAATTTTGATGTCATCTGCCAGTCTCTCCATTTTGGGCAATCAGAGAAAGCCTTGTATTCATTCATAAAAATACAAGAATTCCCCTGAATGACCAAGAAGCACTCATCCTAGCTGCATACTGTATGTATGATACAGTACTGGCAGAATACCTTGGTTATGGAGGTAGTTTCTTTGGGTCACCTTAACCTAAACAAACTATTGAAAGTGAAAATAAATCTGGACGTCTGCTTTAAGATAACTATTTTTCAACAGGTCAGCATGACATCCCACATGTCTCTCTCAATAAATGTGTGAATTAAAGTTCTAGAAATTACAAAATTGTTACTGGGTTAAATAGTGCTTCATTTTGTTACAAAGTGCAAAAACCACAAAATTAGTAACCTCGTCAGTGGAACCATAGCTTTTCATGCTTAACATTGCTCCTATTCTTGCCAATACAAGAAAATCCAAGAAACTGTTGGCCAAAATCAGAATTGTGATGCTGTCCAATGATAGTTGTAAAATGTTGAAAATCTATAGTTAAATTGAACATGTAAAACCATAAACTAAAAGAATGTATGTAGCGTGATGGCGCCCAATAATCACTTCACCGGTATGAAAGGGGGAGCGGTGTCCTCAAATGTTTCCAGTCATGTGAGGAAGGACGCCACTCTAACCACTCGTGGAGTCCTACGTGAAGATGGCCTCAGCCGTCGCTCCGGCCATGCCCTCTGACGCAGAACAGGCTTCATTTTCCCTGCACAGACCTGTACCAGAATGCGGTAAAACGCATCAATAACACACTGGAATGCACCCTAATAAAATTGAAGAAAAAGGGAAAAAAATTAACCGACCGCATCAAAAAAGGATCAGAAACGCATCTGGACTGCGTTTCTATAGTGTGAACCACCCCTAACACCCTAGTTACACCGATCCCAACTTTGCAATTGTGTGACTTACGATTTCAAAGTCAGATGACATGCCGATGTGAGGTGTGATTTCAGGACATCTGACACAGATGTCTATGCAAATCGCACCAAAAGTAATGCATGCCCTACTTTAGAAATCTGTTTAGTTCCGACTTGGAATGACCACTGTAATTGCAGACAATATGGTGCGACTTGCCATGAGATTTGAAATTTGTATGGCATGCAGATTGCATGCCAAGTCGCACCCAGTGTGACTGGGGTCTAAAGGCTAGTTCACATTAGATGCAGTCCAGTGCGTTTTTTTTCTGCATCAAAAATGCATGCACAATATTTTCCATGAATTCTAATGGCCCTAGTTCACACCAGTGTTGAAAAAGTAGAATATGCTGCATTTTTTCTGCACAGGACTGTACTGGAACATAGCAAACTGCACCATAATAGAGTGTGGTGTGAACTGTAAGCAAAAACATATTCTGAATGCATCCAGAGAGCATTTTCGTGGTGTGAACTGGCCGTAAAAGTCAGCAGCTACAAAAACTTGTTTGGCTTCAGGTGCCGGCATCTTAGGTAAGGAAGTGAACTGGTTTTCTACTGTGCATGCGTGAGTCGTGCTGTACTTTTTGAGTGGTCCCAGTCTTCTGGGACCTGTGATGTGTCCAAGAAGGCTGCAGGGGAAGGGGGGGGGGGTTCGAACCACCGGCTCAGATCGCTCAGGCGCATCTGACCGGAAGTGGGAGCAGGTACCTGTCAAAACCAGGTACCTGCTCTCCCCTCCCCCCAAAAAAGTGCCAAATGTAACAGTGGGGGGGAGGGTATAAACAAGTGGAATTTCCCCTTTTGGGTGAAGTTCTACTTTTAAGTCAGGGGGGTGCATGAAAAAGGTGTCATTACTTACCTTATGTCTACAGTGGGGTCCCTCCAGTGCTGCAACCAGTCCCCTGCAGCCTTCTCTGTAAGCGCTACAACTCCAGTCACCTGAGTGTACAATACAGGGTTATTGTCCTTGTATTGTACAAAATGATGCAGAGACTCCAACCACAGACTATAGCTTTGAGCAGAGAACAAGAGCGCCACAGAGGGGTATAAGTTAGGTACTACAATTAGACATAGCAAGCATTTAACTCTTCCAGTGCAGAGAGGGGCCCACCATTGCAAGGGGGGATTTGATTTTCAATTCCTGGATTTGAGCATTATAGACAAATTGAAAAAGATTTCTTCACACTGTTCCCTCTGCTCAGAGGAGAAATCTCTCTTTTAGGAAAGGCTGATCACACCAATGACAGGTCACATGACCAGACTTTCCTCCTGGCTCTTTTTTTTTTCTTTCCTTCATTCAATTTAACTGCGACTGAAGCAAGTGGAGTGCACTGCACATATTAAAAAAACAAAACATTCTGCTGTGCATTCTTTAATTTCTAAGCAATGGTAAGGCCATACCCCTGCTTTATAAATAAATGTCTAAGCAACTATAGTCCCAACAGCCTAGGGGCCCTTAAGGAAGACTTGAAACGGAAATGAAAAAACAGGCACATTACACTGTTTCTATCCACTCGGTCATTTTATGCCTATAACAGCTGGTTAAAAAGAAATTCAAGTGTCACTTCCACAATTACCTAAAAAAGTAATTTTTTCCTAGCTATAATTATGAACTTAGATGGTGGTGCTGCTGCTGTAATAAAGCCAATCAATAATGTGAAAGTGAAAAATGTATAATCATGTTATGTGACACCAGCATGAGGTGATGATGACCACATACAGTGGAGGGGAGAACTGAGTGATCAGCAGTGTTTGAGCTCTCAGTTCTCAGGGTAAAGGCAATGGGGGACATATGCAGCATCAGATCAATTCTGCATCCACCCAGGTGAGTATACATTTTTTTTGTAAACCACAAACTTCTCTTTTAATTTGTTTCAGCTCCAGGTCTATGAGTTTTGTACCAGAGGCTGGTGCATTGTGGGGAAGAAGAAGACATGTCTGTACTACAAGGAGGAGGTGAACCTTAAAGGATAAATTCACCTTTTAGACAAAAATAATAAATGCACATTTTTCTGCAGGTGAAAAAAATGTGCATTTATTATTTTTGTTTGCAGGAGCCTGTAAAGCATTGCACCAGCGATCAGTAAATCGCTGGTGCCATGCAGGTCTGCAGACCTGTCAGAATATCTGTTTGGCCGTACGGAATATATACGGCCAAGCAGATATACTGGCAGGAAGCTTCAATGAACTACCACGGCACTCTAAAGTGCCGTGGTAGTTCATTGAAAGCTAAAAGCCCATAGCCGCTAAGGCTGCTGGGACTTGTAGGCACTCATTCACAGAACTGTTGAGTGACACGGCAGTGTGGGCGGAGCCCTGTATGGCCACGCTGTTTTCAAATCTGACAGGTAGTTCGGGGAGAAGTTTCCCTGTACTATCTGTCAGAGAGAGGGCAGCTGCAGCTATGGGAACCTGTTACATGTTCCACTCTAAAAACAGGTGGAACATGTAACATGTTCCCAAAGGTGAATTTATCCTTTAAGAGGATGTTCATCAACCTGTATCCTTGGTTGTTATCATATCCTCCTGTCTGATATGCACCCCTTGGCCTTTAATAATCAAAGCAGTGGGCCTCATTTTTTGGCGCCTGAAATAAGAACTGTTAGTTGCCTTTCAGGCACTAATCATACCCTTCACTCCAGGACTCAGGACATTATCTAGAGGGCAAAGGGTGGTTTGGGGGTAAATTAGAGCAATGTTAAGACATACCTTTAACCGCTTCTGTACCGCCCTATAGCAGAAATACTGCTACAGGCTGGTACGGGTGCGCAAAATCATGTATATATACATAATTTGCGCTCCCGCGGGCCAGGGGGTGCGCGCACACAGTGATGGTCGGCCTAAGTCGAATGATCAATCCCTTTCCTATCAGGGATCTTCCTGTACCTGTGTTTACACTTACATAGGTACAGGAAATGATGCAATCTTTTCTCTTTGGGCACATTTCTTCCCAGAGAGAAAAGAAAGAAGACATGTGAGTAAAAGCACTACACTTGCACAGTTAGAACACATTTTAAGACACATTTAACCCCTTGATCATCCCCCAGTTAAACCCTTCACTGCCATGTCACCAGTGTCATTAGTACAGTGTACAGATTTTTTGCTGATCACTGTGTTAGTGTCGCTGATGACTTCAGATAGCGTTAGTTGGCGTCCCTTCCAGATTGCCCGTTAGTACACCAGTTATCACATTTTACCACTTGATTGACAGGAACACGCTCACATACACAATAAACCTCCATTGCCAGTATAGTGTCTAAACGGATCAATATCTTTGATCAAATCAGCACTATACCAGTGTTCACATTAGTATAGTGTCCCCAAAAACGCAGCGTTAGAGGGATCAGCCTCGGAACCTGCCAGCACCTGCGTTTAGCCCCTATGCTTACCCCCCCCCCCCCCCCTTGAAAGTGCAGTGTCAGTAGATCACTGTCACTTGATTCATTGCACACAAAACCACAGTGTTCCCAGAATCAGGCCCGATCTCTGTTAGCACTTGCCAGTAATTTTTTTTTGTAGCGGTTCAAGCAGTCCCTGACAGCCAGGTGCTCTTTTTCCCATAATTCGCACTAGGTACCTATAAATTTAGTGGCCAAAACGTCAGGATTCTGAGTATGTTAGATAAGAGCGAAGGGGAGCACTCCATGACACAATCAGCCTCAGAAAATGAACCTGTAGACAGCAGCGGCACCCTGACAGATAGCTCAGACAATGGAGAAGAGGTCCCTGCTAACGTCAGACGTACCTGACCCCGTTCCTAAGTTGCTGAGATGTTACAATCGCATGATGACTTTCACATGTACTAGTGCCGCTCTACCATTTGGTGAACTGGAGAGCACCAGTGGCCTAGTACATCCTGGTCTTGCACATACCAGCACTGCAGTATTACTTGGTGACGTGGCGAGTCCCATAAGTGCAGTACAAGCTGGTGCGGTGGCGAGGACAAGTAGTGTCCCGCAGCCACCAAGAATTCACACACAGGCCCGTAGAGCCCCAAGTATCCTTCCGGATGTGCTTGCAAATCCCGATTGGCAGCCCACAAATTCTGGAGCACCCGTACTTCCCCCATTCACTGCCCAACATGGAATTCAGGTGGAAACAGCAAATTTAACTACTCCCCTTTATTTTTCGGAGTGGTTTTTCACGTAAGATCTGTATGCATTGATTGTGGATCAAAGCACTTTATATGCACAAGTTTATCGCCGCCAACCCAAATTCAAACCTTGCCAGACCATTCGCATGGAAACCCATTACTGTTTTTAAATTTTAAGTTTTTTGGGGCCTAACCCTCAAGATGGGCATTACTAAAAAAAATTAATTGTGGTTGTATTGGTCCACAGACCCGATTCATCATATGCCCGTGTTCTCTGCTGCTATGGCCAGGCATAGATATTAAAATATGTGTTATGCATTTCAACAATACACTCTGTCGTCCTTGGGATGACCCTGAATTTGACCGACTCCACAAAATTCAGCCCCTCGTAAATCCCCTTACCCAAAAATTTGCACATGCCTATACTCCCCAGCAAAACATCTGCGTTGAGGAGTCCCGCATTCATTTTTCTGGCCGCTTTGCATTCAATTTCTCCCCAGCAAGCGTGTCAGATATGGGGTCAAGATATATAAGACCTGTGAGAGGGCAACAAGCCATTGTTTCAGATTTACGAGGGAAAAGATAGTCACGTGGAGCCCCCCGGATGCCCAGACTACATTGGGAGCAGTGGCAAGATAGTTTGGGACTTGGTGTCATCCTTTTTCCATATGAGGTACCACTTATACGTGGACCATTTTTATTCAAGCGTGCCACTATTGACATTTGTACAATCTTGGAAGTGGCACCGTGCAACCTAATCGGCTTGTAAATACCAGTCTTAGAAAGGGGGAAAAAAACTTGAGAAATGAGGAATTGCTCACAGTGAAGTGGAAGGACAAACAGGATGTTTTCGTCCTGTCTTCCATTCACACAGACAGGACCATCCAAACTGTCATGGCAGCTGGTGTTGTTGAGAAGCCACTCTGTGTCCACGACTATAACCTTAACATGGGAGGGGTGGACATCAACGACCAGATGATGAAGCCGTACTTAATTTCCCGAAAAGCCAGACGCTGGTACAAAAAAGTGTGTATTTATTTCAATTAGCTCTATATACTACTTTTGTGCTTTACAAAGCGACTGGACAAGGTGAATCCTTCCTAAAATTCCAGAAAAAAATCATAATGGCCCTTTTGTATCCAGAAGGTGCTGTGGCCCAAACCCCAAACCCAGTTAGCCGGCTGCATGAGAGGCATTTTCCTGATGCCATTCCTGGTACCCCAACCCAAAGGACACCCCAACAAAGATGTTGTGTCTGTAGCAGACATGGAATTAGGCGTGACACTTTTTTTTGTCCCTCCTGTCCTGGCCAACTCTGCCTTGAATGCTTCTGTCGCTACCACACACTAGTGGAGTATTAGTATAGAGTACAGCACAGCACAGTTCAGGGCACATATTTACACAGGGTCTTGAAAGATGTTAGGTAGTCAGGAAACTGGCTATTGCATTTTGAGAGACCCTACAATCTGGTTTAAAAAGTTAAAAAAATAAGTACAAGTCAAAAAAATTAAGAATTTTAAAAAACAAAAATTGTTGTTTTTTTTATTGTTGTCGGTGTTGCTGTTCTACGGTTACGATTTTACTGTTTTATTGTTAACCATTGCGGGTTTCTTTGCAGGAATGCCATTCAGCTGCAGCACCGACTTGTTTATTCTGACAATGACATGAACTTGCTCTCAGAATATACAAAAGTCAGTGTGGGCAGTGCTGTTGGATGAGATTTTTCATCTGCAGTTAAAAAGAGCATATATGCCGAAGCATGGGGGCCTGGAGTGGCCAGTGGGTGGATGACCCCTATGCTTCAGTATATATATTTAAACATTTTTGGGCAAGTTTCAATAAAAAAGTTGTTTTATTGTTAACCATTGCAGGAATGCCATTCAGCTGCAGCACCGACTTGTTATTCTGACAGCAACAAGGTCTTGCTCTCAGAATATACATAAGTAGGTGTGTGCAGTGCTGTTGGATGAGATTTTTCATCCGCAGTTAAAAAAAAGAGCATATGTGTCGAAGCATGTGGGTCTGAGGGGGTCTGGGGCGGCCAGTGGGTGAATGGCCCCTATGCTTTTGTATATATTTAAAAAAACATTTTTGGCAGAGATTTCATCCACATCGACCGATGTGAATAGAGGAATCTGTTAGGTTCTTTTTTTTCGTTCAGCCCACGGGTTGAACAACAAAAAAACATTTCATGTGTGCCCACCATTAGAAGTGGGTGGATGCAGGGCGGTATATTCTAATGCTGGGTATACCACACACTTTTTCTGACAGAGATTTCTTCTCTTTTTTTTTTTCATTTAACCCACAGGCTGCGGCTACCAAGTACCCCCAAAATACACCGTCACCCAGCACCCCATGTCCCCCCTATGCATCCTTAGTTACCCAGCACACCATGTCACCCTTATTATGCACCCTCAGTCACCCAGCACCCCGTGTCACCCTTATTATGCACCCTCAGTCACCCAGTACCCCGTGTCACCATTATTATGCGCCCTCAGCACTTCCAAAATACACCCTCAGTCACCCTTCTTATGCACCCTCGGTCACCCAGCACCCCATGTCACCCTTATTATGCACCCTCAGTCACCCAGCACCCCGTGTTACCCTTATTATGCACCCTCAGCACTTCCAAAATACACCCTCAGTCACACTTCTTATGCACCCTCAGTCACCCAGCACCCCATGTCACCCTTATTATGCACCCTCAGTCACCCTGTGTCGCCCTTATCATGCACCCTCAGTCACCCAGCACCCTGTGTCACCCTTAGCACTTCCAAAATACACCCTCAGTCACCTAGCACCCCATGTCACCCTTATTATGCACCCTCAGTCACCCAGCACCCCATGTCACCCTTATTATGCACCCTCAGTCACCCAGCACCCCATGTCACCCTTATTATGCACCCTCAGTCACCCTGTGTCACCCTTATTATGCACCCTCAGCACTTCCAAAATACACCCTCAGTCACCTAGCACCCCATGTCACCCTTATTATGCACCCTCAGTCACCCAGCACCCCGTGTTACCCTTATTATGCACCCTCAGTCACCTAGCACCCCATGTCACCCTTATTATGCACCCCATGTCACCCAGCACCCTTATTATGCACCCTCAGCACTTCCAAAATACACCCTCAGTCACCTAGCACCCCATGTCACCCTTATTATGCACCCTCAGTCACCCAGCACCCCATGTCACCCTTATTATGCACCCTCAGTCACCCTGTGTCGCCCTTATCATGCATCCTCAGTCACCCAGCACCCTGTGTCACCCTTATTATGCACCCTCAGCACTTCCAAAATACACCCTCAGTCACCTAGCACCCCATGTCACCCTTATTATGCACCCTCAGTCACCCAGCACCCCATGTCACCCTTATTATGCACCCTCAGTCACCCAGCACCCCATGTCACCCTTATTATGCACCCTCAGTCACCCTGTGTCGCCCTTATCATGCACCCTCAGTCACCCAGCACCGTGTCACCCTTATTATGCACCCTCAGCACTTCCAAAATACACCCTCAGTCACCTAGCACCCCATGTCACCCTTATTATGCACCCTCAGTCACCCAGCACCCCGTGTTACCCTTATTAGGCACCCTCAGTCACCTAGCACCCCATGTCACCCTTATTATGCACCCCATGTCACCCAGCACCCTTATTATGCACCCTCAGTCACCTAGCACACCATGTTACCCTTATTATGCACCCCATGTCACCCAGCACCCTTATTATGCACCCTCAGCACTTCCAAAATACACCCTCAGTCGCCTAGCACACCATGTCACCCTTATTATGCACCCTCAGTCACCCAGCACCCCATGTCACCCTTATTATGCACCCTCAGTCACCCTGTGTCGCCCTTATCATGCACCCTCAGTCACCCAGCACCGTGTCACCCTTATTATGCACCCTCAGCACTTCCAAAATACACCCTCAGTCACCTAGCACCCCATGTCACCCTTATTATGCACCCTCAGTCACCCAGCACCCCGTGTTACCCTTATTAGGCACCCTCAGTCACCTAGCACCCCATGTCACCCTTATTATGCACCCTCAGTCACCCAGTGTCACCCTTATTATGCACCCTCAGCACTTCCAAAATACACCCTCAGTCGCCTAGCACACCATGTCACCCTTATTATGCACCCTCAGTCACCCAGCACTGTGTCACCCTCATTATGCACCCTCAGCACTTCCAAAATACACCCTCAGTCACCTAGCACACCGTGTCACCCAGCACCCCATGTCACCATTATTATGCACCCTCAGTCACCCAGCACCCCATGTCACCATTATTATGCACCCTCAGTCACCCAGCACCCCATGTCACCATTATTATGCACCCTCAGTCACCCAGCACCCTGTGTCACCCTTATTATGCAACCTCAGCACTTCCAAAATACACCCTCAGTCACCTAGCACCCCATGTCACCCTTATTATGCACCCTCAATCACCTAGCACCCCATGCCACCCTGCAAAGTTAACACGTCACCCATGTGTACTCCACCAATCATGTTACCCCGTAGCACTGACACTGCACCCGTTATCTTCCTCCTTTCATCCAGCAAGCCCAACGTCACTGCACCCTTCAATACTACCAGTGCGTCCCTCTATACTGCACCCACCCATCAGCAATGTTTCTGCATCCAGTACTCCCTGGCACATACAGCCACTGCACCTCACACCTGACCCACCTAACAGGAATAAAGCGGAGAAGCTTATTTTTCCCGGGCTCAAAGTTCACTCCGTGCTTACCACGCCCATTTCCTGTTCCTCCGCTGACATCACTTCCGGGTCCCTGTAGTGGATGGGAAGTAGACGTGAGTTCAATGTCACTTAGGTAAGGGAGGCTGAGTATTACTCTATAGACTGTACATTATCTGTGATTATCATGGTGATTAGAGATCACATAGAGACAGGACAAGGCAGTGCAGACTGCGGCATCCACAACATGATGATACACTTCACTGCCTGCCTAGGAAGGAGCTGGCTCACCCTGATCACAATGAACAGGACGGATAGAACTGCCACTCCTGGGTTTAGCTTTTCCAGATGCGGAAGTGATCAGTGAAGTGTTACTTTTGTGCCTCCTGGGTCACTTTCTCCTGTATTTAGAGGTTTCTGCTTTAAGCTGCGTTTATTTGCAGTTTGAACACCTAGACACTGGGTGTTTAGCCTGGTGCATGGGGCTTTGGCAGTTAGCTGCCATCAGAGGGCACAGGTGCCCCATCCAGCTCTACTGCTGACAGCTTGGAAAACTCTAGGAGAGTCTGACAGCTGCTGTGTTAGACTACAATGTACAGTAGTGAGTGTACAGCTTGTATAACAGTGTAAATTTGCTGTCCCCTCAAAATAACAACACACAGCCATTAATGTCTAAACCACTGGCAACAAAAGTGAGTACACCCCTAAGTGAAAATGTCCAAATTGGGCCCAATTAGCCATTTTCCCTCCCCAGTGTCATGTGACTCGTTAGTGTTACAAGGTCTCAGGTGTGAATGGGGAGCAGGTGTGTTACATTTGGTGTTATCTCTCTCACACTGGTCACTGGAAGTTCAACATGGCACCTCATGGCAAAGAACTCTCTGAGGATCTGAAAAAAAAAGAATTGTTCTACATAAAGATGGCCTAGGTCAGTGATGGCGAACCTATGGCACGCAGAGCCATCTCAGTGGGCACGGCAGGAAGAACGCGCGGTGCGCACCAGGCGATCTCCGTGATCGCTGTGTCCTACGGACACAGCTGATCACGTGACGTGGTAAAAGGCCAATCACAGCGGCCTTTTACCACGTGATCAGCCGTGTCCAATGACACGCTGATCACCGGGAAATGCAAATGCCGGTTCTCGGCTGCACTTTCCTCACGCTGTCAGATCGTGAGGAAAGTACTGCCGAAAACCGGCAGTTGTCAGAGCAGGGAACGGCACCGATCATCAGGGTCAAAGATCATCAGTGCCCTGATGATCAGTGCCACACACACGTTCCGCCCACCTGTGCCCAGCAGTGCGCCCACCTGTGCCCAGCAATGCACCCACCTGTGCCCAGCAGTGCGCCCACCTGTGCCCAGCAATGCACCCACCTGTGCCGCCTACCTGTGCCTAGAAGTGCCACCTACCTGTGCCCAGTAGTGCCACCCACCTGTGCCAGCCCACCAGTGCCACCCACCAGTGCCCATCAGTGCAGCCCAGCAGTGCTGCCAGTCAGTGCCCAGCGGTTGTTCCAATCAGTGCCCAGCAGTGATGTCAGTCAGTGCCACCTATCAGTGCTGTCTATCAGTACCCATTATCAGTGTCGCCTATCAGTGCCGCATATCAGTGCCACCTATCTGTGACACCTCATTAGTGCTGCCCATCAGTGCCACCCATCAGTGATGCCCGTCAGTGCCGTCTGTCAGTGCCTCCAGTTGGTGCTATCAGTCAGTGCCGCTTATCAGTGCCCATCATTTCCTGCATATCAGTGCATCATCAGTGCCTCCTCATCAATGCTCACCAGTGCCGCCTCATCAGTGCTACCTATCTGTGCCGCCTCATCAATGCCCATCAGTGCTGCCTATCAGTGCAGCCTCACCAACGCACATCAAAGAAGAAATATTACCTGTTTGCAAAATTTTAGAATAGAAGCAAAGGAAACCTTTTATGTTAATTTTTTGCTCTTTTTTCATTTATAGTGCAAAAAATAAAACACCCAGTGGTGATTAAATACCACCAAAAAAAGCTCTATTTGTGTGAAAAAATTATAAAAATTGCATATGGTTACAGTGTTGCATGACCGCACAATTGTCATTGTTAAGTGCAACAGCACTGAAAGCTGAAAATTGTCCTGGGCACAGGTGGGTGGCACTGGTGGGCACAGGTGGGTTGGCACAGGTGGGTGGCACTACTGGGCACAGGTAGGTGGCACTTCTGGGCACAGGTAGGCGGCACAGGTGGGTGCATTGCTGGGCACAGGTGGGTGCATTGCTGGGCACAGGTGGGCGCACTGCTGGGCACAGGTGGGCGGAACGTGTGTGTGTGGCACTGATCAGCAGGGCACTGATGATCAGTGACCCTGATGATCGGTGCCGTTCCCTGCTCTGACAACTGCCGGTTTTCGGCAGTACTTTCCTCACGATCTGACAGCGTGAGGAAAGTGCAGCCGAGAACCGGCATTTGCATTTCCCGGTGATCAGCGTGTCATTGGACACGGCTGATCACATGGTAAAAGGCCACTGTGATTGGCCTTTTACCACGTCACGTGATCAGCTGTGTCCATAGGACACAGCGATCACGGAGATCGCCCGGTGCGCACCGCGCGTTCTTCCTGGCGTGCCCACTGAGATGGCTCTGCGTGCCATAGGTTCGCCATCACTGGCCTAGGCCATCTTTATGTAGAACAACAATTCTTTTTTTTTCAGATCCTCAGAGAGTTCTTTGCCATGAGGTGCCATGTTGAACTTCCAGTGACCAGTATGAGAGAATGAGAGCAATAACACCAAATTTAACACACCTGCTCCCCATTCACACCTGAGACCTTGTAACACTAACGAGTCACATGACACTGGGGAGGGAAAATGGCTAATTGGGCCCAATTTGGACATTTTCACGTAGGGGTGTACTCACTTTTGTTGCCAGCGGTTTAGACATTAATGGCTGTGTGTTGTTATTTTGAGGGGACAGCAAATTTACACTGTTTTACAAGCTGTACACTCACTACTTTACATTGTAGCAAAGTGTCATTTCTTCACTGTTGTCACATGAAAAGATATAATAAAACCTTTTAAAAAATGTGAGGGGTGTACTCACTTCTGTGAGATATTGTACATCTAGTGCAGTATACACCCAAGGAGGAATGCCCAAAATGGAGACATCATGTGTTCCAGGCATGCATTCCAAACACCAAATAAAAGTACTGCTAGGTGCCCTGTCCAGCCACAGCAGCTGTCACTCTCCTACAGTTTACCAGTCTGTCAGCATAGGAGCTGGATGGGGCACCTGTGCCCTCTGATCGCAGTTAACTGCCAGAGCCCCATGCAGCTGGGCTAAACACTCTACACTGGGTGTTGAGCCAATCAAATAAGGTGTCTAATCGGATCTTGGACACACAGGGGTTGATTTACTACAATTGGGAAGTGCAAATTCTGGTGTAGCTATGCATGTTAGCCAATCAGCTGCTAACTTCAGCTTGTTCAGTTAAAGGATAAGTTCACCTTTTAACAAAAAATAATAAATGCACATGTTTTCACAGGTAAAAAATGTGCATTTATTAATTTTGTTTCTGGAGGCTCTAAAGAATTGCAGCAGTGATCAGTAGATCGCTGGTGCCATGCAGGTCTCCTGCAGGCCTGTCAGACTTGTCAGTGTATCTGTATGTCTGTACATCCCATACAGGCAAGCAAATACTGACAGGAAGACTCAATGAACTACGAGGAGCTCCACAGCATCTTGGTAGTTCATTGACAACTACAAGCTGACAACCACGAAGGTTGTCGGAACTTGTAGTGGTTTCATTCACAGAACACTGTGAATGAGTGATGTGGCCAGGCAGATGGGTCCCTGCACGGCCATTTGTTTTTTAAATTGTGACAGCTAGCAAGGAGGAGAAGGTGTATATGGAGTAAAGCATGCTTGTTGTACTCACTGTGGAACCTAAGGGGTTAATCCTCAGCATTGTGTAAAAAGGCTGTTTGATCCTGACTTCTTGCCCCTCCTCTCCTTCAAATGTCCATACTGATCAGACAGACTGAATCCGTAGCCCTTCTGCACATACTCCGTTTAGTGTGTATTACTAGAGAGGTTTTTTTCTTGGAAGAGTGCATGTGATCAGCACAGGGCCAATGAGCACTGTCCAAACAGAGATCAGGGGTTCTGCATCCTCCTACAGCAGAAAAGAAACTCCTGCAAGCTTTGACCAGTGCTCTGCTGAAGTCACAAGACTGCTCTAACTGCTGATGAGAAAAGGTATTTAGCTGTTTATATTTACTAGAGTAATTGCATTTCCATGTTTTGTGTACTGTGAGAGACCAGATAGAGTGAATGCAGGGGCCTGGGTTTAGTGACACTTTAAGATCTCGTTCTCACGTCATGGTTTTCACAAAAAACAGTGGATGTGTCGTAAGAAGCAGTGTTATTCAGTGAGGGTCTTTAGGTCTGAGTAGTGAAAATATATGTAAGTAAACTACAACCGACAAGGATAGATGTGGACCTGGCCTAAAATTCAGGTGTACCCTTTTATTAAAAAACCCTCTTATTCCATATTTGTACTCCTTTAAGGCCTTGTTCACATGGGTGGCTGCTTTTTTGACCGCTCTGAAAAGCAATCCACCCTTGATTGTTTTTCAGATTCAGTTGACAGGAGTCTCAGAGACAATAGGTCACCTTCTAGACAATAATTTTTGAAATCACTTGCATTATGTGTGGTTGCAGTGGGGGTTCATTCTCCCGAATGCAGCATGTTTGGCAGTGGCACCGCCTGCCATAGAAAAATGCTATATAAAATTTTCTGCATTGCAACTGTGTCAGAGCATACAGATACATCAACTGGCAATGTTAATTTGCCGCTGGGTGGATGGGGGCAGTAAAAATGCAATCAGACATGTTCCTCATCTCTCTTACAGCTTTAGGAACAAGGCTTAAAACCCCTTTAAAATTACTTGTACCACATTTCTCTCAGCAAGATCCACTATCAAAGATCAAAGGAAAAAAAAATAAACATAAAAAGAGAAGGAAATGGACAGCAGAGAAAAAAAGACTATAAAAGAAATAAACCAAGCCATAACCCTCTTGGGCATGAAGTTCACCAGAGCTTCACAGGTTGCCACTGGAGTCCTCTTCATTTTCCAAAAACTTGTGACAACAAATGAGATCTGCAAAATACTCACCATGCCCCTTAGCAAATATCTTGGAGTGTCTACTTTCCAAAAAGGGAGCATCTGGGGGGTTGTTTCTACTATCCTGGCATTTCAGGGCTAACATTAAAAAAATGAACAGCAGCGCAGGATCTCTGTCAGCAAAACATGTAGTTTTATTGAACAATTAAAAAAATAGTACACTCACGTGTAAAACTCTTGACAAACAGCTCTGGCACAGATCGCAACATAGAAGCAATTCCAAGTGTGTGAAGTGGATGACCATTTAGAATCCCTCAGCTGGCATAACAAAGGAGTGAGCTTGACAGCTGTCAAACGCCGCTAATGGCTGACACTGCCTCCTGGATCTCCATACACTGTAGAAAGGGAGAAGAGGGAGCGCAAGGAGGGGGCGGTAATGTGTTTCAAAGGACACATCTTCTTTGTCAGATCCAACATTAGACACTTATGCCACACACCACTCATTCTTCTAACCACCTGAAGATCAAGCCTTTTGTGACACTTTTAGTTTACATGAAAAAACTTTGTTTTTTTTCTAGAAAATTATTTTGAACCCCCAAACAGTTTACAGAATAAACTGGCGGGTGTTGCAATTTTTTATGTCACACAGTATTTTTGAAGCAATTTTTCTAGCACAGATTTTTTGCGCTCCCAGCACAGAGACTGGGGTGTCACTGAGCCCCAGGTCCCGTTCCAACAATCGGGACCCAAGACTTCCGATTCCGGATCACATGATTGCTGTGATAGCCTCTGATTGGCTACCACAGTTATCAGTCACCGTGAAGCTCACCCCCTTGTTTTTTTTTCTCTCTGAATGGAGGAGATACATTGTATACTTTGAGAGATACATTGTATCTCTCTCTCTCCTTGCAGAGAGAAAAAAACCCCACCTGTTTGTAATTAAACTAAAAAATAAGTTTGATCTAGTTCAGTGTCAAGGTTACTGTTTTTGGTCAGGGTCAAAGATCAGGATTTTTTTTTTTTTTGTGTCAGTGTGTTTTTAGGTAAAAATAAACCAAAACAAAATGTGCACTATTGTTTCTGGGCTGTAGTACAGGTACAAACAACAAATAGCACACACGTATATGGTATCACTGCGATCGTCAAGAGCTGGAAAATGTATTTTGGGTTGTTCTTTGATGGTAGGTTATAGTAGTAACAAGAAAATATTTTTTTTTTACTATTATGGGCCAGTTTTTCTTTGATAATAAAAAAAAAAAAACACCAGGAGATATTCATTACCATTTACCACCAAATGAAAGCCCAATTTGTCCTGAAAAAAAACAAGCTATAATCCACCTGGATGTACAAAGTAGTTTTGATGATATGTATGGTTTACTGACAAATGGCAAAGTTGTAAAATGTTACTTAGGCTTTAAGATTTGTTTTATCCTTAAGTGTGAAGGGGATAATGGCCTTGTTTCATAATGTTATATATATTATTAGTAATGCATGGTAATCATAAAACATTTTCTGTCATCCTTATTACTGCAGGCTGTCACCTGAAGCTCTCTTTCTACAACAATAGCTTTGCATTTATCTGAACAATTATGTGGCCTCTGATATTTACTGCGTTAAGGACGTATGCTCCATACATTACCTTTCCAGTGGCACTCGTGGCGGGAGCTGTGGGATATCACTTGGAATGGTTTATTCGTGGAACCCCACAAAAGATTACAGAAGAGCAGAGCATTGTAGAAAAAAGAGAGGAAAGAGTCCTACAGGAGGCTGCAGGGCGGGATCTCACTCAAATCACCAGTTTGAAGGAAAAAAAGGAATTTACACCCAAAGCTGTCCTTAATCGCAATCGACCGGAAAAAAGCTAAAAATATGAAACTCCTCCCAACTCCTAATTTTAGGTGTTATTCTGATTGTACCAGAGAGCTGATGGAAGAACATTATGTACATCCCTTCAGTTCAAATCTATGGAGACCGATGGTGCATCAATATTTTTTTCCTTGATGGGCTCTCCAACAGAATCCTTTTACCTCTTTATTTTAATTTCTTTCTCCTCTAAACTTGCTCAACCTGAAAAATGGATTGTTGTTGGCTAATTTGCTTCATTTGCCCATGTTGTGTCTTATATCAATAATA
Organism: Staurois parvus; assembly: GCF_062004578.1. Classification (NCBI taxonomy): domain Eukaryota; kingdom Metazoa; phylum Chordata; class Amphibia; order Anura; family Ranidae; genus Staurois; species Staurois parvus. The sequence goes on along the minus strand of NW_028318120.1, from coordinate 2,270,115 downwards.
CCTAATACATAAATTAAATGTGTATCTTGGGATGTATTTCTGGTTGGGCTCACTCACTGCATGGCCATATGAGCAAAACATAATGTGTTTTTCTCTTCTAAATAAAGATGTAATATGTTATGATAAAAATATAAGTGATATCTTCTTACTAAATAGAGACTTCCAGCCTGTGATGAGAAAACAATGATATAGCATATTTTTAAATGAACTACTGTAAGTACTTGAATTTGACTGGTTATCCCCTTTACAGTAGCACTCACACTGGGAGAGAGAGGGGGCCAGCAACAGGAACCAATTAGGAAAATTCTGATAGGTGGAGAAAAAGAATGTGGTTCTCGGTGTGCTGATTCTCCTTTACAGTGGGAGAAGGATTTGGCCAATCTGTATTGGCTAAAGCCCAACCCTGGGCAAAAATATTTTTCTTGTAGTGGAGCTGTGCCAGTACTGCAAGGGCTAAGTGCTTGTCTTGTCCAGAGAAGAGGAGAAAGCACTATATTTACCTGATCCTATGCTCCTCTGGCAAATGGTGCTCCCCCGCAATCCAGTAGTGGACTGTTCCTGGCATCCCCACGTCAAGAAAAGGTCTATGGAGCCTGCTCTGGGCTTCATGATGTCAGGAACAGTCCACTGCTCAAGAACAATATATGGCGTGGCGGTGCAGGAGCTGAGGGACCGATCTTGTGCGGGGAGGATCAGAGGATCAGGTAGGTTTATCTCCCTTCATCCCTTCTGTAGACCTAATTAAGCAGTTAACCCTTGCATTGTGGGCACAGCCCCACTGCAAGGAAAACTTTTTTATTTGTGCCTGGAGTTCAGCTTTAACTACAATAAAGAACAGTCATTCGGTCTCCAACGTGGCAGTGCTGTCTGATAGGGTTGTGTAAATCTCAGGAATGGATGGACAGATATGATTCCTTTCGTAGTTCCCATGTATGTTTTTCAGCTGTGTATTTATCTATTTGCCAGGAGTTCAGCGTTAAAGCTTGACCACCACACTTCTTTATGGAAGCTCTTAAACCTGGCATGAGAGAAATATTGGGTTTGTCTGTTTGCTGTATCCTCAAAAAACAAATAACTAAAAAAATGTTGGCTCTTATATAGACCCACTAGCTTTAGTAGTCTCTGAGTCAGCCACAAACAAGTGTGCAGATAAGAATTTTTGACTTGTCGCCATGTTAGCCAGGCTTCCAGCATTTTTAAAAAAGAGTGATCAGGGATGGCAGCCTCCAAGTTTATCCCCTAATATTTTTGCTTAAAGAGTAACTCCACGTTTGTTGAGAAAAAAACATTTCCCTCTGGGTGATCTATGTACATTGCAAGAATTTTAAAAAACTTTGTTGCAGAGTTCTACCTTCAGTTATTCTGAAGGAATAGCTGTTTATTAGTCTGTGTCCATGTGCAAAGTGAATGGGAGTGATTTTATGATTATCATTCAGCTGCTGCACTTGCAGGTTTCTAATAAGCAAAGTTGCAAGGTCCGCATCACTTTACCTGTGACATCCCTTTGGGAGTATCGTAGTGCAAATGTCTGGGAAAATCAGTGAGCCAATCACCAACAGCAGGAAATTACATTTCGGGGGGGGGGTCGTTCTGTACACCATCTCCTCCAAGTTGCCATATTGCATTGCATTTTACAGAAAATCCCTGCGCTACAGATTGAAAAGAAAAGGTAATTTTTAATCACATTCAATTGGCCTGTATGTACCACAATTGTATATGCTATATTATTTTTTTATTTGCCATTTTTTTGCCACAAAAGTGCAGTTATCCTTTAGCCACTTAGATTTACACCCCTTCCTGACCAGGCCATTTTTTTGCTATACGGCACTGTGTTACCTTAACTTACATGAGCATGCAACTGACAGTTGCATGCTCATGCAGCGCTGTACATAACTGAAATTTTATGTAATTTTTTTCCCACAGAGCTTTCTTTTGTTGGTATTTGACCACCACTGGGTTTTTTTTTAATTTTTTGTGCTATAAACAAAAAAGAAATTTTAAAGAAAAACAAACAATATTTGTTATTTTCAGCTGTTAAAACATATTAAACACATTAAAAAAATTAATTTCTTCATAAATTTAGGCCAAAATGTATTCTGCTACATATTTATGGTAAAAAAAATCCCAACAAGCATATATTGATTGGTCTGTGCAAAAGGTACAGCGTATACAAATTATGGTGTGTGTATATATACTGGAATTTTTGTACTTTTTTTTATATACAAGTAATGGCAGCAATTAGCGACTGGGAAGGGTAAACATCTAGGGCAATTAAAGGGTTAACTGTGTACCTAATCCGTGTTTATATATGTACTATATCGTGTTTTATTAAGGAATGTGCTGGATCTTATTCCCTGCTTTTGCAGGAAAACAAAATCCAGCACATCGCTGCTGATAGGACACAGCTCTGCCTTGTTTACATAAGCAGAGCTCTGTTCTGTCTCTCTCCTCGACAATCCATGGGTGGCAGTGGTCATCCATTAGCCGACACCCACTGATCAGCTTCTACAGTGACTGATCACAGCAAAAGCGGTGCTCTGGGGGCACGCATGCCCTACCAGAAAGTGCAGAATCATGTATATGATTCTGCTGATAGCAGTAAAACGGGTAAAATATATTTAAAACCAAAGCTTGACTTATTTTTGGGTAAAGTAAGGAGTAATTTAAACCCCTGAGAGTTTTGTTTCCCACTGTTCTTTTGGAGATATTTTTCTTCTTTCCCTATCTTAGAGGCAAAAGATCTGAGAGGAAATCTATTCAAAATGAGCAGAAAACTTCTGTTAGGCCTCATGCACGCTGCTGATGATCACACACCATGCGATCTGATTCCGGTGCGGCAAAAAAAAAAAGTACCTGCACCTTTTTCGTGTGGGTGCTGTGCAAATTAAGCTCATACAAAATGAATGGGCTCAAATTGCACTGCAAAGAATGGCATGTGATTTGAACAGGAAAGCGATGTGATTCTTGTCCAAATCACATGCGAATTGATTGTGTGAATCCAGCCTAAAGTGTAACCAAACACAAGAACAAAATGTAATATATCCAAACTTGTAAAATTTTCAAACCTTTTCCTTTATTTTCACCCATTAATTCTGTCAGCAACCTGCCTACTTACCTACAATAGTACGAAACAGAAAGCATGATATCATCTGCCCGCCTCTCATAAAATTACAAGGCTTCTCCTGAATGACAGAGGAGCGCTCAACAATGGATGACCTCATAGGTTGATAAGGACATCAGGCACCAAAAGACATCCTTGTTTGTCCCTACTCTAAATGAGGTGACTTTAGAAGCTGGAGAAGAGAAATGCGGAAATACTAGTATAGTGTGCAAAGGTGTATTTGCTTTGTTAGAATAATTCCCCTCCAATGTTTGGTGTCCTATGTGTGTGGATGTTGCTGCACTATGGAAATTTGTTTGATTAGATTTTTAGAGTGGGGTAGCTTGGCATTGTGCAAAGTTTTAAAGGGTACCTTGACTGAACAAAGGCTGAGAAACACTGACCTAAAGGATGTAGCAAACTGGGAATTTTAAAGGTTTATATATACTTGCTGATAACATAAGACAAATGTATCACAAACTCGGAACTATCATGAAATGTAAAGACACATGCCAGTATTCTCTCAATAGTTTCATGTGTATTAAATATGTGCAGTAGCTCCCTAGTGTGATCTGTTTGACCTCGACTTCTTGTGCTCCGAGTTCAGAATAATGAGGAAACGCTTGCTGCCTTCATCTGATAAGGTCTTTAATGGGATTCTAGAGGAAGCTACTAACTGGTGACTCCATAATCTATTGTTACTGCATTCTTGAAGACTAAACACAGATGAGTAATAACCAAACACATGAACTTAGAATTGGCAGACCAGACATGTATGGCTTGAAGGATATATTTTAAAGCGACTGGCCACATTCTGCTGTATTGAATTACACTGCTTAGGACATTAAGAAAATAAGTAAACAGGTAAAGGTTGTTGGTGATTTTTTTTTTTAATAAACTGTAATGGTATTTGCCTGTAAAGGGTGTATATGTTTGAGTCCTCCCTATTATTGTTCCCTAAGGGCCTGGTATGGATTTTGAGGGGACCCCCATGTCATTTTTTTAAAACAAATTTAGCCTGGGATTCCCCTCAAAATCCATACCAGACCTGAAGCACCTGGTATGGATTGGGCTGTTTTTAAAACATTTTTAAATGCCATTCGAAACATACAAAAGGGCCCTTCTGGGGATTCAGGATAATGAGCAGTATTCCCATCATACCAAATTGCTGATTTCTTTTTTACTTTTCTATGCCAAGAAAGAAATCCTCCTTCGGTGGTCCTCTATTCTTTCTATGGTGTCTTCCTGGGAGGCGATGGTGGATACGGCCCTGCCCATGTACAAACTTACATATCTGAATACAGGCTGCCCCTGGAAATAGGTTAAAATGTGGTCCCCTTGGACTTCGAAATAATGTTCCCTTTTCTGCCCTCCCCCCCTTTTCTTTTTCTTCTCCCCTATTCTCCTCCTTGATTTCTTCCCTGGTTCTACTCTCCTTACTCCTCCTACCTCCCTTTATCTTTCTTTTGGACAACTTTCCCCCTATGAGCCTCTGGTGCCTTCCCATGGTTTTATCTCAGGGACCTTTGATTTTATACATACTGTTCTTTACATGTCTACTTACTGCTCTGTTGAACTGTACAGCTGGACTATATTAGATTAATTACTAGATTAATGTATTTGGTCTATATGTATGACATTGTATTTTGTACATATTTATACAGTTTATATTGCTCTGTAATACTCTTTGTCTTCAATAAAGCACTCCTGATTTGTAAAAACAAATATACAAAAGGAATGCCAAAGCTACAAAACGAATTCCGAAATTTTTTTTGTATCTTTGTCATGTGTTTTGTATAATTTTGGACTGGATTTGGAAAAGTATTAAAGGATAAGTTTACCTTTTGGACAAAAATAATAAATGCGATTATATATTTCAGTGTAAACTTGTAGGCTTCCTTCACATGGCCATGCTGATCCATAAGTCTAGCACTACCACCCTAGGAGTCGCTAGAGATCCGGGTCCCCCTATAATCCTGAACAACCAGGCAACACGCATTTTCCTCCAGCCTTGCACTCCACAGCAAACAGTCCTTGAACTTGTTTTATTAGGGGTATTAAACTTGGATGGGGATGAGGGATACATAAGATTCCCAAGGAACTGTTAAACGGAGGACAACTTCCTGGAACTATATACAAGTGCTCAGAATGGTTTCTGTTATTTAGAGAGCTATCCAGCCTCTCCTGGCACACCACTTCAGACCCCAGATGAAATCTCACCAGTTGCCTGAGGTAATTCCTGGGCAAGGGGACCCAGAATCCATCACCCCAAGATCAGCAGTCCCAGATGGGGGCTAGTCAGGTTTCCCACCTGAATGCCCTTTTCGCCTTATCTGGCCCAGGGGGTGTGGGATTACTCAATCCTCTCCTGCAAGTGTACAAGTTGATTACTGACTTCAGGCCTTACACTGGGATGGCTCCTTCCCTGCTCCCGTGCTCTCCAGGTTGTCCTCTCTCATAGGATGGTGAGGCTGAAAGATTCTCCCTTACCTGTAGGTAGGCCCCTCTCCTGAATCCCCTCCCAGGCTCCACACTCCATCCTGCTCACTCCATCTTCCACCCGAACTCTCGTGCTGCTGTGCAGACTCAGTCACTCCTAAGGGCTATCCTGACCCCATGCCAAACCTCCTGTTTGGTGATTGGTCATTATCCCTTAGAGTGCAGACCAGCTCCTCCTCACCCTCACCCACTGAGTTCTAGAGACTTCTCAAAGTCTCTAGATCTCTTAAACTCTATGGCAAGTATGTCTCTCTGTTGTGCTATGTCTCTCTGTTGTGCTAACAGAGCAGGAATGTAGGCGATGTACTGTGACAATGTGTAGTGTACTTTAACCCTTTCCTTGCTTTCGGGGATGATTCGTGTGCACATTATGGTTACTTAGCATGAGGCCCGCCAGGGTTTTTCTTGCCTGGTGGGGGTAAGCTTTCAGACATCACCTCTCTGGGACTCCTTGTGAGCAACCCAACCTGGCCTACCCTGAATCCGGGCCCTCTGGCTGAATTTGCTGTCTCTTCATGATGGCCTAGGTCCCTCTCATTCCCCTACACACAAGCCCATGTCAAATAAATAAACAAAAAGATCCTTAAAAAGGTGAAGTATACCTAATGAAAAATCAGCCATAGAGGAAATTTAAACACATTGCAATCGTTCTTGTAGTAAGGAATGGAAAAAAGAGAAAGACCCATGCCATACTAAAGAATAGAATGTAGTTCCAACTTTCCTTCAAAGGAGGAATACAATGAATTTTACACCTTGCACTTTACCCTGGAGCAGAAGCTCACACGGAATGGCTTCCTAGCTACATCATTCCCTACAGATGGTCCTAGATGAGGAATATTGCTGCTTCTTTCTATGGGCTTTAGCAGGGGCCAGTCACAGTCCTCCTCCTCCTGGAAACAGGGACCTCCCCCCAGCAGAACTGCATCCAATCTCTTCCCAATCACAAGAGTTAACAATCGCAACTACAACAAAGTTAGAGAACCAAACAATGGTTCTCAGAATGCATTAGTACGTCAGAAGCTGTGTCTCAATGACACTGCCCTGCACTGATCTACTGATCAGCAAAAGAGGCTTCATGTGCCACTTGTGGCACCTGTGCTGGGGGCTGCCTACCCCTGTTATAGAGTCTACAAACTAGGGTAAATATAAATATGGAAAATTGATAAATCCTGATATACTGACAGCTGATCACACTTCTTGAGACCCTAAAATGCCAGAACAGTAATGACCTAATGACCCTTTTTGTAAAGTAGACAGTCCAAGGTATTTAGTAGGAGGCATGGTGAGTTTTTTGAAGTTGTAATCTTTTGTCACAAATATTGGAATATGAAGAAATTACATAAATTTTTTTTTTACATACGGTCACCAGTGCAGTGCAGCATCATCACCACTGGTGTCACCAATGCAAATATCTAGTGATCACAGAGTACCAGGTTATTGTAATCTGTTGTTTCCAGGGGACACAATGGTCACAGGAGTGTCACGCTGCTCGCCCCTAACTCATGCATGTGATCCAGCCTACCCGTGCCTCCTTTCCACAGTAAATGTACTGTTGCAGGCCAGCAACCGGTTAAATACAGGCTTATAGTGGTTCTTATTTGATAGATCTCGGCTGTTCTGAAGACACAAAGTGAGATATTTACACAAACAAAACAAGAAGAGTAAAGGAACAAAGTGCCAAATTATCAGTTGAAAAGGCCACATAACTTGTATTCTTAACCATGGGGACACAAAAGATAGAAAAATTATAACCAGAGCATTTTGCAGTCTGGAAAAAAAACACCTTTATCAGGGCTGAAACACAATCATATGTAAATAATGAACAGTGCTAAATCCCGTTGAGCTGGTCCAAACTCTGTAGGGATCCCAAGAAAATGTTGGAATTCACCCAGTTATCTGATCGGCAGCCTCTCAGGCCCTTAGCCCTCTTAGCCAGCTCCTGCCCCCTCCACAGCCCAGCGTTCCAATGAGGACTGGAAGAGCAGAGCAGAGAGCCAGTGACTAACAGTCACAGCTCTCTGCTCAGTGAAGACAGAACTGAGTGATCAGCGATCATGCGATCGCTCAGTTCTCAGTCTTAGAACCAGCCAGGGACAGCTGCAGCTTTGGGCCAATGTTGCATCCACCTAGATGAGTATATGTGTTTATTTTTTTGATATCCCACCCTTCTCCTTTAAAGGACTTTATCACAATCACTGCCAAGCTACAATCACTTATATTAATTGCATCTTGCAGTGCCTCCAGGGAGCTACAATGGAATCTACCATACTCCCCTACAGTGTTACCTTTCCTGCAGTTAACTAAATATATTTTGAGATGCGAGCTTTTGGAAAACACTTAGTCCCCTTTTTCAGGTATGCAAAAAATTCACATAAAAATGTAATCAGCTGGCCACACCAAAGGTATTACCTACATTTTAACTTTACAACTACGATCTATGGTTAACATGGCACAACACTTTACTGCTTGCTAGGAAAATATTATTGTATGCTACTAATGATAATTATATATAAAATATAGCTATGTCTACAAAAGTACCCCATCACTGCCAATAAAAACTCACACATACCTTTATTATGTATAGACACCTACTTATATCTTTATGTAAAATATATTAGACTGTTGGTGGTGTGTGTTTGTGGTCTACAATCTGTTCACTGGAAATGGAGATTGTTTCTCTATTGCTGATAATTCCCCAGTGAGGTTCAGGCCAGAATCATTGCTGCCTTCACTTGTGTTATGCTACAATCACATAGAACTTTAGCCACAGTGACAGGAGTCTGCTGGATCCAGCTTCTGTTTTTGGGAGGTGTGAGTGGCTAGCTGTAGCTGTCGAGCCTGTACACTTCAATGACAGGGGCTGCAGCTATTCATGACTGTCTGCATCACCAGCGATTACCTTTACACTTTGACAGGAAGCAACACAAATGCATACTTCCATTATTACTGGTAGTTTTAATAACAACAATGTAACAGCCACACTGTCCCTGAAATATGCGAGGCACCCATAGACTATCATGTAAGAGTATTAATTATGCAATTCCTCCTTTTAACCACAAGATGGGAGTATGTAAATGCTGACCTTTTCCTTCTAGAACTTCCAGAAACACAAAGCATAGTGGGAAGCGTAGTTTGTAAGCAGCATCTGGACACTGCAGAGTTAAACTACATTTCCCAGATGCCCCAGGAGCAGCAGGGGAGGAGGGTGAAGAATCACACAGCCAGGGGCTTCAGGAGAGATAGAGAGGACTGTGTGGAGGGGGACTTTGTATTCACAGCTTTAGGAGCAAGAGGCTATCCCCCTTTACCTGTTTCTGTGTGGGCATCGCTGTGGGCAGAGCGGAGACCTTTCCTGGCAGCAGACTCTATTACTGGGTGCAAGTCTACTGCCACAGGCACCTCATCAGCAGGGTGGCTACTCAGGGCTACTTCCTGGTACACCCATGCAGACATTGCTGAATTCCTGGGTCGTCAGGTTGCCAATCGGGCATCTTTCATCTGACTAGAGAAAACACCAACACACTGCGCTTCACTTGCTAGATCTCAGGCAATCTTATATAATCTTGATTGGGTAGTGTTTGGGGGACTTACAATAATTGGAAATCATCATCATTATATGGATGTACAAAACTGCATATTGGTAATAAAGCCATCAACAATTTACGTGTAATGGTACATAGATTTCAAATATACACATGCAAAATATATATCAAAAATATAAGGTAAGGTTGTACTTTATTAGTTTGCTGCTAACACCGCTGGCTGGGGAAGGCTGCCTTCTGAGCAGGCTGGGAACCCAGTTGCTACAAAAGAGAACGGAACGGGAAGAGAGGCTGCCAATAGTGTAGCAAATTTTATTTGATAAAAAAAGGCATTAATTTTGCACTCACAGACATCGCTGGTAATGTGCATTGAATCAGACTCCAAATGGAGACATCAGTACACATCAGTGCCACTGTAAGTAGAACTGTGAAGCCAAAGCAGGAATCCAACCTGCCCAGGGTGCATTAGCTGGAGACCAGATCTGTTGGAGAGCTTTCTAAGGAGCTGTCAAATGTTCAGGGTGCTGTGACCAATCAGAACACGTTTCGGAGGCCAAATCACACCCCCTTCATCAGCCTCATCATTCTTCATCTGACTGAAGATCCTTCACCTGTTCTGAGACATTCTATCTCCATGGGCCTTGGTATCTCAAGGATTGGTGAGTGGGCAGAAGCTCACTTTTACCTCACATTCAGAGACCTTGCATGCAGGGACCTTTATACCCCCCCCCCTTTTTTTTTCTACATCAAGGTCCTTTCGCAGGGAAACACCATGTTTATTCTATCCAACCTTTGCTGGTTACAATTTTTTTTCAACCAGGTGTACCAGAGGGGCTGAGGACATTCTTGGGTTGGAGATGCAGAGCAGAGAACCCAAAATTACCAATCGGCTCCTTTGGGGGTAGCGCTACAATAAGAAATGAGCTGGGAGTACTGCATGCAGATATTACTATGACTTATCTCTCCATTGTCCTGATTTCCCCTGGACTGTCCCGTGATATCAACTAAATTCCAGCAAACAGCACACCCACCCTATGGTCTGGCACTGGGTGTTAGAATGCTAGTTCTGATGCCAATATAAGATCTCCCACTTGTCATTCCACAAACCTCTCCCCTATCAGCACTGATCATTCCGTACTAGAACCAGTAGATGGGAAATGGGACTGTGCAACTGCATATGAAATGATTTATATACTGTTCTGTATTCATATCATTGGGTTGAGTGGAGAGCCACATATTGGCTGTTCACTGCAATAGCAGTCTATTCTATTCTGAAAGAGGGAACAGGAAGTTTGACTCACACTTTAGTCCAGAGCCATTTTAGCTTCCAGAAGAACGCACCATTGAAGGCTTCCCTTCTCCCTTTGATACACATATGCCTGTAAGTTCTATCATTATGTTTGTCAAAGTCATATATACACTATATTGCCAAAAGTATTGGGACACCCCTCCAAATCATTGGATTCAGGTGTTCCAATCACCTCCATGGCCACAGGTGTATAAAATCAAGCACCTAGGCATGCAGACTGCTTCTACAAACATTTGTGAATGAATGGGTTGCTCTCAGGAGCTCAGTGAATTCAAGCCAACTGTCTGCAGAGTCAATAGCTTAGGACCTCCATACTTCGTGTGGCCTTCAGATTAGCACAACAACCGTGCATAGAGAGCTTCATGGAATGGGTTTCTATGGCCGAGCTGCTGCATCCAAGCCTTACATGACCAAGTGCAATGCAAAGTGTTGGATGCAGTGGGATAAAGCATGTCACCACTGGACTCTAGAGCAGTGGAGACATGTTCTCTGGAGTGATGAATCGCGCTTCTCTGTCTGGCAATCTGATGGACATGTCTGGGTTTGGTGGTTGCCAGGAGAACAGTGCTTGCCTGACTGCATTGTGCCAAGTGTAAAGTTTGGTGGGGGGAGGGGGGGGGGGATTATGGTGTGGGGTTGTTTTTCAGGGGTTGGGCTTGACCCCTTAGTTCCAGTGAAGGGAACTCTTAAGGCATCAGCATACCAAGATATTTTGGACAATTTCATGTTCCCAACTTTGTGGGAACAGTTTGGGGATGGTCCCTTCCTGTTCCATCATGACTGCGCACCAGTGCACAAAGCAATGTCCATCAAGACATGGATGAGCGAGTTTGGGGTAGAGGAACTTGACTGGCCTGCAGAGTACTGACCTCAAGTCGATAGTACACCTTTGGGATGAATTAGAGCAGAGGCTGCGAGCCAGGCCTTCTCATCCGACATCAGTGCCTGACCTGACAAACGCGCTTCTGGAAGAATGGTCAAACATTCCCATAGACACACTCCTAAACCTTGTGGACAGCTTTCCCAGAAGAGTTGAAGCTGTTCTAGCTACAAAGGGTGGGCCAACTCAGTACTGAACCCTACATACTAAGACTGGATGCCATTAAAGTTACAGTTCGTGTAAAGGCAGGTGTACCAATACTTTTGGCAGTATAGTGTATATCTAGATAGCATTTCAATATACCTAATATGATTTGTAATTAGCTATTTCTAAGAAATGTGTGAGACATTTAAACAAGCATATTGTAACTTCAGTTTATGTGAATGTATTGCAGTTTAACAGAACTATTCACAGAAATAAATTCAGTTTTGGAATGAAACACAATGCTGCTTCTGTCAGTTTTGTTAACCATTAGTAGGACAGCATACATACACTATATTGAAACATTGAAACATTCAATTAAAAATAACTGGGGTTAATTGAAGTTCATCCTTTGAAAACACGTGTACTAAACTACTCATGATAATGCTGCTATAGTTTCTGGTGCGATAGCTTTGGCAAGAGCCCTCTACCTGTTTTGTACAACACATTTTTGAGACTTCAGAAACAAAACCAAAAAAGTTAAACAGGCTCTAAATTCTGTGAAATACTTTAATTTAAAAAATTATAATTTTTTTTTATTTTAAATGAATATTTAGTACTCTAGTATTTAGTCTCATGGTTACTTAATATTAAATAAATAAATAAAACATCTACTGTGTATATATATATTATTATTGTTATTATTATAAAGAATTTATATAGCACCAACAGTTTGCGCAGTGTTTACAAAATGAAGGTACACATTACAGTTACAATACAATTTGGTACAAGAGGAAATGGAGGGCCCTGCTTGTTAGAGCTTACAAATATATATATATATATATATATATATATATATATATATATATATACTGTATATGTGTAGTAAGATGGAAGCAGGAAAACCATAAATGACACAGGGACACCCAGAAATATTCTGGCTGGGTTGTTTTGCACCTTCATTTTCAAAGCTGAAGTGCTTTGTACAGCAAGGTCATAGCATAAAACAAGCACAATCTCAGTGTGCCTAAGCTACTAACTAAATCAATATAATTTCTTTACTAACAGGGTGCCAACCTAGTAGGTTCCCCAAAACAGACAGACAGTGCATGTACCTTTTTAGTGTTCTGTAAGCACGCATATTTAACCACTTGCCTACAGGGCACTTATACCCCCTTCCTGACCAGGCCAATTTTCAGCTTTCGGCGCTATCACACTTTGAATGACAATTGCGCGGTCATGCAACACTGTACTAATATGAAATTTTTATCATTTTTTTGAGACAGCGCTTTCTTTTGGTAGTATTTAATCACCTCTGGTTTTTTTTATTTTTTGCTAAACAAACCAAAAACAACTGAAAATTTTGAAAAAAAAAAGTTTTTCTTAGTTTTTGTTATAAAATGTTGTAAATAAGTGATTTTTCTCCTTCACTGATGTGCGCTAATGAGGCTGGAGTGATGATCACTGATAGGCTGCACTGATGGGCACTGATTGGTGGCACACATGGGCACTGATGAGGACACACTAGTAGGTGGCATTGATGGGCATTGACAGGCATCACTGATGGGCACTGAAAGGCAGCACTCATATATGGCACTGATAGGTGGCCCCGATAGACGGCACTGACTGTCACTGATAGGTTGCATTGACTGGCACTGTTAGGTGGCACTGACTGGCTCTGTTAGGCGGCACTGACTGGCATTGATAGGTGGCACTGACAGGTGGCACTGAAAGGCAGCTCAGATGGGCACTGATATGTGGCATTGATGTGGTAGGCACCGATATGTGGCATTGATGTGGCACTGGCAGGTGGCATTGATGAGCACTGGCATTGATGGACACTGACAGGTGGCACTGCTGGGGCTACACTGATCATCAGGGCACACTAATCATCAGTGCTCTGATGATCAGTGTACATGTCCCCTCTGAGGAATGCTGATTACCAGCTCTCCTCTTCTCTCGAGCTGTCAGCGTGACAGCTCGTGAGAAGAGAAATAACCGATAACCGGCATTTCCTTACTTACATGCAATCAGCTGTGATTGGACACAGCTGATCACATGACCAAGCCAACGTCTTCGGCTCTTTCCGTTGATCGGTGATGCGGACACAGCGCATCACCGATCGTCACGCTGCGTGCCCCTGGAGCCACGCACGCATGGTTAGAGTGGGAGAACGTCATATGACGTCCTCCCAGAAAGAGAGAACCGCCTTGCGCTCGTCATTTCCCTATATGGCGGGTGGGAGGCGGTTAAAGACCTGTGGACAGTTTAGACTAAAACTGGGTACACACTATAAGAAAATTGGGCATCACGATCTTCCAGTTTTCCTTGATGTTTCACAGCAAGTTAAACCCGAGAATGGTACTAATTGTATGAAAATGCTCAAAAGAACAAAGGTTTCTTTTTAGTTTGACACAGAAACGTTGTAACATAGATTATTGCTGATCATGTGCAGTCTTTCATAGCCGATTTTTCTTGTACAAAAAACAGTACACATTAAAAGAAAATCGTTATCTGTAAATCAATGTGCAGTGCTATAATGTATGCTAATCAATACATCCAAACCAAACATTAATAAATATATAAATAATTGTGTTAACTTAATGCATTAAATAAATACTCATATATAATGTCATAAGTTCTGAACTAAAAAAATAATAGGCTAAATTCATATAATAAAATAAATCCATCAAAGCAAATCATGGGCTAAATTCATATAATAAAATAAAACCACCAAAGCAATTCATGGGCTAAATTCACGCAATAAAATCTAAATAAATCATATAAAGTGCTGTGATTATGAAAGTAAAGTCCAAAAGAAACACCAATCCAATCCTTCCTATAAACTGTGCCACCTTCTGTGCTTGATCCTTCTAAATGCAGTGATCAAACCTCCTCCAGGTGTGTGCTCACCTTATGTATCTGACCTCACATCACTGTTTGTTCAAAAACACTTTTTGTCCTTTCTTGGACATTGACGATGACCAATGGTCACACTCCGCTCCACTCCTCCAGAGTCACTCCATCTCATGAAAATAAGACTATAATAGCACTTTATCCTTAAAGACTTTTAATCCAATCAAATAACCATTGTCATTGCACTCACTTTTTCCTGGTGCCAGATCGCACCTGATATATACAGCATATACAATGGACGTGGCGGTCCTGTGCGATATCGCTCTCACCGATACACTTTCCTTCCAAGCGTCTTGGCGTCATCCACTTAGCCCCGCCCCTTTTTAATCATGAAAATCATTAGTTCTTTTCACATATGAGAAAAATTTTGCAGTTTTTCCTTTCAGATATTTTCGTTTTGGAAAGTCTGAACCTGATGTCAAAAGTTGTGTACACACTATACAAAAATCGAACAATCATTCTGGAGTGTATACTCATCTTCATAATCAGGTTTGGCTACCTGATATGGACCTATGAAATGGAGATTTTATCTGACCCAAAGCGCTACAAATCCTGCTGACTCCAGGACCCAGAACGGGACTTATTTAATGAGAAATTTCTGAGAAAACAACAAGATTGTTTTTTTTCACATCAGCATTTTAACTTCCACTGACCACAGACTCCATTTTGTATTCTGTAAGCTATGTTATACATTACATACTTCTGACCAATGTGTTTATTGTCTCAACAGTTGCGGGTTGTTATGTAGTGTCCCTTGGTTTTAATGGTGTAATACTTTAAGGTAGGCTTACTAGAAGTGTTAGCTCTCTGTCTACGTTCTCTTTTATTTTTTTAAAAAGATCCTTTAGGTTTATGAGTGACCTTGAGACTCTTTTTTTTTTTTTTAAGTCCGCAAACGTGCAACTATAACGAAAAAACCCGTAAGTGTTTCACAAAAAAGTGCAAGTGCAAAAACACCACACAAAAAGTGCACTTAGGGGTGTGCTGTGTCCTACCCCTAAAGGGGCTTGGACCGCTTACCCTGATCCCCCGGGGCACAAAGCTCCTGACGGGGACAAGGTTCCCACTTGGTCCTCCTGGCCAAAAGGCCTGGTGGACCACCGTTCCCTATGCCCAGCCGAAGCCGGACATTCAGTACTAGGCAAGGGGACTCTCCCGGAGAAGAGTCCTCTAGGGATCAGGGGAGGAAGGAACCGTATGGCCACACATCCTCCCCCTAGACTTCAGGGTAAAACACACACATAAGGCAAAGAAAAAGTGACAAACATGGGTAAGTGCTTAATAAATAAGAGAAAGAAAAAATAAAAAAGTGGTACCGTGCCGAATCGTGCACAGACCAGGCCCTGAGGCCCGTAGCAAAAATTGCCCTGAACTTAGCCAAAAGGCCTGGTCCTTAGGGCGCTGTGCAAAAAGAGGTGAAAAACAGTGGCCATGTGTCATCTTCACACCGTGGGGTCCCACACCCAAGTGTTACTAGTGACACCCTTGAGAGCGTCTTCCCCAGGGGGCACTGAGTTTGCGGACTTTTTGCGTCCCCAGCCCCTGGCCAGACCAAGGTAGATCCGTCCGAATCAGGAGGTACTGGGTCTTTCCAGTCTTCCCAGAGGAATTACTCCCGGGGCCCCAGCTTAACTCGTGGCGCTCCCCGGTTTCTGTTCCTCCGGTACTAGCCTTCCGGACCCCCATCATTCCAGTGAGGGTACTATACAACAACCATCCCCGCAAAGCTAGAATGGTCGGGAGCACCCCCACTGGACACTGATAAGAACAGATACTACACTTGATCTTAGCCAAAAGGCCGAGAAGCGATTATCCATAGATCAGTAATTATGGAGTATTTTGTGCATTCAAGTACTACTGCAAATGTGTGCATTGTATACTAGGAGTACGTTTTAGTTAGGTTAGAGCTAGGTTTAGATTGTGTTTAACGATGCCTCTTAAAGCCATGTCAAAATTTTTGCACAATGTAGTCAGGCCAACATTTTGCCGCAGCATGCTGTGTGCATTGCATGTTTACCCATCTCTAGGGTCTTGCTTTTTCTCAAGATGTAACATTGGGAGTTATGTAAATGACACATACTCGCCATTCACAAAATGATTTATAAATATTATGTTACACAAAAGTTTGTCAGTTTTGGTATGAGGGGTCAGTGGATGAAAAAAATTATTTCATGTGTAATGCAGAATATCATTGTAAAGTAAGCATTGCATGACAGTCATTCAAATGAAGAAAATAGGAAGATTACATACAGTGTCCACTTCTTTCCTGTATTCCAAATCAGCACAGGATACAAGATAAAGCTATGACACATTTCCCGCTATACTCAACGCTTTGTCAAAGAGTACATTATGAAAAACAATGAAAGAACCCTAAACAGGGCTAGATTGGGTGACTATCGAATGTCTGTGAGTTACCCATAAACATAATCCTTCTAGCTTCATTAGTGGAAATGGCAATCATCCACCATTGAATATGTGTTCTATCACTATGGTTTTCCTGCTGATCAACCAGCTCCAGAGTGGTCTTCAGGGCACCTTTCCTGTCCTTCTCAATAGGCTTTACATGATTTGTTGCTTTGAGTGACTGTAGGGTAAGGTTACTGTTAGGCTCCTGTAGATGATTTTGGGAATGCCTGTTTCCCAGGGATAGACACCTCACAACAGGGACTGTCCCTAGTAAACAGGCATTCTCAAACCACCTATGGGAGCCTAGCAGCGTTGCCTAAATCTTGAAATGTGCAGGTGCCAATTCCAGTTGCTCTGTGCAAACAACAATTGAAATTTTGCTGCTGGAACAACATGTAACACAGCATAAGGGCTCATGTACGCTGCAGCTGCTAAACTGATGTTCAGGAGCTGTTGAGCATTTTTATCAGCAGAATAAACTCTCCTTTATGTTTTCCTATGTGTCAACGTACACATAGTCGTTTACAGTAGTTTACAGGCACTTGAGTTTACAATTGTTTTCTTGAACGCACCAAAATTGCGTTCAGGAGTAGATTTCAAACACCAAACGCTTGTAAACGCGGTTAACATTGCGTTTAGAGGCGCTTGCGTTTAGAGGTGTTTTTTGACAGATCCATATCTAGATGCTGTCCAGAGCCTTTTTCTTCATCAAAAATGCATGCAAAGCATTTTCCATGTATTCAAATGGACCTAGTACACCAGTGCAGTCAGTTCCAGGTTTTGCGTAAAGGAAAAAATGGTAAAATGTGCCGCATTATGCTCATGATGGGATCCATAGTGAATACAACCAGAAAAGAGAGGTAATCTCTATTTCTCTCAAAATGTCTGAAATCGTTAATTATTTACTATTTTTCAGTGCATTCTGGGCATTTGGAAGGGTCTCCTGAGGTTATCTTTTAAAAATGCTTCTAAACGCAAACTCTTCTAAATGCGCATAAACGCGGTATGCAAACGTGGCTAAACTGACGTTTTTTAACCTACGTTTTCTAGCAGTCAGTTTCCAGAGTTCAGAAGAATTTTCCAAACGCCCCGTGTACATGAGCCCTAATAGGTTTCTGAGCACACGCTGGCAGCTCCAGCAGCACTATTTTTAAATGATCCCTGCATAGTGTGGTTGTGTAGATGCCTGCGCACTGCAAAATTTAGGTTATGCTGCCAGGCTGCTGGGGAAGATGCTGGGGGTCTCTGCAATACAGAGGGTACTACTGAGGATACTACTGTGCCGATACACGTGTAGGTGGAGTCAGGCGGGAGGGAGCTTGGGACTGGAAGTGATGCGAGATCGCTAGCTCCATGACTTACAGATATGCAAATTGTTTTTAACAGCTTGTAAGTGCATTTTTTGTTTAATAAATGTGATTCCTTTATATACTACACTATGAAGGTTCCCTCTCTTGTGTGAGTTTTCTCCGTAGACCAGAAAGCGCTAATTTAAAGGGCCAGTTACATACAAAATAGAAGGATCCATTTGAATCACTGAAAGTGAGTTATCGGATAGAAGAGAGTCCATATATGAGAGAGAGAATACCTTCAGGATTCCAAATATAAGGAAATAAGCACTTTGACCTGTAAGAGGGTATGTTGCATAGTGGAGGTGAGCACGGATTTTGAATGGTGGAGGATTATGCACTTATGCATGAGTATTGCATGCATTTATGGACTTTTTAAATAAATTAAATTACTTAAGAATGAGTATTTTATTTTAACTTTAATGTGATTTATGAGATTTATATTTTGGTACATGTGGGGATATGATTTGATGCAAGTCATGCATTTGCAGTTTGTTATTATTAGCACTTTCATACAATTTCTAGGTTATGTGATTATTTGAGAGGAGTTTTGCACTTGGGGAGGCACAACGATATATACAGTATATTGTTATATTGATTTTTTGGTGGGAACACTTTTTGTTGCAAGTTGCCATCCATAATTAGAAAAAATAGATAATACATAGGTTGGTGGCGCAGGATTATTTATACACAATAAAGAAGGAAGGTAATAGAAGGACACTAGGGAATTCACTTTGGGGAGCAAGTAATGCAGAGATCAAAGGTGAGGAGTTAGTAACAAACAGGTTTCAGGGACCAGGGGTAAGTGGGCACAGAATACAGAGGTCAGTAGTAAGTATTGCACAAAGTGCAGACGTCAGGAGTAAGTAACAGACAAAATTCAGAGGTCAGAAGCAAGTAACGTACAGACTGTAGGGGTCAGGAATAAGTAGCATACAGAAATGAGGGAATCCTTGGTTGTCCCCATTGGAAGTTTTTCTTTTCCCTTATTACTGTCCTGGGTATGATCCAAAATGTGAGTTTTTTTTTCACATTCAATGATAACGGTAAACAGAAAAAATAGAGAGGGTAAATCTCTCTAATGTGGGCGCAGACAGCAATAAAAACCTGGCAGGTGTTTAATTCCCTCCCTACTCTATCCAAAACTAAAAAAAAAATAGGTTTGCCTTTAGCTATGATTTAATTTATGACCAACTGTAATATTAAACGTCTTGTTTGATAATGGTGAACTGGAACCCATTACTTGTGTTAGACATTATTTATCTAAGTATACATGTCCCTTGAGCCTCCCATTGTGCAACATGCCGGATTGGCATGTCTGAAGTTCACAATAAGGAGTTTTTAATTAGAACATAAAAGACCCACAAATGCTGGCATTGTAAGCGAAAAACAAAACATGGGGACTTGTACGGAAATAAAGTTTCTTGTTATTGTTGCAAATACAATTAGCAGCAGAGAGAATGGGTGCAGCTTACTGAAGCAGAATGAGGCAGCTTCCTTGGTATATGGGAAGCCAGGCCTTGGAAAGATATACTGTGAATGCAAGTGGCTGATTAGCAATGCTATTCTAAGGAGGGTTTGCTTATCATTATGTTTGTTCTCCGAGGTCTTGACTTATTCTTGTAAGGGCACAGGAAGTTGCTTGTAGGGGATGTAATGAGAGGTACTTGGTGGGGAAGTACTCTTAATAATAAATAATTCAATAAGAAATTGGGAGAGCAGGTTAAACGGAAATGTTATAAAATGGTGCATTGTGTTCTGTTTGAGAAAGAACAGCGTGGAATGGTCAGTTAAGAGTGAGCGTTCATCAGTTTGCAGACGCCATCCTTCTTCACCTAGTATGGTGATCTAATAACTGACTCACTATTTCTGCAAGCATGACTCTTGCAGTTTTCCCATACTCTGTCCATCTTACAAGAACCAATCTGTGCTTTCAATATCAAGTCCATAGCATGCATAATTTCACATTTACCTTGTGTACCTATACAGTATAATGTGATTGTTTCTTTGTCTCAATTGTAGTCAGCTTTTTTAACCACTTCCATACCGGGCACTTTTACCCCCTTCATGCCCAGGCCAATTTTCAGGTTTCAGTGCTCTCACAATTTGAATGACAATTGCGCAGTCATACAACATTGTAACCAAACTGAAATTTTATCATTTTCTTCACACAACTAGAGCTTTCTTTTGGTGGCATTCAAGCAACACTGGGGTTTTTATTTTTTTGCTAAATTAACAAAAAAAGACCCAAAATTTTGAAAAAAAAACCCCACATTTTTCTTTGTTTCTGTTATAAAAGTTTGCAAACAAATAATTGTTCTTAATAAATTTGGGCCAAGATGTATTCTGCTACATGTCTTTGGTGAAAATAATCCAAATTAGGATGTATTATTTAGTCTGTAGGAAAGTTATAGAGTTCACAAACTATCACAATCACAATCAATCCTGAAGTACTGATGGCCAATCTAATTTCTTGAGGTCCAAGAATGTCAGAACAGTACAGATATCCCCCAAATGACCCCTTTTTGCAAAGTAGACAGTCCCACGTATTTCATAAGAGGCATGCCGAGTTTTTTGAAGTTGCAATTTTTTTGTCATAATTTTTCAGAAAATGAAAAAAATGAAAAAAATTATTTTCACTATTTTTTTTTTTACATATTGTCATTAGTGCAGTACAGCATCATCATATAACTGGCATGGTGGTGATCAGGGACACTGACTGGTGACAGTACAAAAAAAAATATATATATAATGTTTTAATTTTTTTTTAATTTTTTAAATTAGTTTTAATCTTTTATTACATTTTTTCTCTTTTGTTAAGATTTTTTTTCATATTTCACTATGACCAAAGTAGTATAATGTTACTATAGTAACATTGTACTACTTTGGGGAAGTGATCAGTATTTTTTTTTTTACACTGTTTGCTTATAGCAAAGAATTACTTTGCTTTAAGCAAGCATTTACCTGAATGACATCGATTCATTCAGGGTTTTTTTTTGTGCTTAGATGTGATTTGGCCACGGCTAATCACATGACACAGCTGGGCTGTGATTGGCCCAGCTTGTGCATGTGATCGCTGTGACCATTCACAGCTACACACACTTGTATACAATGGATGGCATGAAAGGAAGCCATCCATTGTATACAACTGTCATGTGACCTGCTGTGATTGGTCACAACAGCTCACATGGTAATGGAAACAGGGCCGGTACACAGATCTGCATCGGCCGTGTCCAAGGTACACGGCCGGTGACAGATCGCGCCGCTGCGTGGCCCTGCGGGCAGGCGCAATATGCATGCCTGGAAGGACGCCATATGGTGTCCACCCGGAGGGACGAGCTGCTCGCCCGGCCGCCTTTGTGCTATTGGCCAGGCGGCAACTGGTTAATTAGTATTGACCTACAAGTTTGAGAATAGCCCTGGAACCAAAGGCTTATCTGTCATGGTGTAACCTATAGTACAGTTGGTGAGACACAGGCTGACTTCATACTTTGGGACATTTACAGTTGTGCTTAAAAGTTTGCATACCCTGGCAGAAATCATGCAATGTTGGCATTGATATTGAAAATGTGACTGATCATGCTAAAAAAAACCTGTCTTTTATTTAAAGCTGAGCTCCAGTCAAAATGTAAAACAAATACAAGTCAAAAGCCACAAAAACTGTAGCTGCTGACTTTTAAAAAACTGCCTCTTGCCTGTTCCTTGATCCAGCAGTGTCCTCACTGCAGCCAGTTTCACCTGCCATCCTCTCTCCCTGGCGCCGGCATCTTAAGTGTGGGCATCTGGCTGTGACAGCTTGTGGCTTCGCAGCCGGGTGCCCACTGCGCATGCCTGAGTAGTGCTGCGCCTTGTGAATGGTCCTCTAGTCTTCTGGGACCGGTCACATTTCCCAGAAAACTATGGGGAAGGAGGAGGGGGAGGACAACTTCCGCTTCCATCTTGTCTAAATTCATATAGCACACATTCCTGAAAACACGGTTAATCAATAGCGGGTGCTGTAGCGACTACCAGCTGGGACTGGAAACATCATAAGCAAACGTTCATATTCGCCAGCACCCAATGTAACTCCAAATATGGTTCAAAGAGGTTTTTATTGCAAAAAGATCACATCACAGAAGAACGTGCAACGTTTCGGAGCCACGCAGGTCCCCTTTGTCAGGAATGTGATCCTGCGTGGCTCCAAAACGCATCTTCTGTGATGTGATCTTTTTGCAGTAAAAATCTCTTTGGACCATATTTGGAGATCCATGGTGTGCTGGCGAAATTTGCAATTAACTGGGAGTGGGTATCTGTCAAAATTGGGTACCCGCTCCCCAAAGGTGCCAATCCTTAATGGTGAGCAGGGGACAAGGCCTTAAAGAGGAACTTCCCCTTTCGGATGGAGCTCTGCTTGAAAGATAGTGATCAGATGAAGCCATTTATTATCACATAGTTGACTCCTTTTTAAATCATAATGATAACAGAAATTACCCAAATGGCCCTGATCAAAAGTTTACACACCCTGGAATGTTTGGCCTTGGCACAGACACACAAGGTGACACACATGGGTTAAAAGGGCAATTAAAGGTTAATTTCCCACATCTGTTTTAAATTGCAATTAGTATCTGTGTATAAATAGTCAGTGAGTTTATTGGCTCTCACATGGATGCACTGAGCAGGCTAGATACTGAGCCATGGGAAGCAGAAAAGAACTGTCAAAAGACCTGCATAACAAGGTAGTGGAACTTTATAAAGGTGGAAAAAGATTTCCAAATCCTTGAATATGCTAGTCAGTACTGTTCAATCACTTATTAGGTGGAAAGTTTGGGGATATCTTGATACTAAGCCAAGGTCAGTTTGACGAAGAAAGATTGCAGCCACAACTTCCAGAAGAATTGTTTGGATACAAAGAAAAACCCACAGGTAACCTCAGCAGAAATACAGGCTGCTCTGAAAAAAGAGGGTGTGTTTAAAGGAGCACAATATGATGTTACTTGAACAAAAATGAGTTGCATGGTTGAATTGCCAGCAAGAAGCCTTTACTACACCAATGCCACAAAAAAGCCTGGTTACAATATGCTCGACAACACCTTGACACGCCTCACCGGGCTTTTTTGTGGCATCATATAGGTCTCATCATTTAAACTAAACTATTTTAGCATTTTAGTCAATAAAGAGTTGTGAATAGCTAACAAGCTCTAAACGAGTTCCTCTCGACTCAGAGTCATTAGGATTAATAATTGTGTTCAATTAGCAATAAAAAAAGGAAATGGAAAAACTCTTCTGAGATGTTATCTCATCGCTAGCCTACGTGAAGGTTAGCCAATGAGGAAGGAGTTGCAGTAGTCGAGGCGAGAGATAACCAGGGAGTGAATTAGGAGCTTTGTGGTAACTTTGGTTAAAAAGGGGTGTATTCTGGAGATTTTGCAGAGGTTGAGGTGGCATGATTTGGACAGGGATTGGATGTGGGCCTGAAAGGATAGTTCAGAATCCATGGTTACTCCTAGCACCCTGGCATGTGAGAATGGGTTGACAGTGGTGCTATTGATCCTGACTGAGAAATCAGGGGAGGAGGCACATGGGGGAGGAAATATTATGAGCTCAGTTTTGGATAGATTGAGTTTTAGGAAGTTGTGTGACATCCAGTCTGATATATCTGTTAGTAAATCCGTGATGTGTGAGGAAACTGATGGGGTGAGCTGAGGAGTAGAGAGATAGATTTGTGTGTCATCAGCATAGAAATGGTATTGGAAACCATGGGAAGCTATTAGCTGACCCAAGGAAGAAGTGTAGATTGAGAATAGGAGAGGTCCAAGGACAGAACCTTGGGGGATCCCGACAGTAAGAGGAGTAGGAGAGGAAGAAGTAGAGTTGTAAGTGACACTGAAGGTGTGGTGAGATAGGTAAGATTCGAACCAACGGAAAGAATAGTCACAGAGACCAAGTAAATAGAGTTTTTTTTTGAGGAGGGGGTGGTCAACTGTGTCAAAGGCAGTGGAGAGGTCCAAGAGTAAGAGTATGGAATAGTGACCATTGGTTTTACCGGTTAGCAAGTCATTTGTGAGTTTTAGGAGAGTAGTTTCTGTGGATTGTTGTGGGCAAAATCCAGACTGAAGGAGATTGAGAAGGTTATTCTCAATAAGGTGGCAGCTCAGCTGGTTGTAGACTAAACGTTCAAGGAGTTTGGAGGCAAAAGGGAGTAAGGAGATGGGTCTTAGGTTGGTAAGATTGGTGGGGTCCAGTGAGGCCTTTTTAAGTATGGGGGTGACTAGCGCATGTTTTAGAGAGTTGGGGAGGATTCCAGTAGAAAGGGAGAGATTAAAGATATGAGTTAAAGAGTGAAGGATAGAGCCAGAGGGTGACAGTAGTATTTGTGAGGGAACAGAGTCCAGGGGACAGGTGGTTAGGTGGGCTTTAGAAAAAAGTTTACCAACCCCCTCTATAGTAGCTGGGTTAAACAAAGGAAGTATAGATTGTGCAGGTGGACAAGGAGTGTAGGGTGAGGGAGATGTCTGTACAGTGGAGATCTCGTCACGAATTGTATTAACCACTTGAGCCCCAGAGGATTTACCCCCCTTAATGACCAGGCCTTTTTTTGCTGTTTGGCGCTGCACTAATTCAAATGATAATTGCGCGGTCATGCAATGCTGTACCCAAACAAAATTTACGTCCTTTTCTTCACACAAATGGAGCTTTCTTTTGGTGGTATTTGATCACCTGTGCGCTTTTTATTTTCTGCGCTATAAACAAAAAAAACACGAAAATTTTGAAAAAAAACAATTTTTTCTACTTTCAGCTATAAAAAATATATCGTAAACTCAAAGTTAGTCATAAATTTAAGCCAAAATGTATTCTGCTACATGTTTTTGGTAAAAAAAATCCCAATAAGTGTATATTGATTGCTTTGTGTGAACGTTATAGCGTCTACAAACTATGGTATAGATACTGTAATTTATGCCTTTTTTTGCTATACAGCGCTGCACTAATTCAAATGATAATTGCGCGGTCATGCAATGCTGTACCCAAACAAAATGTACGTCCTTTTTTTCACACAAATAGAGCTTTCTTTTGGTGGTATTTGATCACCTGTGCGCTTTTTATTTTCGGCGCTATAAACAAAAAAAACACGAAAATCTTGAAAAAAAAACAATTTTTTCTAATTTCAGCTATAAAAAATATATCGTAAACTCAAAGTTAGTCATAAATTTCAGCCAAAATGTATTCTGCTACATGTTTTTGGTAAAAAAAATCCCAATAAGTGTATATTGATTGCTTTGTGTGAACGTTATAGCGTCTACAAACTATGGTATAGATACTGTAATTTATGCCTTTTTTTGCTATACAGCGCTGCACTAATTCAAATGATAATTGCGCGGTCATGCAATGCTGTACCCAATCGAAATTTACGTCCTTTTTTCACACAAATAGAGCTTTCTTTTGGTGGTATTTGATCACCTGTGCGCTTTTTATTTTTGGCGCTATAAACAAAAAAACACGAAAATCTTGAAAAAAAAACAATTTTTTCTACTTTCAGCTATAAAAAATATATCGTAAACTCAAAGTTAGTCATAAATTTCAGCCAAAATGTATTCTGCTACATGTTTTTGGTAAAAAAAATCCCAATAAGTGTATATTGATTGCTTTGTGTGAACATTATAGCGTCTACAAACTATGGTATAGATACTGTAATTTATGCCTTTTTTTGCTATACAGCGCTTCACTAATTCAAATGATAATTGCGCAGTCATGCAATGCTGTACCCAATCGAAATTTACGTCCTTTTTTTCACACAAATAGAGCTTTCTTTTGGTGGTATTTGATCACCTGTGCGCTTTTTATTTTTGGCGCTATAAACAAAAAAACACGAAAATCTTGAAAAAAAACCAATTTTTTCTACTTTCAGCTATAAAAAATATATCGTAAACTCAAAGTTAGTCATAAATTTCAGCCAAAATGTATTCTGCTACATGTTTTTGGTAAAAAAAATCCCAATAAGTGTATATTGATTGCTTTGTGTGAACGTTATAGCGTCTACAAACTATGGTATAGATACTGTAATTTATGCCTTTTTTTGCTATACAGCGCTGCACTAATTCAAATGATAATTGCGCGGTCATGCAATGCTGTACCCAATCGAAATTTACGTCCTTTTTTTCACACAAATAGAGCTTTCTTTTGGTGGTATTTGATCACCTGTGCGCTTTTTATTTTTGGCGCTATAAACAAAAAAACACGAAAATCTTGAAAAAAAAACAATTTTTTCTACTTTCAGCTATAAAAAATATATCGTAAACTCAAAGTTAGTCATAAATTTAAGCCAAAATGTATTCTGCTACATGTTTTTGGTAAAAAAAATCCCAATAAGTGTATATTGATTGCTTTGTGTGAACGTTATAGCGTCTACAAACTATGGTATAGATAATTTGAAATTTACACAGCTTTTACTTTCTGACCGCCCATCACATCTCTTGAGGTGCTAAAATACCAGGATAGAACAAACACCCCCAAATGACCCCTTTTTGGAAAGCAGACACCCTAAGCTATCTGCTGAGAGACATATTGGCCCTGATTCACTAAGATGTGAGTGTAATAGCAGAGACTGACCATTCAGGCAGACTCCGGTCAATCAATCAGTCGTCTGACCAGCGTCTAGCAAGCTCATTGACGAGCGTCTATTGACTACTTTGCTATCACTGGCACATTTTTAGGTGCAATACCGGATATGTTCGCTAGATGGCGCACAAGCGCGGGCTTTATTTACATTGGCGTTTTCATGATGGCAAAAGAATTCTTAGAATGTTTTAAATACACCTGTACACCTGTATTAGAATTTTCTATTTTCTTCTATTTATTTTCTTGCTGTGTCTCCAAAATGATCAGGAAACTAATGCATTTACTAATGAATGTCAAACATTCTGTACTCAAATGTTAAACATTTACACACTTATATCTCAAATAATTTATATACTTCTAATTTCCTAATATAATTATATATCTTCATTCTCTTTAATCACGTAACTATTCTATGGTAAAGACAAGTGCAGCGCTATAAATGCATGTGATCAATAATGAACGCATGTAAAAACCAAAAAGTGCAAAGAATTGCAACAATGATGTAATATTGTAAATGGTGCTAAAATAAGTTCATAGAATCATTCCTGAATAATGGAATGTCCTTCGTGTGAGAGTACCAACTCAGAGAGTGCCTATGAATGGCACGTGTGGTCTCTCCGTGATGGACAGTAGTGCATGAACTCGTGAAAGGTAAACCACCCTTGGGACTGGTCTACACTCACCAGAACAAAAGTATTAATGCGCATGGGTTATACACATCACACATCTGGGGGTGCAGCGATATGCTGGCAGTTATGGGTTAGTCATCCAGCTCCATCCATCCATCCATCCATCAGGGTGGGTGCCCAAATGGTCCTGGGGAGGAATTAGCTCAGCCACAGGAGCCAGAAAGGTGCTCAATAGTGTAGTACACTGTCACAGGGGTGGATGACCTTTCACGAGTTCATGCACTACTGTTCGTGGTTATATTTATCTTGTGTAATACCATTTTAGTAGTCTATATCATTTGACCAGCGCTCGCTTTATCATTTTCAAACAATGGAACTATTCTACATTATAACTCAAACTGTGTCTCCCACAGTGGTTTAGTGGTTAGAGCTCAGAACTTACAGCACTTGGGTCATGGGTTCTAATCCCGGTCATGGCTACATCCTAAAAAATGGAGATCAATTTTCTGGGTTGTGTCAGTGCCAGGAATATTGATCAAACAATTATGATTTTGCCTAATGACTAGAAAGTGGATGAATGTACTCTTCTGCCAATTAGGAAATGTGCAAGTTTCATGCCGTGTATATTTCATTGTAACATTTTTCTCTTTTAAATCTGTCTCCTTATACAACTTGACCCCCTCCCCCACCCCGCCATCACCTGTCCCATATGCAAATCTATGGATCACCGCCCCACTCTTTAACTATCTATTTACTGATCAAGTGAATGTGTCTCATTTTCTATCAGCTACAGCTCAGATCTCACATTATTATACAATTGCTGATTGTATCTCACCACTAGTCTGATTGAATTCACAATTCCTGGTCAGTCCCGTTCCCTGACCTCTAATAACCTTTAGGGCCAGTTCACACTACATGTGTTTCAGTTGCTTTTTCAGCATCACAAACGCACAGAAAGAAGGTTATATGGTTGTCAATGTCATAGTTCACATCAGCACTTGCATTTTCAGTGCATTGCAGGTGCTGTAAACAAAGTTGACCACGCTGCATTGTTTCTGCACAGAACTGTACTGGAACACATTGAAACGTCCTTGAATGTACTAAAACGCACATGTCCCTAACTACATTGAATACAAAGAAAATAGAAAAAAATAAGTGGAAGGGATATAAAAATGCAATGTAAACATGTCCAAAACGCATTCAAAATGTACTGGAACACACTAAACATGCATGCCAAAAGGGCATGAAAAAAACCCATCAGCAACACATCTAGACTGTTTCTATAGTGTGAACCAGCCCTTAGGACTTGTTCACACCATTGGTGGTGCAGAAACGCATGCAAGAACACACATTTTCCAGCACAGCAAAGAAATGCAATGCCCTATGTAGATGTGCGCAGGTACCATGATGAAAACGTTGTTGCACCTACACACGTCTATTAAAAACAGCCCCATTCACAGCCACAAATACGCATGGCACCACACTACTGTGCGGTTAGGTGCGACACACTTGGAAAATAACATAAAAATAAGCCAACATGGCTAAAACATATCTTGAAAATATGGGGACTCTGCTATCCGGCGACAGTCCGTTCACGAACGAGAAGCAATTCTGCACCCCTAAAACCAACATAGAGGAAAGGGATGGTCAAATTGCTGTGCTGCTTCCAAACCACCTCTGGCATGCCAGGGTCATTATGCAGGTCCTCGATGCCAGTTCTTGCCTGCGGCCACAAAATACCCACTGGCCACGAGTGAAGGTGAGTGGAGGACGTGAAGGTGGATTTCTACCAGCTTCAACCGCAAGCAGTACCACTCCTGAAAAATGAGAGCAAATAATCATTGACACGTCATCATGACAGTCAATTCTCAGTGCAGGCTATCTAGAGTGTCTTTCCTTTTTAACCATTTCAAGAGTTCAAGGAAACATTCTTGGAGCATCTACTGTGTTTGGAAAGGCCAAAGGTCCCCCCCTCCCCCAGGCACACTAATGCTTATGCAGGCCATAGACGGGGAGAAAAACGGCCGATTTTTCTTTTAAAAAATGAAAAATTGGTTGTTCAAGCGGCCGACGTTGCCAGCAATGGTAAAAAAAAAATCGGCCGATTTTCATCCCGTCTACAGCCGGCAAAAAGTGTCTCTGCAGAGAGCTCCGCTATTTCTTTGACAGTTCCTTGACATTTACAGCGGTTGCAACAATGTATCTATTTGTATCCATTTAGGATACAGATGTTTTTATTCGGAAACAAATAGATACAATGTTGCAACCGCTGTAAATGTCAAGGAACTGTCAAAGAAATAGCGGAGCTCTCTGCAGGGACACTTTTTGCCATACTGGAATTCCTCTCATTTTTCATCCTCTTCTTCTTCTTCTTCTTCTTCATCATCATCCTCTTCTTCTTTTTCATCATCATCCTCTTCTTCTTCATCCTCTTCTTCTTCATCATCTTCATCCTCTTCTTCTTCATCCTCTTCTTCTTCATCATCTTGATCATCATCATCCTCTTCTTCTTCTTCTTCATCATCATTCTCTTATTCTTCTTCATCATCATCCTCCTCTTCATCATCATCTTCTTCTTCTTCTTCATCATTATCCTCTTCTTCTTCATCATCATCATCCTCTTCATCATCATCATCCTCTTCTTCTTCTTCTTCTTCTTCATCCTCTTCTTCTTCTTCTTCTTCATCATCATCCTCTTCTTCTTCATCATCATCATCATCCTCTTCTTCTTCATCATCATCATCCTCTTCTTCTTCATCATCTTCTTCATCATCATCATCCTCTTCATCATCATCCTCTTCTTCATCTTCTTCTTCTTCATCATCATCATCATCCTCTTCTTCTTCTTCATCATCATCCTCTTCTTCTTCATCATCATCATCATCCTCTTCTTCTTCTTCATCATCATCATCCTCTTCTTCTTCTTCATCATCATCATCCTCTTCTTCTTCTTCTTCATCCTCTTCTTCTTCTTCATCCTCTTCTTCTTCTTCATCATCATCCTCTTCTTCATCCTCTTCTTCTTTTTCTTCTTTTTGTCTTCCTCTTGCAGGTCACTGCTCATGTGCAGATTTTTTATCAGTAAAAAAATCGGCCAATTTGCCCATCATTGCCGCGAAAATCGGCCGATCGGCAAATTCGGCCGTTTTTTTTTCCAACTTTACCGAAAAAAAAAAATCTGCCAAAATACCGAAAAACAGCCGAACAAATAGCCCACTAACGATCCGAAAATCGGCCGATTTTATTTTCGGACGAAAAATCGGCCAATTTTCGACCCATCTATGGCCTGCATAAGATATGGTGTGGCCCTAGGGTCAATGTGTGTTTAGAATACTTCCAAAATGCACATACAAAAACACTCCATCCAAATGCATGTTGCATTTCTATAGCATGTTAAACAGAAAAAAAATGCACTTACATAATGTTAACATGCGCAAGTAAAAGTAGACAAAATCCACATCCTTTTATTCTGGCTTCACATACATGCATTGTGGTCTAACACCGCACTCCTGGGCAAATCACATGCAATTTGTGTGCGTTGCAATTAGAGACAAACATTTTGCACACCTCAAATTGCACCGCATCCGGGCCAAAAATGTGCAGGACCCTTTTTCAGGGTATGCACATGTATTGTACTGTCCAAGGCATTGCACACTAACGCATTGCACACTAAAAATGTCAAATACGTTAGTGTGTACAGTGCATGAGTGTAAAATGCTTTAGTGCACACTGCAGTGTACAACGCATTGCACACTGTAATACACTGTAATACCGTGTACACCCACACATTGTAGACTGTAATGCACTGTACACTGTCATGCAGGATGGAGCTACGCATTGCACACTGTGATACGCTGTCCACTGTCATGCAGAATCCAGCAACGCATTGCACACTGTAATACCATGTACACCAACACATTGTAGAATGTAATGCATTATACGCAGTATACATGTCCAGATATTCAAAGATTAGCCATGAAGGCCTAGCTGGTTACCTATTGGGCGACCGCAGATAGCCGAATAACGCTACACTGCATCCAGGCAGCTCTGGGAGGGTGTCATATGACATCCTGGCAGAACGCGCTCTCCGTGATTGCTGTGTCCTAAGGACACAGCTGATCACGTGATGTGGTAAAGGCCAATCACAGCGGCTTTTTACCATGTGATCAGCCATGTCCAATGACACGCTGATCACCGGGAAATGCATTTGCCGGGTCTTGGCTGCACTTTCATCACGCTATCAGAATGTGTGGAAAGTACTGCCGAGAACCAGCAGTTATCAAAGCAGGGGTCGGCCCCGATGATCAGTGCCCACCAGTGCCACCCAACAGTTACGCCCACCTGTGGCCAGCAGTGCCACCCACCAGTGCTGCCTCATCAACGCACATCAGTGTTGCTAAATTACCAGTTTACCAAATGTTATAATATAAACAGACTTTTATTCATTATGAGCTATTTTGTGGTTTATCGAGCAAAAAGTAAAACACACAGCAGCAAGTCAATACCACCCAAAGAAAGCTCTATTTGTCTGAAAAAACTGATATAAATTTAAGATGGGTACAATGTGGCATGACCGCACAATTGTCATTCAAAGGGTAACAGTGCAGAAAGATGAAAATTGGCCAGGACAGGAAGGGGGTAGGAGTACCCAGTAGGCAAGTGGTTAATATCATTGACCCATCAATACCCAGGAGCTAATGTACAGATAAGTAGCATGTGCACCAAGTGAGATTCTGCTAGGCCCCACCCACAAAATTGCAATTACCTGTCCCTCACATGTTATAAACATGTTTGCAATGGCCACACTTACTGTACATATAAGGATCATCTCCTCAGTTGAGAGCTGTGCTCTCGCCATGTCCAAATGCCAATAAGGTTATCAAAATTTTCAACCAACACAAAACCTCCAACCACTTCTCATCCACTTACACTCCCCACAACCACTTCCGGGTGCGTGCGCACCAGATGACGGACTTCCAGGATAGCCGTTCATGCGCCATGCGGACACCTGTTTGGTGCTTATTTGTTTGCAATCGCGCATTTTTATGTGCGGCTATGATAGCTTTCGCAAATGTGTGTTTCTTATTGATTTGTTTTTTTTAACCTTGGCTAATATTTGTTGCCAAAGGCCAAAAATAAACAAAGTGTGGACTATTTTATTACTGTAAATCGAATTGTAGAAAACCTGTAGCTGGCTGCACAGTGAATGTGACATTCATTAGTACATAACAATATTGTGGTGCAAGTGGGTTTTTTTTTTTTGGTTTTGAAAAAGCCAGTTTGCACACACTTGCATATTCACGCTCTTACAAGCTACATTTGAGCAGATTATATAAGTATACAAAGTAACTATTAAGGTTGTTCATATATTGAACATAAAATAAACACAAAAACATCGGTCAAATATTTATTGATCAAATATATCGTCATTTATTTGGTCAGCAGGAACAAGTAGGTACAGTCAATATCTTGGTGAGTCACAAAAATAGGATTGATGTGGCAAAAATAAAACACTCCTGCTCATAAGAGCTTACAATCTAAAGATACTTTTAGTGAACTGTGTGTGCACAGGTTATAGCAGGAAACAAAGGGGAAGATGAATCAAGTAACATTTTCATGCACATAGGATTTACTTACACAATCACGTAGTATGAAGATCCATTCAAAAAAAAAAGTCTTCAGATCAAAATATCAAGAAAACAAAGCATGTGAAAAAAAACCCTCCCACCTCTACAAATCCCCTCCCACCTCTACAAATCCCCTACACATACATTTGTCAGCAGGTTTGTCAGAAAAATGCATTGGAGTCTAAATAAGCAAACAAAATTAAAACAAGAGCAGATTTTAAACAAAACGATTGACATGTGTGAGGCTTTCAATGCAAAGAGAAAAAACACAATCATTGTGCAATAACACACAAACACTTTACAAGGCCAAAAATATGCAAACATTTCCAGCCCACTTCCAAACACAGCCTGAGTGGTGTCTGGGGCAATTCAGCACAAAATCTCTTCCTCCCCCAAACCACTACAAGCAAGGACTTAGTCACAAACCACCCGGCCTAGTAACAGGCCAAATCACTCCCTACTGCACATCTTTATATAAGCTAGGTTGTATTTGGAGCACGCCAAACAAGGCCCCACACCCAATGAAGCCACACCCACCACTGACCTTAGTTTGGTCAGTGAAAGTGTTTTCACCTGATGAATCCGCTTCCTACCTGCATTAACCCTTGGTATACAGGCCCCACAAATCAGAAAGATATATACAGTGAAATGTACGTGTGCAGCATACAACAGAACATTGAGCAGGGATGTGAAAGGGAACCCCAATTGGAACCGTTATTGCTACTATGGTCACAATTCCCTCCAGATTCTCGCATGAGTTAAGACAGTCACATGACCACATCTTGTATGCAATACTGAAAATGACAAATCGATTTGACTAGTATGGTGAATTTCCCATCAATTGGCAAAACACTCCAGAAATCAAACATCACCAAACATTACACTCTGGGCAAAGCTGATTTACAAATCCTGCGACTTACAGTAAAGTTGACCATTTTAATGCAATTTTCAAGACATCTGACACAGATCTCTATGCAAATTGCCACTAAAGTAGTACATGTACTACTATAGAAATCAGTGTTTGAAACGCACCCATGTGGTCGCTCTAATAGCAGACAATAGGGTGCCACTTTGCAGACGATTTACAACTTGCATGTTGTGCAAATCACATGCCAAGTCCCACTCAATGAGCACGCTATTGGAGCGTTCATATTGTTGTGGTTCAAACTTGGTAGGAGCCGCAAGTAATAATAGAGTAATGAATACACTACTTTTCATGCAATTTGCTGAGAGATCGATGTCGATTGTCTTGCAAATTGCACTTGAAATCACCATGTACCCTAACTTTGAAATCATGCAACTTCTATGCAAGTCACATGATGTGACTGTGGTGTCAATAACACCACTTAGAAATCTGCTTTAATGTGACCGGGTAGCCCCCAGTAACATTGTTTGCGATTGCCATGCAATTGGCATTACAGGCGACTTGCAAATCGTAGACCAAGTCGCACCCTATTGGCCACTGTAGGCTCTGTTCACATCCAATTGGATTGTGAACTCGTGCAACTTCACTGTAAGTTGGGCAATTGCCGCATCGGATTAGATGTGACAGTGGTGTTAGCCCCCAGTAACATTGTGTGCAATTTGCCATGCAAAGGGCAAGTTGCTGGCCATGCCAATCGCATGACAAGTCGCATCCAGGGTGTGCAATTTCAGGTGCGATTTGTGAATTGACATGGTACCTGATATTGGATATAATGAATGTGAGTGTATTAACGTACGCCATTTGTTGCAGTGAGAGTTCAAAGGTATTTGAAGATTTTGGCCATTTATTAGCAATTTAACATCTAGACTCAAATAGAAATCGCAATGCTACACACAATTGAAAACACAACTAGTTAGTAATTCTCTAGAAAACACAGTAAAATTGGCAACTTAAACAGTAATTTTCAATTGCATATAGTGTGAACGAAGCAGGAGAATTAACAAAGGAAATAAATCTTTGAAGGCGTGCGGTCTGCTTTGCATTTGGTGGAAAAATCCATACCAGTATTTGTGACAAGTTTGATGTGTGGATTCACCAACCAAGTCTTTTCTCTCTCGCTCACTCTTCTTTGTCTCACTGGCTCGCTCTTCTCTCTCGCTCACTCTTCTGTATGTCTCTCTTTATCACTCTTCAGTATGTTTTTCTCGCTCACTCTTCTTCATCTCACTGGCTCGCTCTTCTCTCTCTCTGTCAGCTCTTTGCTTGCCAAATCCTTCACAAAAGTGGGTTGAGTGTAAACCATCATTATCAAATCTATTAGTGCTCCAGGCTCTTATCTTACCCCATTGTATGACATTCACATAAGGTACAGCTTTGAAGGTGTTTCAACAGACAAGGCCTCATTCTAATTCACATTTTAGGGATCACTTAGACAGAAAGCAAAGATGTTGCCAGAACATCTATTTGAAGACAGCCACACACGGAGATCATACTACTTCCTTGCCGTGGTTGGGATTCAAACCGACAACCCTAGACTTATGAGGCAGTAGTGCTAACCACTAATCCACGGAGCTACATTGCTAATCCAGCCTGTATTTCTGTGCTGTGAATCAATCTTAGGTCCCTGGGCAAGTTCAGTGTAACTACCAGATATCTCCAATGTGACACAAATGTTGTGCTATGTTGCCAATTCACATGTATGATGGTTCTATGTATCCCAATACAAAGGATTGCAATACTAATACAGGCGTACCTCGGTTTACCAATGCCTCAGGGAACGTCATATTTAGGGTACAAATGCCAAACCATTTCAGTTAATTGGTCTGTTTACAAATGTTTGAATAATTTGGTATGGGCATGTGGCCTGGTATGGTTCAGGAGGGGGGGAGGCGCTCGCTTGTCCCCCCCCCCCTTTCCTGACCTGCTGGGCTGCATGCTCAGATAAGTATCTGTTATGGATTTTGGGGGGTACCCCATGCTGTTTTTTATTTAATTTCAGCGTGGAGTTACCCCTTAACATCCATACGAGACCCGAAGGGCTTAGTATGGATGGGAGGGGGGACCCCACGCCGGGTTTTTTACAAATTGTTTATAATTCCCTGCAATACTTTTACATCAACTGTCAGTGGGGAACTCCGCCGACAGCTGAAACATGAGCGCTGCATTGGTTTTCGCTACTAAAATGCTGCATGAGTTGATAACATAACTCATGCGGGATTGTAGGAGCGACAGCCATGTGTTAATGTTTCAACTGTCAGCGGGGTTCCCCACTGACAGCTGAATGTAAAAAAAAAAAAAAAAAGCGTGGGGTCCCCCCTCCCATCCATACCAAGCCCTTCGGATCTGGTATGGATATTAAGGGGGAACTCCACGCTGAAATAAAAAAAAACAGCTTGGGGATCCCCCCAAAATCCATACCAGACCCTTACCCGAGCATGCAGCCCGGCAGGTCAGGAAAGGGGGGGGGCGAGCGAGCGCCCCCCCTCCTGAACTATACCAGGCCACCTGCCCTCAACATGGGGGGGTGCTTTGGGGAAGGGGGGCTCCCCCCCAAAGCACCTTGTCCCCATGTTAATGGGGACAAGGGCCTCTTCCGTTATTGGGATAATTGGTCAGCCATTTTTTGGGATTTTAGCATATTTTGTTTACCAGTAAAGTTGAAAATTTTTTGTTCCAAATTTACTGATAAAAAAAATGTGCCAAAATCCCGAAAAACAGCTGACCAATTAACCCACTAACGGCCCGAAAATCGTTCGATTTTCTTTTCGGCAGAAAAATCGGCCGATTTTAGACCCATCTATGGCCTGCTTTACATGGGTCTAAAATCGTCCGCAAAAAAAATCGGCTGATTTTCAGCCCGTTAGTGGGTTAATTGGTCAGCCATTTTTGGGGATTTTGCAACTTTTTTTAATTGGTAAATTTGGATAAAAATTGGCCGATTTTGCAGATCGGCCGATTTTAGCTGCAATGATCGGCAAATTGGCTGATCTTTTAACAGATAAATAATCTGCACATGAGCCATGACCTGCAAGAAAAAGAATAAAAAAAAAGAATAAGAAAAAGAAAAATGCAGGCCTTAGATGGGGCGAAAACTGACCGTTTTAAAAAAAAAAAATCGGTTGTTCAATGGGCCGACGTTACCACCAATGGCAAAAAAATTGTTCGATTTTCGCCCCATCTACGGCCTGCAAATATAATAGCGAAGTAATTACTTCTGTCCCTGCAGAGAGCTGCGCTATTATATTTGACATTAAAAAGTATAAAGGTTGCAACATTGTATCTATTTGTATCCGAATAAAAACATCTATATCCGGAATGGATACAAATGGATACAATGTTGCAGTCTCTATACTTTTTAATGTCAAATATAATAGCGGAGCTCTCTGCAGGGACAGAAGGAATGTTTCAGCTGTCATCGGGGTTTCCCACTGACAGCTGAATTTTAAATTATTTCCGTGAATTAAATAAATAATAAAAAAAACAGCGTGGGTCCCCCCTCTCATCCATACCAAGCCCTTCAGGTCTGGTATGGGTATTAAGGGGGAACTCCACGCTGAAATTTAAAAAAAAAACAGCGTGGGTCCCCCTCAATATCCATACCAGACCCTTATCCGAGCATGCAGCCCGGCAGGTCAGGAAAGGGGGGGGACGAGCGAGCGCCCCCCCCCCTCCTGAACCATACCAGGCCACATGCCCTCAACATGGGGGGGTGCTTTGAGGCAGGGGGGGCTCCCCCCCCAAAGCACCTTGTCCCCATGTTGATGAGGACAAGGGCCTCTTCCCCACAACCCTGGCCGGTGGTTGTGGGGGTCTGCGGGCGGGGGGCTTATCAGAATCTGGAAGCCCCCTTTAACAAGGGGGCCCCCAGATCCCGGCCCCCCCCCCTACGTGAACGAGTCTGCGGTACATGGTCCCGCAGACTCCTTCACAAAAAAACTAAGTGTGGTGTAAAAAAAACACAGTACAGGGTCTTTGACAAGTCCTTTATTAAAACAATGTCCCCCGAAGTAGATCCAACGTCAATCACGGTGGCGGCGGCAGGGACCCGAAAAAAGAAAAAAAAAAAAGGTTCCGCTCCCGTCGGAGGCTCCCAGCCTTGTGAAGAAGAGGCTAGCTGACAGTTCTTATATAGGTATGGGGCGGGGCCAGCCGGGCACATCATCCCCGCCCCTTACCTATTTGAGAAATGTCACCCTGTCTCTCCGCTGAGGCTAACTAGCTGAATGCAGGAGACAGTCTGACATTTCTTATATAGCTATGGGGCGGGGCCAGCCGGGAACAGCAAGCATGTGACATGGGGCGGGTCACTCGGATGATGTCCCCGGCTGGCCCCTCCCCATAGCTATATAAGAAATGTCAGACTGTCTCCTGCATTCAGCTAGTTAGCCTCAGCGGAGAGACAGGGTGACATTTCTCAAATAGGTAAGGGGCGGGGATGATGTGCCCGGCTGGCCCCGCCCCATACCTATATAAGAACTGTCAGCTAGCCTCTTCTTCACATGGCTGGAAGCCTCCGACGGGAGCGGAACCTTTTTTTTTTTTTCTTTTTTCGGGTCCCTGCCGCCGCCGCCGTGATTGACGTTGGATCTACTTCGGGGGACATTGTTTTAATAAAGGACTTGTCAAAGACCCTGTACTGTGTTTTTTTTACACCACACTTTTTTTTTTTGTGAAGGAGTCTGCGGGAGCATCTACCGCAGACTCGTTCACGTAGGGGGGGGGGCCGGGATCTGGGGGCCCCCTTGTTAAAGGGGGCTTCCAGATTCTGATAAGCCCCCCGCCCGCAGACCCCCACAACCACCGGCCAGGGTTGTGGGGAAGAGGCCCTTGTCCTCATCAACATGGGGACAAGGTGCTTTGGGGGGGGAGCCCCCCTGCCTCAAAGCACCCCCCCATGTTGAGGGCATGTGGCCTGGTATGGTTCAGGAGGGGGGGGGCGCTCGC
Source organism: Staurois parvus (assembly GCF_062004578.1). Lineage (NCBI taxonomy): Eukaryota > Metazoa > Chordata > Amphibia > Anura > Ranidae > Staurois > Staurois parvus. The sequence continues at coordinate 2,231,256 of NW_028318120.1, read as the reverse complement.
TCGTCCCCCCCCTTTCCTGACCTGCCGGGCTGCATGCTCGGATAAGGGTCTGGTATGGATATTGAGGGGGACCCACGCTGTTTTTTTTTTTAAATTTCAGCGTGGAGTTCCCCCTTAATATCCATACCAGACCTGAAGGGCTTGGTATGGATGAGAGGGGGGACCCACGCTGTTTTTTTTTTTTTTTTTTTTATTGTGGACCTTTATTTTTACATTCAGCTGTCAAAATAAATATTATCTAGACCTTTGAAATAAGTAAAATCATTACAGAAATAATTATAAAGGATAAGAAACAAAAATAGAATCACTAGAACTAAGGAAATCTAGTTAGATTACATGAAGATATGCCGAGTGCTGTTTATTAAACACAATAGTCGCGAGCGAGTGCCGGCTCTCAGAGGAATCCACAATCAGATTCACTATTAGTCAGTGGCTAAAAAGCAAACGCCCATGGCAGAAGTCTAAAATGTGTTCTGCACATGCTCAGTTGTATCTGCCAAAGACACTGCACGGGCTTCTAGATTTTTACTGTGTCGATTTCCTTGAAAAAAACGATTTTTAACACATTTTTAATTTTTTTGGAAATAGCAGATATTGTTTAAAGTGAAGTCCTGATATTTGGCAAAGCAAATTTCTAAGTGAACATGTCTCTGCAGTGATTTTTCATGGTTTTAGACTTGCTTCTTAGCAAGTCTGTTTTGTGAGTCTGATTTCGGGCGTGTGTCTTTTTGTGAATTAGATTGGGCATCTGCTTATGGGCTCTGCTCAATAGTGAATTAGGTTGCAGGGTAAAAAATGACGGACGCCCATGAAAATTGGGCTTAAGCCCATAAATATGCGCCCACGCCCAATAGTGAATCAGGGCCCCTGTGTCCATGGAAGATTTATTTTTTTTCCACAAGTTTCTGGAAAATGACAAAAACTTTTTTTTTGTTTTTTTTTTTACACAAAATTGTCATTTAAATGATTTATTTCTTGCACAAGCCATGGGTATATGTGGAATTATACCCCAAAATACATTCTGCTACTTCTACCGAGTATGAGGATACCACACATGTGACACTTTTTGGGAGCCTAGCCACATATAGGAGCCTGAAATCCAATGAGCACTTTGAAAGCCTGAAAGTGCGTAACTTCTTCATTTCACTTCCCCACTACCTATCACAGTTTTGGAGGCCCTGACATGCCAGGATAGCACCAAACCCCCCCAAATGACCCCTTTTTGGAAAGTAGACACTCCAAGGAATTTAAAAAGAGGCATGGTAAGTATTTTGCAGATCTAATTTTTTCTCACAAGGTTTTGAAATATAAAAGAGAAAAGAAAAAATATATTTTTATTTTCTTTCTTCATTTTCCAAAAACTTGTGGTAAAAAAATAAATTCTTCTATTGATTCAACATGCCTCTCAGCAAATAGTTTGGGGTGTCTACTTTCCAAAAAGGGGTCATTTTGAGGGGTGGGGGCATTTTATGCCCAGCATTAGAGGTTTATGCCACACATCACTCACTCTTCTAACCACCTGAAGACCAAGCCTTTTCTGACACTTTTTGTTCACATTAAAAAAATCTGTATTTTTGCTAGGAAATTAAAGTGAACCCCCAAACATTATATATTTTCTTAGAGCAGACACCCTAGTAAATAAAATGGTGGGTGGTGCAATTTTTTATCTCACATATTACTTACACAGCGATTTTTCAAACGCAATTTTTTTGAAAAATATACACTTTTTTAATTTTAATGCACAAAATTACAATATATTGGCCAATTATTTGGTATGATATAAAAGATGATGCTATGCTGAGTAAATAGATACCAAACATGACATGCTTTAAAATTACGCATGCCCTGTGCAATGGCGACAAACTGCATACATTTTTAATATCTATAGGCAACGCTTTAAAAGCCTTTACAAGCTACCATTTTAGATTTACAGAGGAGGTCTAGAGCTATAATTACTGCCCTTGTTCTGACGTTCGTGGCGATACCTCACATGCATGGTGCAATCGCTGTTTCCATACTGGGAAAGGGTCAACACTCACGACCGCAGGTGTGCGCGTGCGCGGATGGGCAAGGGTCCTTTTTTTTTTTCTTTTTTTTTTTTTTTCTTTTTTTCTGATTTATTTAATTATTTTTACACTGTCCCTTTAATTTATTTATTTTTTAATCACTTTTAATGTTATCTCAGGGAGGGGGAGGGGGGGCCATTTTCTCCCGCTGCTTGTAAAGGCAATTCTGCAGCTAATTAACCACTAGGAATGCTTTTACATGAAAGCCCATTGCCGGCTGAAAAAAATAAAACCAGGATGATGCCTGCAGCTGCAGGCATCACCCTGGTATAACCATTCAAAGTCCAGTGATGTACCAATACGTCACTGGTCCTTGTTGGGTGTATATGCTATGTTCTTTTTTTCTTTATGCAGCCTGTGGGCTGAATGAAAAAAAAGAGAAGAAATCTCTGCCAGAAAAAGTGTGTGGTATGCCCACCATTAGAAACCTCCCTCAATCCACCCACTTCTAATGGTGGGCACATATGAAATGTGCCAACAAATATAAAATATATATGCCGAAGCATGGGGGCCATCCACCCACTGGCCACCCCAGGCCCCCATGCTTTGGCATACATTCTCTTTTTTTTAACTGCGGATGAAAAATCTCATCCGACAGCACTGCACACACCTACTTATGTCTATTCTGAAAGCAAGACCCTGTTGCTGTCAGAATAAACAGGTCAGTGCTGCAGTTTGACGTTCCTGCAAAGAAATCAACAATGGTTAACAATAAAACATAAACTCAATAAAACAACTTTATAAGGAAAAGTGTGTGGTGGTATGCCCACCATTAGAAACCTCCCTCAATCCACCCACTTCTAATGGTGGGCACATATGAAATGTGCCAACAAATATAAAATATATATGCCAAAGCATAGGGGCCATCCACCCACTGGCCACCCCAGGCCCCCATGCTTTGGCATATATTCTGTTTTTTATAACTGCGGATGAAAAATCTCATCCAACAGCGCTGCCCACGCTTACTTATGTCTATTCTGAGAGCAAGTTCCTGTTGCTGTCAGAATAAACAGGTCAACGCTGCAGCTGAAAGCATTCCTGCAAACAGAAATGGTTAACAATAAAACAACAATAAACCAGTGAAAGTCGAACAATCACAAAAATGACAACAACAAAAAAAACTATAACTATTTTTGGTTTTTATATTTTTTTATTTTTTTGGGGGGTATTTGTACTTTTATTTATTTTTTTTATTTTTTTAACTTTTTTTTTCCAAACTTCAAACATTTAAACAGCTGGTAGGGTCTCTCCAAATGCGATAGCCAGTTTCCTGACTACCTAACATCTTTTGAGACCCTGTGTAAATGTGCCCTGATCTGTGCCGTGCTGTACCCTATACTAATAGTTCACTAGTGTATGGTAGAGGCGGAAGCAGGGCTTGATGCAGAGGCCAGGTTGGCCAGGACAGGAGGGACAACAATAGCGGCTGTCACGCCTAATTCCACGTTTGCTGCAGACACGACATCTTTTTTGGGGTCTTCTTTGGGTTGGGGTACCAGGAATGGTATCGAGAAAATGTCTCTCATGCAGACGGCTAACTGCATCTGGGAGAGGGATTTGGGGCGCAGCACCTTCTGGATACAAAAGGGCCCTGATGTTCTCTAACTGGAAATTTAGGTATGATCCACTATGTCCAGTTGCTTTATAGAGAACAAAAGCATTATATAGAGCCAATTGAAATAAATAAACTGACACTTTTATGTACCAGCGTTTGGATTTTCGGGAAACTAAATACGGCTGCATCATCTGGTCATTGAAGTCCACCCCTCCCATGTTAAGGTTATAATCGTGGACACAGAGGGGCTTCTCAACAACACCAGCTGCCGTGGTAATTTGGACGGTCGTATCTGCGTGAATGGAAGACAGGAGGTAAACATCCCGTTTGTCCTTCCACTTCACTGCGAGCAATTCTTCATTTCTCAAGCAGGCTTTTTCCCCCTTTTTAAGACGGGTATTTACAAGCCGTTGGGGGAAGCCTCGGCGATTAGATCGCACAGTGCCACATGTGCAAATTCCCAAATTGAACAAATGTCTAAATAGTGGCACGCTTGAATAAAAATTGTCCACGTATAAGTGGTACCCCATATGGAAATAGGATGACGCCAAGTCCCAATCTATCTTGCCACTGCTCCCCATGTAGTCTGGGCATCCGGGGGGCTCCAAGTAACTATCTTTTCCCTCGTAAATCCGAAACTTACATGTATAGCCTGTTGCCCTCTCACAGGTCTTATACATCTTGATCCCATATCTGGCACGCTTGCTGGGGAGATATTGTTTGATTACAAGGCGGCCAGAATATTGAATGAGGGACTCATCGATGCAGATGTTTTTCTGGGGAGTATACACATCTGCAAATTTTTGGTTAAAGTGATTTACGAGGGGCCGAATTTTGTGGAGCCGGTCAAATTCAGGGTCACCCTGAGGACGACTGAGTGAGTTGTCGTAGAAGTGCATAAAACGCCTTATCGTCTCATATCTATGCCTGGCCATGGCAGCAGAGAACACGGACATGTGAACAAGAGGGTCGGTGGACCAATACAATCGCAATTGATTTTTATCATTAATGCCCATGTTGAGGGTTAGGCCCAAAAAAACTTTAAATTCGGAAACCGTAATGGGTTTCCATGCGAATGGTCTGGCAAGGTTTGAATTTGGGTTGGCGGCGATAAATTGGCGTGCATATAAATTGCTTTGATCCACAATCAATGCATAAAGATCTTCTGTGAAAAACAGCTCAAAAAAATTAAGGGGAGTATTTAAATTTGCTGTTTCCACCTGAATTCCGGGTTGGGCAGTGAATGGGGGAAGTACGGGTGCTGCAGAATTTGTGGGCTGCCAATCGGGATTTGCAAGCACATCCGGAAGGACACTAGGGGCTCTACGGGCCTGTCTGCGAATTCTTGGTGGCCGCGGGACACTACTTGTGCTCGCCACCGCACCAGCTTGTACTGCACTTATGGGACTCGCCACGTCACCAAGTGATACTGCAGTGCTGGTATGCCTACGACCAGGACGTACTAGGCCGCTGGTGCTCGCCAGTTCACCAAAAGATACTGCGGCACTAGTACTGGCACTCTGCTGCATATGAGAGTCATCATGCATTTGTACCACCTCAGCCACCTGTGAATGGGATCGGGTACGCCTGACCTTAGCAGGGACCACTTCCTCGTCGTCTGAGCTAGCTGTCAGGGTGCCGCTGCTGTCTATAGGTTCGTATTCTGAGCCTGGTTCTGCCAGTGAGTTTTCCCCTTCGCTCTCACTTGACATGCTCAGAATCCTATAGGCCTCTTCACTAGTGTACCTTTGCTTAGACATTTTGGCCACTAAATTTACAGGTACCTAGTGTGACTCACGGGAAAAAGAGCGCCTGGCTGTCAGGGACTGCTTGAACCGCTACAAAAAATTTACCGACAAGTGCTAACAGATATCAGGCCTGATTCTGTGAACACTGCGGTTTTGTGTGTAATATGTATCAAGTGACAGTTATCTACTGACACTGCACTTGCCGGGGGAGAAGGGGGGGGCGTAGGGGCTAAACGCAGGTGCTGGCAGGTGTTGGGGCTGATCCCGCTAACACTGCGTTTTTGGGGATACTAAAGTAATGTGAATGCTGGTATAGCGGTGATCTGATCAAAGATATTGATCCAATCAGACACTATACTAGCAATGAAGGTTTAGCGTGCAAGTAAGCGTGTTCCTGGCAATCAAGGGGTCAAATGTGATTATTTGTGTACTAGCGGGCAAACTGGTGCTATCTGGGAGGGGCGCTAAAACTATCGGAAGTCACCAGTACCAAGTCACCAGTACCAATACAGTGATCAGTAAAAATCTGTTCACTGTAATCAATGACACTGGTGACAGGGCAGTGAAGGGGTTAACTGGGGGGGGGGGGCGATCAAGGGGTTAAATGGGATTACTGATGTACTGGCGGGTAAACTGGCGCTACCTGGGAGGGGCGCTAACACTATTGGAAGTCGCCTGCGACACTGATACAGTGATCAGTAAAAATTGGTTCACTGATCAGTGACACTGGTGACAGGGCAGTGAAGGGGTCAACTCAGGGAGGGGGGGGGGGCGATCAAGGGGTTAGACGGGACTACTGGTGTATTAGCGGGCAATCTGGCGCTATCTGGGAGGGGCGCTAACACTAACGGAAGTCGCCAGCGACACTGATACAGTGATCAGTAAAAATTGGTTCACTGATCAGTGACACTGGTGAGAGGGCAGTGAAGGGGTCAACTCAGGGGGGGGGGGCGATCAAGGGGTTAGACGGGACTACTGGTGTATTAGTGGGCAATCTGGCGCTATATGGGAGGGGCGCTAACACTATTGGAAGTCGCCAGCGACACTGATACAGTGATCAGTAAAAATCGCTTCACTGATCAGTGACACTGGTGACAGGGCAGTTAAGGGGTTAACTGGGGGGGTGGGGGGGGGGAATTAAGGGGTTAAATGGCTTTATTGGTGTACTGGGGGGCAAACCGGCGCTATCTGGGAGGGGCGCTAGCACTATTGGAAGTCGCCAGCGACACTGATACAGTGATCAATAAAAATCGCTTCACTGATCAGTGACACTGGTGACAGGGCAGTGAAGGGTTAACTGGGGGGGGCAATCAGGGGGTTAAATGTGTCCTAGACTGTGTTCTAACTGTCAGTGTGCTGTTTTACTCACGTTTAAATGTCTCTTCTTCTCTGTCTGGAACGGAATGTGTCCAGGCAGAGAAGAATGACATCATATCCTGCCCTGTGTAAATATCAACACAGGACAGGATAGGACAGGGACCGATCATCCTATTTCAGCCAGAAATCACTGGCTGAAATCTAATGATTGTTCCCTCCTGGATCGAATCGGATCACCCGCGGGTCGGCGGGAGCGCGCGCGCCCCCTGCCAGCGAAAGTGTCGGGAGCGCGGAACCCGTTTTTAAACGTGGTTTTGCGCTCCACTGCCGCCCTTCACACGTATATACACAGTGGCAGGGCGGCAAGCGGTTAATCTCATTTTTGAAGTGACTAGCGATCTGCTGGGCTGTGAGTGAGTTAGTAGGTGGAGGTAAAGAAGGATGAAGTAGAGAGTTAAAGGTAGAAAGAGTTGACGGATTGGGTGAGAGAATGTTAATGAGAGTGATAAAATAGGTCTGTTTGCCAGTGTGGAGACAGGAGTTTTATTTTTTAAGGGCAGATTTATATTGGTCGAAGTCTTGCTGGGTCTTAGTCTTACGCCATAAATGCTCAAGGGCATGGCTACATTTTTTGAGGCATTCGGAATTGTCTGTTTGCCAGGGCTGTAGCAGTCGGGGCCTAATTTTGTGTGTAGTGAGGGGGGCCAATGTGTCCACGGTGGATGACAGTGAACTATTGTAGACAGAAGTGGTCAGGTTGGGTTAGGCAGGGCTGAGATTTTATCATATCATAGGGATATCATTTTATCATTGCCAAAAAAAGAAGAAAAGGGTTCAGATAGTGAAGGTTTCTATGGGTAACTGTTTGGTAGTTGGAAGACAAGGAGGAGGAAGCCAAGGAGAGAGCGAAGCTAATAAGGGAGTGATCAAGGAGTGCATAGTTAGGAGAATTCAAGGTCGAGGCAGTTACCATTCAAGTGAGTAGAAGCATGTGTCCATTGTTTTAGGTCAACAGAAGTGGTTAGGCTCAGAATTTTAGAAGTAGCAGGAGTGTTAAGATTAACAGGGATGTTGAAGTCATCAAGAATGGTAGTGGGAATTTTAGAAGAGAGAAAATAAGGCAGCTAGGCAGAGCAGTCATCAAGGAAGCTTGATACTGGTCCATGAGGCCAATAGATCACAGCAATTCTTAAAGAAACTGGAGAGAATAGATGAATACAGTGAACTTCAAATGAGGAGAGGGACAGAGAGGGAGGTGAATAAAGGACCTGAAAAGTGCTTTGAGAGGATAGGAGGATTCCAACTCTACCTCCTTTCTGTTCACTAGGCCTGGGAGAGTGAGTCAAGTACAGTAGATTGAATTAGTAATGTAAATGCATTCCCTTGTACACTATAAAATTTTACATGAATCAGAATTTGACCTGTTCAGCAGGGACTGGCCAAATATCGGTCAATGTATGGGCACTGTGGTTGTACAAATTTCTATCTACCAATCGACTTCTGTACAACTGCCCTGTCAGATTTTGACACTCCATCAGCATTGCTGGCTATAGTTGGCAGCATATATCAGTATATTCTGATGGTGGGGAAGTCTCCCTGCTGCCAGAATACAATAGCTCAAGCAGGCAGAACCCACACATCCACCTGCTTAACCCCTGACCCTCCGTCTAGACAGTGCTGATTGGCACTGTGCTGATCACATGCTCCCTCCCAAAGAAAAAAAACAAACTTCCTAACAATACAAACCAAACTGAGCATGTGCAGAGTGATTCCTGGAGCTCTGCGCTATCAGCAGATGGATTGGGGACAGTAGAAGAAAGGGAGGATCAGAGAAGACAGGATCAAACAGCCCTTTTACACAATGCAGAGGATATATCCTTTAGGTTCCACAGTGAGTATATCACGCATGATTTACTGCATATACAGACTGATTTTACTGTTGTGGGTTTAATAACACTTTAAGTACATTGTTTAAAGTAAAAGTAGTAATTAAAATGATTTTGTGTATTTTAATAAATTCTTTGTGTCCTCCATAACTAGGGGTGTGTCTCGAACACATCCCATTGCTGTTCCTGTCTAATAAGCCAAAATATCTGTAGTACGTCTCCCCCTGTCTGTTCCATAGACATGAAGGCAATGGGACCATTCATATTTAGGAAAGGGCTCACCAGGTTGAAGGTGATTAAATTGTGGCTGCACATCAGACTGGCCCCTAAGGTCTCTGGTGGCATGTGTGTTGTGTATATGGAAAATATAATCTGAGTCCGGTCACCCCTTCAAGGAATAATGCTTCTATCTTGTGTTCTTTTATTAATCCTCTGCAAGTTTTTCAAGCAAGTTCAGGACAAACAATAATCTCTATTTTAAACCTAGATAAAATTAACTTGCGTCCAGTTTCTCATGCTCTGTACGTTCAGTTGCTTGTCAGTCTCACTGTTAATCCCCTTAACTCTCTCTGAGCTGGCACTTTTTTGGGCTTGTTTTATGAAACTCACAACTAGAGATGAGCGAATTATTCAAAAATTCGATTCGGCTGATTCGCCGAATTTGCGGAATAAATTCGATTCGATGCGAATTTATTCGCTGCGAATTTAACTTATTAAAAGGGTTTCTAGGCTTCAGAGAGCCTTTATATTAGTGCAGAACACTGTACCTTTAATTTAAATGCCCTTGGAGTCTGCTGGGGAAGAGAAATAATACTGTCAGTCAGTATGACATGCAGATGAGTGCCGTCGATCTTAGAATCACCGCACACTTCACTCATTTGGGCAGTCACGGGGCCAAAACCAGAGTGTGGAGCCACAGTGTGGCGGTGGAGGCAGCAGCAGCAATGGGAGGCCATACAGCACCCTATGACAAAATGGAACCCACCAGCAGTGTGAGGAGACCTGAAAGTGGCACATGGCAGAGTGTGGCGATGGAGACAGCAGCAATGGGAGGCCGTACAGGGACCCATGACACACTCCGGACCTGGCAGCAGCATGAGGAGGCGGTACAGGGGCCCATGGCAGAGTGGCGAAGCATAAGCAGCTTAAATTGAAGGCCATACAGAGGCCTATGTTAAAAAGTCCCCCCAGCAGCAGTGTGGGGAGACGACTATCAAGAGTCCAATGGCTGAGTGGCGGAGCAGAAGCAGCTTCAATTGAAGGCCATACACAGGCCTAGGTTAAAAAGTCCCCCCAGCTGCAGTGTGGGGAGACGACTATCAAGAGTCCAATGCCAGAGTGGCGGAGCGGAAGCAGCTTCAATTGAAGGCCAATAGTGGTTGTGAAGCAGAAAGTCAGTTTATTGTACACAATCGGTCAATTGCAGCTTGCCGTTGGCTGGAAACTGTACGTTTGTGTCACTGGAATGCACTAATCACCCAAAAAATATTACCGCCAGCCGGCGTGTAAATGGATTTAACTCTTTGAACGTACAATAGTGGTTGTGAAGCAGAAAGTCAGTTTATTTTGCACAAATCGGCAAACTGCAGCACCAACTGTGCACGACAGCCACCAAAAAAAAAAAGGGTGTATGTCACTTTAAATTTTCGATTCTTTGATAGCTGTGGCCCTAAGTAACGATTCTGTGTCCCTGAGTAACGATTCTGTGTCCCTGAGTAACGATTCTGTGTCCCTGAGTAACAATTCTGTGTCCCTGAGTAACAATTCTGTGTCCCTGAGTAACGATTCTGTGTCCCTGAGTAACGATTCTGTGGCCCTAAAGTCTCTGTGGCCCTAATGCAGGCCATAGATGGGTCGAAAATCGGCCGATTTTTCGGCCGAAAATAAAATCGGCCGATTTTCGGATCGTTAGTGGGCTATTTGGTCGGCCGTTTTTCGGCCGGTTTTTTTTTCTGTAAAGTTGGAAAAAAAATCGGCCGATTTTGCCGATCGGCCAATTTTCGCGGCAATAGTGGGCAAATCGGACAATTTTTTGCCGATAAAAAAATCTGCGCATGAGCAGTGACCTGCAAGAGGAAGACAAAAAGAAGAAAAAGAAGAAGAGGAAGAGGATGAAGAAGAGGATAAAGAAGAAGAAGAGGAAGAAGAGGATGAAAAAGAAGAGGATGAGGAAGAGGAAGAAGAAGAAGAAGAAGAAGAAGAAGAGGATGAGGATGAAGAAGAAGAGGATGAGGATGAAGAAGAAGAAGAAGAAGAAGAAGAGGAGGATGAGGATGAAGAAGAAGAGGATGAGGAAGAAGAAGAAGAAGAGGATGAGGATGAGGATGAAGAAGAAGAAGAAGAAGAAGAAGAAGAGGATGAGGATGAAGAAGAGGATGAGGATGAAGAAGAAGAAGAGGATGATGGTGAGGAAGAAGAAGAAGAAGAGGATGAGGATGAAGAAGAAGAAGAAGAAGAAGAAGAAGAAGAGGAGGATGAGGATGAAGAAGAAGAAGAAGAAGAAGAAGAAGAGGATGAGGATGAAGAAGAGGATGAGGATGAAGAAGAAGAGGATGAGGATGAAGAAGAAGAAGAGGATGAGGATGAAGAAGAGGAAGAAGAGGATGAGGATGATGAAGAAGAAGAAGAAGAAGAGGATGAGGAAGAAGAAGAAGAAGAAGAGGATGAGGATGAGGACGAGGAAGAAGAAGAGGATGAGGATGATGAAGAAGAAGAAGAGGATGAGGATGAAGAAGAGGATGAGGATGATGAAGAAGAAGAGGATGATGGTGAGGATGAGGATGAAGAAGAAGAAGACGAGGATGATGAAGAAGAAGAAGAAGAAGAAGAGGAGGATGAGGATGAAGAAGAAGAAGAAGAGGATGAGGATGAAGAAGAAGAAGAGGATGAGGATGAAGAAGAAGAGGATGAAGAAGAAGAAGAGGATGAAGAAGAAGAAGAGGATGAGGAAGAAGAAGAAGAAGAAGAAGAGGATGAGGATGAAGAAGAAGAAGAAGAAGAAGAGGATGAGGATGAAGAAGAAGAAGAAGAAGAAGAGGATGAGGATGAAGAAGAAGAAGAAGAAGATGAGGATGAAGAAGAAGAAGAAGAGGATGAGGATGATAAAGAAGAAGAAGAGGATGAGGATGAGGACGAAGAAGAAGAAGAGGACGAGGATGAAGAAGAAGAAGAGGATGAGGATGAAGAAGAAGAAGATGAGGATGAAGAAGAAGAAGAAGATGAGGATGAGGATGATGAAGAAGAAGAGGATGAGGAAGAAGAAGAGGAAGAAGAAGAGGATGAGGATGATGAAGAAGAAGAGGATGAGGATGAAGAAGAGGATGAGGATGAAGAAGAAGAAGAGGATGATGGTGAGGAAGAAGAAGAAGAAGAAGAAGAAGAAGAAGAGGATGACGAAGAAGAAGAAGAAGAAGAAGAAGAAGAGGAGGATGAGGAAGAAGAAGAGGATGAGGATGAAGAAGAGGATGAGGATGAAGAAGAAGAGGATGAGGATGAAGAAGAAGAAGAAGAAGAGGATGAGGATGAAGAAGAAGAAGAAGAAGAGGATGAGGATGAAGACGAAGAGGATAAGGATGAAGAAGAAGAAGAGGATGAGGATGAGGAAGAAGAAGAAGAGGATGGGGATGAAGAAGAAGAAGAAGAAGAGGATGAGGATGAAGAAGAGGATGAAGAAGAAGAAGAGGATGATGGTGAGGATGAGGATGATGATGATGATGAAGAAGAAGACAAGGATGAAGAAGAAGAAGAAGAAGAAGAAGAAGAAGAAGGAGAAGAAGAGGAGGATGAGGATGAAGAAGAAGAAGAAGAAGAAGAAGAAGACGAGGATGAAGAAGAAGAAGAAGAAGAAGAAGAGGAGGATGAGGATGAAGAAGAAGAAGAAGAAGAAGAGGATGAAGAAGAAGAAGAAGAAGAAGAAGAAGAAGAGGATGAGGATGAAGAAGAAGAAGAAGAAGATGAGGATGAAGAAGAAGAAGAAGAAGAAGAAGAAGAGGATGAGGATGATGAAGAAGAAGAGGATGAGGAAGAAGAAGAAGAAGAGGATGAGGATGAAGAAGAGGATGAGGATGAGGAAGAGGATGAGGATGAAGAAGAAGAGGAGGATGATGGTGAGGAAGAAGAAGAAGAAGAAGAAGAAGAAGAGGATGAAGAAGAAGAAGAAGAGGAGGATGAGGATGAAGAAGAAGAAGAAGAAGAAGAGGATGAGGATGATGAAGAAGAAGAGGATGAGGAAGAAGAGAATGAGGATTAAGAAGAGGATGAGGATGAAGAAGAAGAAGAAGAAGAAGAGGAAGAGGATGAGGATGAAGAGGAAGAAGAAGAAGAGGATGAGGAAGAAGAAGAAGAAGACGAAGAAGAAGAGGATGAGGATGAAGAAGAAGAAGAAGAAGAGGATGAGGAAGAAGAAGAAGAAGAGGATGAGGATGAAGAAGAAGAAGAAGAGGATGAGGAAGAGGATGAGGATGAAGAAGAAGAGGAGGATGATGGTGAGGAAGAAGAAGAAGAAGAAGAAGAAGAAGAAGAGGATGAAGAAGAAGAAGAAGAAGAAGAGGAGGATGAGGATGAAGAAGAAGAAGAAGAGGATGAGGATGATGAAGAAGAAGAGGATGAGGATGAAGAAGAAGAGAATGAGGATGAAGAAGAGGATGAGGATGAAGAAGAAGAAGAAGAGGAAGAGGATGAGGATGAAGAGGAAGAAGAAGAAGAGGATGAGGAAGAAGAAGAAGAAGAAGAAGACGAAGAAGAAGAGGATGAGGATGAAGAAGAAGAAGAAGAAGAAGAAGAAGAAGAAGAAGTAGGATGAAAATAAGAAGAATTCCAGTCCAGCAAAAAGTGTATTTGCAGAGAGCTCCGCTATTTCTGACAGTTCTCTGACAGTTCCTTCGCATTTACAGCGGTTGAAACATTGTATCTATTTGTTTCCGAATAAAAACATCTGTATCCTAAATGGAAACAAATAGATACAATGTTTCAACCGCTGTAAATGTGAAGGAACTGTCAGAGAACTGTCAGAAATAGCGGAGCTCTCTGCAGGGACACTTTTTGCTGGCTGTAGAAGGGATGAAAATCGGCCGATCGGGGAAAATTCGATTCGTGCATCCGAAGTTTGCTAATTTTCGGATTCGGCGCGAATCGAATTTTTCCTAATATTCGAAACGAATTCCACTTTGTCATGTTCGATTCGCTCATCTCTACTCACAACCTTCAAACAGATCACTGTGATGATAAATGGTACGGCTGTCCATACATGAGTGTATCTACAAAGTTCACATTGCTGACTTTTCTTCAACACAGCAAATGACCGTTCTTCTTTTCAACTCAGAATATTTATTCACGATAAGGTGAAGTGGACATATTGTTCCATTACTTGTCTGAAATGTATTTTGCTGAATGATTTTATGCTTATGCAATAGAAATATCCCATTATACTCTAAAGTTGCTGCCATGGGTTGTAGTCTTTCCTTGGTGACATTGGTCCTTAAAGTGTATTAAACCAAAAAAGAAAACATTTATTATTAGACATGATGACTGCATTAGTTTTCTTTTATAGGCTTTCATTCTTCTATTTTCATCTGGTGATCCTGCAAGTAAGTCTGTTGTCTTTCAAAAGAACAAGCTGTCTTCCAAATGTATCAGTTTACAAGGATGGGCAGCACAGTGGCCAAATGGTTAGCACTTCCGCCTGGCAGTACTAGGGTTGTTGGTTTGAATCCCAATCACGGCACCACCTGCCTGGAGTTTGCATGTTCTCCCTGTGCCTACATGGGTTTCCTCCCACACTTCAAAGACATGCTGGTAGGTTAATTGGATCCTGTCTAAATTGGCCCTAGTATGTGTATGTATGAATGTAAGTTAGGGACCTGAGCTTGTACACCACTTGAGGGTTAGGGACTGATGTAAATGTACAATATACATGTAAAGCGCTGTGTAAATTGACAGTGCTATAAATGTACCTGTAATAATGAGACAAATCATTTACCACTGACAGGGGCACTTACAATGATCAGCTTTTACTTATTTATATAAAACCTTTATCCCTAAAAAGGGAAAAACAGATTATAAAGTGTAAGCTGGAGTTTGGCTTCAATTTGTTAGTGTAGCTAAATCTGCTAGTACATCTAACACTCCCAGCCTGAAAGTGCTGCTGTCTGCGTGCCCCCTGTGCTCTTTCATCCAGATTGGAGGTGTGTTACTGGCCAGCTCACTAGGTGAAAACAGAGGGGGAAAAGCCTAAATATTGAAAACTGATGCAGCCACCACATTTAAGGATTGGTAAATTGCAATATGTTACATTTTTGGTTTTGGGTTCAATACCGCTTTAACTGTACATTGACCAAAATGATAACCACCATAAACCTTTTTTAAAATTATTTTATGAAAAGATAGAATATCATAAATGGGCTACTTACATATTGGAGCTGATTCACACATGTGCGGTGCAGATTGAAGCTCAGGTTTCACAATTAATTGATACAGCAGTTCATGTCAGGTTTACGTCAGGTTCAGAACAGGATCAGCTCAGGATTTTATCCTGTTCACAATTGATGACGAGCAGTTTAGGAACGGTTCCCATAGAAGTCAATAGCCTGTAATCTGCACCTGAACCAGACTGCACTGCTCAGAAATCGTACATGACTCTTTTTCAAACCGCACCGTCAGTGCACCGGATATATGTGAACGGTCACCATAGGAAGCAATGTTATTTCACATGTCATGTGGATTGGATGCGGTTCATACTGCTTCCAATCCGCATATATGTGAACCAGCAATTAAATGCAATTAGATTGTATTCATATGAAGCAATGAAAGACTGAATAACTTGGCATCCTCTAAAGTTGACTACGTGCATTTCAGAGCCTGACTAATTAAATACCAATTGTATAATTGATAAGAAGGTCCTCATGTTACATAGTTTTTGTAAATGTAATGAAGATTGTACAGAGATTGTCCAATCAAATAATAACACGTAGGTCAAATGTTCAGTCAATTTTAAATACTTTTGATCTACTGGGAATCGCAAATATGATCAAAAGTAATTGCTGGAGGTTAACAAATCTACCACCGACAAGTTTGATTGGTCATCATAATTCAGTCACCTGTGAAGTTGAAACTGGGCAATAAATTGGGAGCCGTAATAGACTTTTTGATATATCAACTACAGCAGCTACAGCAGTTTCATGAAGAGAGATTGGGTTTGTCCACCCAGTCAGGACAATTTCAATCCTACTGGTTTGCAGTTGATTGAAACTGATATTTTATGCGATTTTGAAAAATAATTCTAATGACAGTTTGAATTCTTCATCAGATTGCTATGTGTATGGCCAGCTACAGGCTTCAGAGGGTGTTCACATGTGTAGGCACAGTCATGAGATCAGACCAAAGCAGCGGCTAAGTAGGTTACAAACCTGTAAGCTTGGATGTTCCAAACATTCTGCATAGCACATCACAGGGAATGTCCTGCCTGGAGAACACAGTGATTATTGTTAGCGGCTATGGCTGATGACATGGACGTAGATTAGGGGATGGAGTGAAGAGTGTCTAGGACCTCCAAAAGTGCACATATGTGGCAGATTTAGAGGTCTGTATTGAGCCACAGAACTGGAAACTGCTTCAAAATTTAGTTTTACTGTTGTTTCACATATGTGCAGCCATGCAGGCTGTGATTTTCATGGGCATAAGAGCCCATTCATTTGAATGGACTCCTGTGCCCCGGGACACGCAGGGAAGAAGTCCCTGCCCTACCTGGGAAATCGCAGTCCACACGGGAAACAAGGTTCACAGTACGGGCAGCGTGCCAATAGAATTAATGGCACCCGCCTGCGGGTCCCGCATTCCTCTGTGTGGGTTGTGCGGCTACAGGTATTTGTTCGGGTCCCGCAGCCGCACCACTTGCACAGATGTGAACCAAGCCTGAGGGTGACTTCTTTACTGTAGTGCCCCAGTTGGGAGTGTTCAGCCATGTGGAGCAGCTAGCCTACAAGCCTGCACATCTAAAAGGACGCTGGGATATGTTCTTTCATACTATGCTCTAGCTTGTGAAAGAAGATCATAGATAAAATGCTGTGACATTTACAGGAGTTTGATGAGCTGGTGGTTGGTAGCCACAAGGGAAGGTTATATTATATGCTTACATATGTTGAGCTTAAAGCTGTAATGATTGGGAGGGGATCAAACTATGGACTGAGAACAAGGGCTTCCAACACGTGTAAATGCTTTTTATCACTCACAGAGGTTTTCCATGTGGTCAGTACTTCTCTATGTGAGTGCGTCCCAAACTTTCCATTTTCTAGAATGAAATGGAAATGAAAATGTCACGGCATTAGCCATACTCACCTTTATGCGGAGTGGTGGAAAAACTCAGGCAGGTTCCATTGATGTGTCAATGTACTGTATGACAAGCAGATGTCTTACTGTCCATTTAACTGTCTATGACTAGAAGACTAGAATGACTTGCAAGACTACTTAGTACTAAGGCCTCATGCACACGGGCTTATGAAAATAAGCCAATGGAATCCCTGTGTGGGCGGGGTTACAGCACTCCATTATTTCAAAGCAGCTCCTGGAAAGAAATCTCCAGCGGGAGAAAAATGGAGGTCTGATCTATGCCAGTCACCGTACGGGTGTCCCCCGGGGGTACATTTTATGTACTACACTATGGCGGCTTCCTTTGTTCTTGTAAGTTCTATCTGACAGATTGAGAGCAGTGAGAGTTTACCATTACCGCTTAACCACTGAAACCACCAAGCAACTTATTCAGTCCCTGATTATCTCTCGCCTTGACTATTGTAACTCCCTCCTCATTGGCCTACCTACTCGCAGGCTATCCCCTCTTCAGTCTAACATGAATGCTGCTGCCAGACTCACCCACCTTACTAACCGTTCTGTATCTGCCACCCCTCTCTGCCAATCCCTCCACTGGCTTCCCATTGCCCAGCGACTAAAATTCAAAACATTAAAAATAACATATAAAGCCATTTATAACTCTGCCCCAAATTACATCACCAATCTTGTCTCCAAATATCACCAAAACCATCCTCTCCGCTCCTCCCATGACCTCCTGCTGTCTAGCTCCCTTGTCTTCTCCTCCCATGCTCATCTCCAGGACTTCTCCAGAGTCTCCACTATCCTCTGGAACTCTCTATCCCAATCTATCCGACTATAGCCTACTCTGCCCACTTTTAGGCGATCTTTGAAAACTCTTCAGGGAAGCCTATGCTGCCTTCAGCTAATAACTGAAACCTTCTATTCCTCCTATCAGTTCATCCCCCACAGTTATTACCTTTTGTACCACCAGCCCCTCCCTCTTAAATTATAAGCTCCAAGCAGCAGGGCACTCCTAACCCGCTTGTATTGAACTGTATCATTGCTGTATTGTCTCCCTTTATATTGCAAAGCGCTGTGCAAACTGTTGGAGCTATGTAAATCCTGTAAAATAATAATAATTACCAGCCTGCAGTGGAAGACAAAGAGAGATTAGAGACCCATGGAGACACCTATACAGATTCCCCATAGATGGGAAGAAAGCGCTCCTGACCTGTTTTTAATTAAATAGGTCCATATAGGAAAGTGAGGGTTAATTTTAGAAACAAGATTTGCGGTGGTGCACCGAGAGTGGATTTGACAGCACTGGGGAAGAGGGCACAATCTCCAGTGGGAGGATCACAAATTGCATTCTGTTGGATATTTGAGGACTTATAAAGTGAAGGAAATAAGTATTTGATCCCCTCTTGATTTTGAATGTTTGCCCACTCACAAAGAAATGATCAGTCTAAAAATCGAATGGTAGGTGTATTGTAACACTGAGAGACAGAATAGCAAAAAAAAATTCAAAAGAAATGCATGTCTAACAAATTATGCACTGATTTGCATGTTTATGAGGGAAATAAGTATTTGATCCCCTATCATTCAGCAGGATTTCTGGTTACCAGGTGTCTTTCATACAGGTAACAAGCTGAGATTAGAAGCAGTCTCTTAAAGGGAGTGCTGCTAATCTCATTTTGTTACTTGTATAAAATATACCTGTCCACAAGAGCAATCAAACAATCAGATTCCAAACTCTCCACCATGGCAAAGACCAAAGAGCTGTCCAAAGATGTCAGGGACAAGATTGTAGATCTACACAAGGCTGTACTGGGCTACCAAACTATCGCCAAGCAGCTTGCTGAGAAGGTGACAACAGTTGGTGCAATAATTTGCAAATGGAAGAAACACAAAACAACTGTCAGTCTTCCTAGGTCAGGTGCACCATACAAGATCTCACCTCGTGGAGTGTCAATGATCATAAGAACAGTGAGGAATCATCCCAGAACTACACGTGAGGATCTTGTCAATGATCTCCAGGCAGCTGGGACCACAGTCACCAAGAAAACAATTGGTAAAACACTACGCTGACAAGGATTGAAATCCTGCAGTGCCCGCAAGGTCCCTCTGCTCAAGAAAGCAGCTGTCCAGGCCCATCTGAAATTTGCCACTGCACATCTGAATGATGCAGAGGAGGACTGGTTGAAAGTGTTGTGGTCAGATGAGACCAAAATCGAGCTGTTTGGCATCAACTCAACTCGCCTTGTTTGGAGGAGGAGGAATGCTGCCCTTTGACCCCAAGAACACCATCCCAACTGTCAAACGTGGTGGTGGAAACATTCTGCTATGGGGACAGGGCAACTGCACCGCATCAAAGGGACAATGGACGGGGCAATGTACCGTCAAATCTTGGGTGAGAACCTTCTTTCCTGAGCCAGGACATTGAAAATGGGTCATGGATGGGTGTTCCAGCATGACAATTACCCAAAACACACAGCCAAGGCAACAAAGGAGTGGCTCAAGAAGAAGCACATTAAGGTCCTGGAGTGGCCTAGCTAGTCTCCAGACCTTAATCCGATTGAAAATCTCTGGAGGGAGCTGAAAGTTTGAGTTGCCAAACGTCAGCCACCAAACCTTAATGACTTTGAGAGGATCTGCCAAGAGGAGTGGGCCAAAATCCCTCCTGAGATGTATGTAAACCTGGTGGCCAACTACAGGAAACGTATTTCTTTCACTGTATATGTTGATTGTGTGTCATATATGATAGATTGTGTTATATATATTTTGGATTCAGGTATTTATATCTTGCACTCTATTGAGTATTTGGGATGGTGATTACTTTTCATTTATTTACAGACTAGTAGCACCGCAACACACTTTCCTTTTTCATTTATATTTTGATTTGTGTTTAAAAACCACAATTAGTGATTTCAGCAGCTGATTTGAGTTATATTTATTATTGTTTCATTGTTGTTTATATTTGGCAGAGCACAAATGACCACTTCTTTGATTCGCTTCAGTTTATGAAAATAAACAGCATTTTTTTGCCAGTAGTTTTATGCACATATGTGCATATTAATGCATGCTTGTACTTGTTTTGACACGTTTTTCCTGCTGCGTCTTTCCTGCTCCTCTCAGAACGCGCCTTTGGTGTTTTTTCTTTCTGCCTGTAAATGATTCTCTTTCAAACATTCCTCCAAAGGCTAATGTGTGCCTGGACACAGTGGCTAACATAGAGGTGCTTTTAGGGTCCTTTCACACGGCGTTCCATTTTTTTTCATCAGTTCAGTCACGTCAAGACAAAACGGATTAGTTCACATCAGCTTTTCATCAGTTTACTTCCTTTTTTTACATCCTTTACTAATGCAAAAATTGATTGTATGTCCATTTACATCTGTTTTCTGTCCATTTACATCAGTTTTTTTGTCAGTTCTGGGTTTTTTTACAGAAGAAAAATAGGGTTTTCTTCCGTTCAAAAAAACTGATGTTAACGAATGCGGACATTAACAGATGTAAACGGATAATCATCCGTTTACATCCATTAGTCCATAGAAATCCATGGGTGTCCATTTTTCATCCATAAATGGACAGCTGAAAAGCGGACATAGGAAAGAGCACTTACAGGTATAAAAAAATGTGCTGAATACCTGTATAAGCGGTGTTTTTTAAGCTCTGTGTGCATAAGGCCTAATCAGTAATAAATGCAATATTGTATACATTTTACAGTCTGCATCCAGGGTCGTACATCTGTATGCATGTGTGTTTATGCAAATACTTGCGCATTCCCACGCACAACTTTGTCCAGCCATTGATTTCTGTAGGCAATTGTACACAGCACCTGTGACTCCTGGATGGGAAATCTGTCCAAATTTTATGCTGTATGGCCCAGGACGCCCATGTGTATGAGGCCTTAGGCATCCTTGTACAGGTAAATGAGGTAGCTGTAGCACAGTAACCTTGAATTTCTGGTAAAATTATGAATATAGGATGTCATGCTTAATAATAAAGTTTTCATAATTAATGATATAATAATGGTATTACATGATGATGTAGGAGTACATTTTTCTTTTACATGTCAGAAATCAATAAACTTGATGACTTTTAACAGTCGGTTGTTTTTTTTTTTTAGCATGCAATGTGATCTGCTACTGAGTACCACTATTACATCTCTTAAAGGAATGTGTTATGATTTTGTACATAACTTTTCAAAATGTATTTTTACGAGTGGTGCACCCAAATGAAAATTCTGGTGCCGAAACAGAAAATTCAAAATGCAGTTGGCCAAAAACTGAAACCAAAATGCGCAGTTTTTAAAAAATGAATATATATTTTTTGGAAAAAAATACACTTTGATTAAAAAAAACAAAAAAACCCCCAATATATACCACATTTTTTGGTAAAATATGAAAGAGGATGTTACGACGAGTAAATAGATACCCAACATGTCACAGTTTAAAATTGCACACGCTCGTGGAATGGCGTGACACTGCGGTACTTAAAAATCTCCATGGGTGATGCTTTAAAAATTTCTACAGGTTAGCAGTGTAATGTTAAAGAGGAGGTCTTGTGCGAGAATTATTGCTCTTGCTCCGACGTTCGTGGCGATACCTCACGTGTGTGGTTTGAACACCATTTACATATGTGGGCATGACCTACGTATGCATTCACCACTACGTGCGAGGACAGGGGCACTTTAAACTTTTTTTTATTTATTTATTTAATGGTTTTGTTTGTTTTTTTTGCACTGTCCCTTTAAAAAAAATTTAAATCACTTTTATTCTTATCACAAGAAATGCATGCATCCTTTGTGATAGAAATAATTAGTGACAGGTCCTCTTTATGGAGAGATATGGGGTCAATAAGATCCCACATCTCTCCTCTGCAATATAAAGCATTGGATCAAAAAAGAGCATTGATCTAGTGCTTTAAAAAAAAAATGGCCAGAACGGGAAGTGACATCGCTCCGGTCTTCCAAGGGCATAGAGATGAGTGGAGGCCATCTTTCCTTCACTCATCTCTATGCCCAGCGCCAGGATTTTTTGATGGTTTCTCAGGTAAGGCTGAGAACTACTGAGCAGTACGGCAGCGGCGGGCGGGAGGCAGCGAGGAGAGGGTTTTTTTCGACACCTGTCGGTGCTTTGTTTCATATCGGTCGACGGCCGAAAGGGGTGTTTTCGTCCGAAACGTTTTGGCCAATGAAATTTCGGTGCTTCCCTAACTTTTACGGTCATACCAGGGCTTTTTTTTGTGGGAATGTGGGGGAACACAGTTCTGGTACCTCCAGCACTGAATGTATGTAATGGCAAGGGGTGCTGGGGTTTGTTGGAAGGTCAATTGATGCTAACTGCTGGGGGATCTATTGTTACTGGAGGGATCTATTTTTGCATGGTGGCCTATTACTGCTGTAAAGGTCAGTTGTTGCTTTTGGGGGATCTATTTTTGCTGGGGGTATAATGTCTCTAGCTGGAGAGCATATTGATCCTGACTGCTGAGAGATCTGTTGTTGCTGCTGGAAGTCTACTGTTGCTATGATGGTATTTTGTTGCGGGGGTCCATTGTTGCTGAGGGAATCTATTGTTGCTGGGCGGTCTATTGCTGCTGGCTGTGGGGGATCTATTTTACTGCTTTTCTTGTTATCATTAACAAATTCCATACTAATTATTTAGCAACACAAGGTAATATTCGGCTCTGTATTTTCTAAAAAGAGAAGTACTGGGAGGTGGGTAGGGAGTGGAACCAAGGGATGGTACTCCGAGGTGGGAATGGGGGGGGGGGGGGGGGGAGACAAGAAGTAACTCAGCCTATTCTCTGAGAAAAAAAGCCCTGGTCATAACTAAAAATTAACATTTTTTTGTTTTTCAGTCAGGTAAATAAGAAATATTGCATATTATTAATTTACATTCTGTTTTGTAAGTTTTGGGCTCATTTTCAGAAATGTAACTCTATCTATTTACAGACTATTAACCACTTGCCTGCTGGGCACTTTTACCCCCTTTGTGTCCAGGCCAATTTTCAGCTTTCAGTGCTGTTGCACTTTGAATAACAATTCCACGGTCATGCAACATTGTACCCATATGAAATTGTTATAATTTTTTTCACACAAATAGAGCTTTCTTTTGGTGGTATTTAGTCACCACTGGGGTTTTTATTTTTTGCACTATAAACAAAAAAAGAGCAAAAAATAAAAAAATAAAGTTTTGCTATTATAACATTTTGCAAACAGGTAATTGTTCTCCTTCACTGATGTGTGTTGATGAGGATGCACTGATAGGTAGCACTGATGGGCACTGATAGGTAGCACTGATGGGCACTGATAGGTAGCACTGATGAGGTGGCACAGATAGGCAGCACTGATGGGCACTGATAGGGTGCACTGATGAGGTGGCACTGATGAAGCAGCACTGGTGGGCATTGATGAGGAGGCACTGATGATACTGTACTGATAGGCAACACTGATGGGCACTGATAGGCAGCACTGATGAGCACTACTGGCAGCACTTATGGTCACTGCTGGGCGGCACTGACTGATGGCACTGATGGGCGCAACTGCTGGGCGGCACTGATGGGCAGCTCTGATGGGTGGCACTGCTGGGCACTCATGGGTAGCACTGATAATCAGTGCCCTGATTATCAGTGCAGGTCTGCTCTGCGACATTTGTCAGTTATTAGAAATTCTGAAGGACCCTCTGCACACTGGTATATACCCTTTCAAGCAGACTATGCAATAAATAGGGATATTTATGCTAGCATTGTGTCCACAAATGCTACTGTGGACACAATGCTAGCATAGGGGAAAAGACACAATGGCAAGAACTACAAGGTTCAGGTCTGGCTACTGACCCAACAATACAACAAACAAGAGATCCCTGTGCTCAAATCCCAACAGCTAGTGCATGCATTTATCCAATAGGGATATTTGGTTCACACATATTGCAATACATGCTTAAGCTGGCCAACTGCGTCAAAGTAATCCCTCTATGGCCAGTCCTTCAGAATTTCTAGTGTTAATATGTGTTTACACCTCTTTAGCACCTGATGGATAAATACATGCACTAGCTGTTGGGATTTGAGCACCGGTATCTCTTGTTTGTTGTATTGTTGGGTCAGTAGCCAGACCTGAACCTTGTAGCTCTCCCCCATTGTGTCTTTTCCCCTATGCTAGCATTGTGTCCACAGTAGCATTTGCGTAGGCAGAGCAGAGTAGGACTGGCCATAGAGGGATTACTTTGACGCAGTTGGCCAGCTTAAGCATGTATTGCAATATGTGTGAACTAAATATCCCTATTTATTGCATAGTCTGCTTGGAAGGGTATATACCAGTGTGCAGAGGGTCCTTCAGAATTTCTAGAGTTAATGTGGTTACACCCCTTTAGCACCTGATGGATAAATGCATGCACTAGCTGTTGTGATTTGAGCACAGGGATCTCTTATTTGTCGGTTATTGTCAGTACTTTCCTCACGTTGTGAAAGCGTGAGGAAAGTTCTGCTGATAACCGCCAACTGTATTTACTTTGTGATCTGCAGTGTCATTGGACACAGCTGATCACGTGGTAAAAGGTTGCTGTGATTGGCCTTTTACCTAGTCATGTGATCAGCTATGTCCGTAGGACACAGTGATCACTGACAAGCGCCGGGTGTGTGCCGCTAGGGGCGCGTAGGGAGCGCGTTCTGGGAGGACCTCATATGACGCCCTCCCAGAACTGGACAACCCCACTGTAGCCATCATTCAGCTATAGTGTGGTTGTAAAGTGATTGATAAAAAAGACTTTAGTTTTTAGGTTCCATGGCTCAAGTTGCAATTGCATCCCAGTCTGAAGTTTCCATGACAGACATCTGTGCCTGAAACAGAAATTATGAGCACTCTATCACACCTGTCTGGCTTTGTTTTCACAGTTTGGGTGGGTGGCTGCGAAGCTGCTTGTTTTTACCTAAGGCTGGCCATACATTATACAATTATCTGGAGATTTTTGGTTTAGATTTACCAAAAACCATATAATAGGAGGACAAACCTAAACAACACTTTCAGTTGTATCCAATTAGGCAGGCCCTTGCACTACACAGTTGAAGGTAAATCTAAAGGAAATTGGGCAGAAAATTGGAAAATAATTGTATAATGTATGGCCAGCCTAAGTCTGGCTGCCTCTCTGAAAGAGTCCTTACTACTGTACTTTCTCTTTAGATAACCATAGTGCTCTGGGAAATATTTTTCATGTAATAAATGTATGAACTTTGAATGGAATACGATCATAAAACTAACCCCAAGGCCAGATTCACAAAGTTGTGTTGTGGTAATGCAATATTAAGTATGTTGGTGCGCTGCGGTGCCATAGTACCCCAAGGAACCTGTGTTGCAGTGCACCATGATACACGGTCCTGCACTGCTAAAAATAGTGCATGTACCTTTTTTTGTGTATAATGAAGCCAATTCAGAAGAACACAAAACACGTTAACACAATGCATAATGCTGTGTTAATCATTGCTGCGCAATGATGTAAACAGGCCCTCATAGTTTCTTCATAAAATTGATCTTCATTTGTAAGAGAAATTTAAAAATAAATGGATGGGTTGGCTGTACTATTCTGCAGAAATACAGATGGTTAAGTATACCTCCCCATAAACCATAGTAACCTCTGTGCCGGCTTTTAACCAGATTAGCATTATGATATACCCCCACTTTTTGTGATTTTTATTGCCTGGGTATTAGCTACCGTTTTTCCCCGAAAATAAGACACTGTCTTATATTTGTTTTGGTTCAAAAAAACACACTAGGTCTTATTTGCGGGGTAGATCTTATTTTTTAAATCTCCAGGTGTGGACAGAGGGTGCAGAGGTGAGCTGCAGGCAGTTGTGGATGAGGGTTACTATGGAGATGGCCGGTTGATGACAGTTGTGAGCTGCAGTCAGGTGTTGCAGGGATGACTTGACAGGTGAGTTTCAGACAGGGTGCAGATATGAGCCACAGACAGGGTGAAGGGGTGAGTTGCAGACGGGGAATGCAGAGGTGAGCTGTGGCTGGGGGGTGCAGAGCTGAGCTGTGGCTGGGGGTGCAAAGGTGGGTTGCAACTCAGCTCACCTCTGCACCCCCCAGCCGCAGCTCACCTATGCACCCTGTCTGCAACTCACCTGACTCAATTTACCTCTGCAACATCTGACTGCAGCTCACCTTTGCACATCCCCCCCTCTCCCTCCACTGCCCTCATATGGTTAGCTAGTTTTGCAAAACACAGCTGTCAGCAGCCGGCACCTCTCTATAGTAACTCCTATTTTGGGTCCTATCTTCCCACACAGTGCACCAACCACACTTACTCACCGCTTTGCCTCTTCCCCACTGGCCGGTGATCACCCCTGGGGCATCGGCTTCCATGCATTAGGGTGCAGGAGGAGGTGCAGGAGGAGATATCTGTTCCTTCCCTGTCCCACAGTGAGTACAGAGGTAGGAAGGTTCTGTGGGAGCGGATGGTGCTGTCACTTCAGCCGCGCTTCTGTGTTTATAAGAGACAGTAGATATGGGTGTGTGCAGGGCCAGTGCTGGAGGTGGTGGAATGGCGTTCCGCCATGTTCCGGCTGAAAAAAAGCCCTGATCACAACTAGGTTTTATTTTCAGGGTAGGTCTTATACTTTAGCAATTCCCAAAAATAGCACTAGGTCTTATTTTCGGGGTAGGTCTTATTTAGGGGAAACAGGGTAGTAAGAAATGTTTTGTTTTCTTTTTCTTTCTTTGCCCCTTTATGCAGTTATCTT
Organism: Staurois parvus; assembly: GCF_062004578.1. Classification (NCBI taxonomy): domain Eukaryota; kingdom Metazoa; phylum Chordata; class Amphibia; order Anura; family Ranidae; genus Staurois; species Staurois parvus. Next base: position 2,204,645 of record NW_028318120.1, on the reverse strand, counting down.
TTTTTCTTCAAGCAGTAAGGCTCTCCTGACCCTGTATAGGCTGTTCATGCCTTTTTTACCAAGCTAATATTTGCTTTGTAGCTTGATGTAGCTTTTGATGCACCTTGTTTACTTTGCCTTCTTTATCTGATATATATGTATCATGCTGTTCACTGTATGTTCCTTGAGTATGTCTAGGAATTGCATTTCTAATACTTTTTCTTTTGTACTGTTTGAAAACTTTAGTGATATTTGATTATAAAAATAAAGCAGCAATAGATCTACACTTGACAGGACATTGAAGCTGCAAGCAGTTTACTGTCTTCCACTGTTCATCCACTGTTCTAAGGCCCAAAATGAGTGTTTAACAGTTTTGCACAAGATACATGAGGTATGTTGTAGAAATAAGATCCACCGTCCTGAAATAAGGTGGCCAGGCATGGCAATTAGATTTTTCTAGGCCTGCGATCGTGAAATGCTTCAAGAATATCCCAAGCAAACAACAAAAATATATTACAGCATTAGATGTGGTAGCTGCATTAGTTTTTTTTTATTCTGGATAAGTACATTTTCCACAAGTACAGGAAAAGTTTTGTTGATCCTGTCAGAAATCCAGTGTGCTTCATATGCACTGAGCTGAATATTCAGTCAATTGTATCCTTCACTCCAGCTATCTTCTATGAACTACAAAACATCTCACCCAATGTAATGCAGATAAGAAAGAGGGGAATATTTGTAGTCCATCAGGGAAGCATCCTATTGCTCTTCAATGGATACAGGACCATGAGTGTCACCCTAGCACAGGAAATGTGTATAGTAATGAAGCCACGACTGTGTGTGCTATATGTCCAAGTCCTTATATATTATATAATAACACTAGCAAGATAAGTAGTCATGAAGATACAAATATATTTATGGCAATTTAATAGTGTAATGGCAATGTATATTTGTAATGTATTTACACCCTGTAGATGCCCTCACATGTTCCTAAAGAAGGATTTCTGAAACGCGTCAAGCCTACATGAGCCTAATTCTAAGGGGAAGCACAATGGCTAATTGGTTAGTACTTCCACTTGGCTGTACTAGGGTTGTTGGTTCAAATCCCAACCACGGCACCACCTGCCTGGAGTTTACATGTTCTCCCTGTGCCTGCATGGGTTTCCTCCAGGTACTCTAGTTTCCTCCCACACTTCAAAGACATGCTGGTAGGTTAGTTGGATCCTGTCTAAATTGGTCCTAGTATGTGTATGTATGAATGTAAGTTAGGGACCTTAGATTGTATGCCCCTTGAGGGTTAAGGACTGATGTGAATGTACAATATAAATAAATAATGGGATCTGTACATGTTGTGAACCTCTAAGCCAAGAGCTTTTTTATTGTATTGTTTTTAAAGTGTTGTAATAAAGGATTGTTTTTAGGACACTCAAGTTCTGTATCTATATGCCCACATAAAGTCCACGACTACTTATCTTGCTGATGTTATTATATAGCACAGGAAGGGTGCTACTGGCAGAATCATAAAGTAAAAAGACAGGTAAGCAGCAATATAGAATTTTTAGGGTTAGCTATGCATTGCAATTTTTTAAATTCATACTTTAATTGTACATTATATTCCTGTAGTAAGCATTTCATGCAACTAAACTTTTATCTAGTATATGTTTCTCTGCTACATTATACAATATGTGATTTCCCATCCGCATGACCTTTCCCAGGACTTAAGTGAGACAGGAACTATATTCTGTCTAATTTCACTGAATGCTTTTCTTCCCTAGGGAATAGTTTTATCCTGATGTCTACCACAGTACCAAAAATATCCTGGCTGTGCGTTGTTGGCTTTCAGTAGCTGGAACAAAGTAAACTGCATAACTGGAATATTAACAATGTCAAGGATAATTAGTTTATTATAACTCATTTTAAAACTGTGGCAAAAGGAGGAAGAGTAAATATGTATTGCCTGAACACAATTTAGGAAAAAGGTGATTGGTATGAAAGGAATTTGCTCCTTAAATGCAAATGTGTTCATCCTTTATTAGAAGCCCCTGCATGCTCCTCAAAGTGTACGTAAACCTAACAACTGACTTTTCTTGTTGGCTCCTTTTAGAGCTGTTAAACACTGTATACAAAGAGATATGGTTAATCTGTTCCATAAGTGCATTAAAAATACTTGTGGATTGTGCCAGAAATGAACTGAGCCCCTAAATTTCAGAAATGAGTTGACAATGCAGGATTGCCAAAATCTCAAACATTATCAGACCCACTTGAGTTTCCTTGATGAACTACAGAACATCACCCTCCATGTTAAAGAGAAGAAAAGGGTATAGTACCCCCATTTTAGTGTGACAACACTGCTCCTTCATAGATACTGGACAGTAAGTGAGCATTGCCCTTCTAGGAGAGGAAGTGTGTCACTGGCAGGATCACTGGGTGCTAATAAGAGAAAAACTAGAAATCAAACAGCCACCATATCTAAGGATTGGGGAGCATATAAAATTTTTGTTCTTGGGTTTAAAGCCATTTTATGTGACAGAAATTTTCTCCAATGGAGACAGAGACTATATATATATATCTATATACAGGTGAAACTCAAAAAATTAGAATATCGTGCAAAAGTTAATTTATTTCAGTAATGCAACTTAAAAGGTGAAACTAATATATGAGATAGACTCATTACATGCAGAGCAAGATAGTTCAAGCCGTGATTTGTCATAATTGTGATGATTATGGCTTACAGCTCATGAAAACCCCAAATCCACAATCTCAGAAAATTAGAATATTGTGAAAAGGTGCAATATTCTCGGCTCAAAGTGTCCCACTCTAATCAGCTAATTAAGCCATAACACCTGCAAAGGGTTCCTGAGCCTTTAAATGGTCTCTCAGTCTGGTTCAGTAGGAATCACAATCATGGGAAAGACTGATGACCTGACAGTTGTGCAGAAAACCATCATTGACACCCTCCATAAGGAGTGAAAGCCTTAAAAGGTAATTGCAAAAGAAGTTGGATGTTCCCAAAGTGCTGTATCAAAGCAAATGAATAGAAAGTTATGTGGAAGGGAAAAGTGTGGAAGAAAAAGGTGCACAAGCAGGAGGGATGACCGCAGCCTGGAGAGGATTGTCAGGAAAAGGCCATTCAAAAGTGTTGGGGACTTTCACAAGGAGTGGACTGAGGCTGGAGTCAGTGCATCAAGAGCCACCACACACAGACAGATCCTGGACATGGGCTTCAAATGTCATATTCCTCTTGTCACGCCGCTCCTGAACAACAAACAATGTCAGAAGCGTCTTACCTGGGCTAAAGAAGAACAGACCTGGTCTGTTGCTCAGTGGTCCAAAGTCCTCTTTTTTGATGAGAGCAACTTTTGCATCTCATTTGGAAACCAAGGACCCAGAGTATGGAGGAAGAATGGAGAGGCACACACTGCAAGTGTGAAGTTTCCACAGTCTGTGTTGATTTGGGGAGCCATGTCATCTGCTGGTGTTGGCCCACTGTGCTTCATTAAGTCCAGGGTCAACGCAGCCGTCTACCAGGAGATTTTGGAGCACTTCATGTTTCCTTCCACAGATGAGCTTTATGGGAATGCTGACTTCATTTTCAAGCAGGACTTGGCACCTGCCCACACTGCCAAAAGCACCAAAACCTGGTTCAATGACCGTGGGATTACTGTGCTTGATTGGCCAGCAAACTCGCCTGACCTGAACCCCATAATCTATGGGGCATTGCCAAGAGAAAGATGAGAGACATGAGACCGAACAATGCAGAAGAGCTGAAGGCCGCTATTGAAGCATCCTAGTCTTCCATAACTCCTCAGCAGTGCCACAGGCTGATAGCTTCCATGCCACGCCGCATTGAGGCAGTAATTGCTGTAAAAGGGGCCCAAACCAGGTACTGAGAACATATGCATGCTTATACCTTTTAGAGGTCCGATATTGTTCTATGTACAATCTTTGTTTTATTGATTGCATGTAATATTCTAATTTTCTGAGATTGTGGATTTGGGGTTTTCATGAACTGTAAGCCATAATCATCACAATTATGCCAAATCACGGCTTGAACTATCTTGCTTTGAATGTAATGAGTCTATCTCATACGTATATTAGTTTCACCTTTTAAGTTGCATTACTGAAATAAATTAACTTTTGCACGATATTCAATTTTTTTGAGTTTCACCTGTATATATATATATGACAAAAAGCGTGCTAGGACACCGTTGGATGTCAAAAAGCATGGCACCTAGCACTATACCATAATACATAGTATAATAAACATCACAAAACAATAGTGCAGTGCTAAGATAAATTAAAATGTATGTGCAATACAATAGTTCAATGCAAATATATATTTGTGGCACCACAAATTGAAAAAAATAAAGGAATCCAAATGTGAAACCAAAAGAAATGGTCATATGATTCCGGTAATCCTCCCTTTGTTTTACACTGAGGTGCTGTGTGGTTCATCATTAAGAAGTTTTGGTGGAGTTTGGTATCCACATCTGTCATTTCCCTCATAATCGAAGAACCATTGAATTCACAGTTTTTGGCTTCACATTTGGATTCCTTTATTTTTTTCAATCTGTGTTGACACGTAAGAGTTTGATATATTTGCAGTGCACTATTGTATTGTAGATACATTTTATTTTATCTTAGCACTGCACTATTCTTTTGTGATATATATATATATATATATATATATACAGTTGCAAGAAAAAGTATGTGAACCCCTTGGGATTACGTGGAGTTTTGCATGAATTGGGCAGAAAATGTGCTCTGAACGTCATTTAAGTAACAACAATAGAAGAACACTGTCTGCTGAACATAATACTACACAAACATTAGATGTTGCCATGGTTTAATTGCACATAACATGTAAACATTCACAGTGCAGGGAGGAAAAAGTATGTGAGGCCCTAGCTTAATGACTTCTCCCAGAGCTAATTGGAGCCAGGAGTGAGCCAGCCTTGACTCCAATCAGTGTGATGATATTGGATGTGTTGCTGACAGCTGTCCTGCCCTTAAAAAACACACACCTGTTTTGGGTTTACTGGTTTCAAGAAGCACTGTCTGATGTGAACCATGCCTCGCAGAAAAGAGCTCTCAGAAGACCTACGATCAAGAATTGTTGACTTGCATGAAGCTGGAAAAGGTTACAAAAGTATCTCCAAAAGCCTTGATGTTCATGTGTCCACGGTAAGACAGACTGTCTACAAATGGAGAAAGTTTAGCACTGTTGCTACTCTCCCTAGGCGTGGTTGTCCTGTAAAAATGACTGCAAGAGCATAGCGCAGAATGCTGCATGAGGTAAAGAAGAATCCCAGAGTGTCAGCTAAAGACCTACAGAAATCTCTGGCACATGCTAACATTTTTGTTGACATATCTACAATAAGGAAAACATTAAACAAGAATGAAGTACATGGGAGGACACCAGGGAGGAAGCCATTGCTGTCCAAAAAGAATATTGCAGCACGTTTGAAGTTTGCAAAAGAGCACCTGGATGTTGCACAGCACTACTGGCAAAATATACTGTGGACAGATGAAACCAAGATTGAGTTGTTTGGGAAGAACACACAACACTATGTGTGGTGAAAAAAAGGCACAGGACACCAACATCAAAACCTCATCCCCACTGTAAAACATGGCGGAGGGAGCATCATGGTTTGGGGCTGCTTTGCTGCCTCAGGGCCTGGACGGATTGTTGTCATTGATGGGAAAATGAATTCCAGAGTTTACCAAGACATTTTGCAGGAAAACGTACGACCATCTGTCCGCCAACTGAAGCTCCGCAGAGGATGGGTGATGCAACAGGACAATGACCCAAAGCATACAAGTAATTCAACAAAACAATGGCTGCAACAGCACAGAATTCGCCTTCTGGAGTGGCACAGTCACAGTCCTGACCTCAACCCAATTGAAATGCTGTGGCATGACCTTAAGAGAGCGATTCACACCAGACATCCAAAGAATATTGCTACACTGAAACAGTTATGTGAAGAGGAGTGGTCCAAAATTACTCCAGATCATTGTGCAGGTCTGATCTGCAACTACAGGAAATGTTTGGTTGAGGTTATTGCTGCCAAAGGAGGGTCAACCAGTTATTAAGTCCAAAGGTTCACATACTTTTTCCTCCCTGCACTGTGAATGCTTACATGTTATGTGCAATTAAACCATGGCAACATCTAATGTTTGTGTAGTATTATGTTCAGCAGACTGTGTTCTTCTATTGTTGTGACTTAAATGACGTTCAGAGCACATTTTATGCCCAATTCATGCAAAACTCCACGTAATCCCAAGGGGTTCACATACTTTTTCTTGCAACTGTATATACTGTATAAACTATATTGCCAGATATATGGGGTTCAATATTGAGTTGGCCCACCCTTTGCAACTGTAACAGCTTCAAATCTTTTGGGAACGCTGTCCACAAGGTTTAGGAGTGTGTCTATGGGGATGTTTGACCATTCTTCCAGAAGTGCATTTGTGAGGTCAGGCACTGATGTCGGACGAGAAGGCCTGGCTCGCAGTCTCCACTCTAATTCATCACAAAGGTATTTTGTATGGTTGAGGCCAGGACTCTGTGCAGGCCAGTCAAGTTCCTCCACCCCAAACTCGCTTATCCATGTCTTTATGGACCTTGGTTTGTGCACTGGTGCTCAGTCATGTTGGAACAGGAAGGGGTCATCCCCAAACTGTTCCCACAAATTAGGGAGCATGAAGTCGTCCAAAATATCTTGATATGCTGATGCCTTAAGAGTTTCCTTCACAGGAACTAAGGGGCCAAGCTCAACCCCTGAAAACCATCCCCACACCATAGTCCCCCCTCCACCAAACTTTACACTTGGCACAATGCAGTCAGTCAAGTACCCTTCTCCTGGCAACTGGCAAACCAAGACAAGTCTATTGGATTGCCAGACAGAAAAGCGTGATTCATCACTCCAGAGAACACGTCTCCACTGCTAGAGTCCAGTGGTCGCGTGCTTTACACCACTGCATCCGACGCTTTGCATTGCACTTGGCGATGTTAGACTTGGATGCAGCAGCTCAGCCATGGAAACCCATTCCATGAAGCTCTCTACACACTGTTGTTGTGCTAATCTGAAGGTTGCACAAAGTTGGGAGGTCTTTAGCTATTGACTTTGCAGACATTTGGCTACTTCTGTGCACTATGCGCTTCAGCATGCGCTGACACCGCTCTGTCATTTTTTGTGAGTTGCTGTTGTTCCCAGTTGCTTCCACTTTGTTAATAATAATACCACTAACAGTTGACCGTGGAATATTTAGTATCAAGGAAATTTCACGGATGGACTTATTACACAGGTGGCAACCTATCATGGTACCACGCTTGAATTCACTGAGCTCCTGAGAGCAGCCCATTCCTTCACGAATGTTTGTAGAAGCAGTCTGCATGCCTTGGAGTAACACAGTGGCTAAATGGTTAAAACTTCTGCCTGGCAGTATTAGGGTCATTGGTTCAAATCCCAACCATGTCTCCATCTGCCTGGAGTTTGCATGTTATCCCTGTGTCTGTGTGGGTTTCCTTCAGGTACTCTGGTTTCCCTCCACATTCAAAAGACATGCTGGTAGGTTAACTGGCTCCTGTATAAACTGGTCCTAGTATGTGAGTTAGAGACCTTAGATTGTACACTCCTTGAGGGTTAGGGAGTGATATGAATGTACAATATATATATATATATATATACAGTCAGGTCCATAAATATTGGGACATCAACACAATTTTAACATTTTTGGCTCTTTACACCACCACAATGGATTTGAAATGAAACGAACAAGATGTGCTTTAACTGCAGACTGTCAGCTTTAATTTGAGGGTGTTTACATCCAAATCAGGTGAACGGTGTAGGAACTACAACAGTTTGCATATGTGCCTCCCACTTGTTAAGGCACCAAAAGTAATGGGACAGAATAATAATCATAAATCAAACTTTCACTTTTTAATACTTGGTTGCAAATCCTTTGCACTCAATTACAGCCTGAAGTCTGGAATGCATAGACATCACCAGACGCTGGGTTTCATCCCTGGTGATGCTCTGCCAGGCCTCTACTGCAACTGTCTTCAGTTCCTGCTTGTTCTTGGGGCATTTTCCCTTCAGTTTTGTCTTCAGCAAGTGAAATGCATGCTCAATCGGATTCAGGTCAGGTGATTGACTTGGCCATTGCATATTATTCCACATCTTTCCCTTAAAAAACTCTTTGGTTGCTTTTGCAGTCTGCTTTGAGTCATTGTCCATCTGCACTGTGAAGCGGCGTCCAATGAGTTCTGAAGCATTTGGCTGAATATGAGCAGATAATATTGCCCGAAACACTTCAGAATTCATCCTGCTGCTTTTGTCAGCAGTCACATCATCAATAAATACAAGAGAACCAGTTCCATTGGCAGCCATACATGCCCACGCCATGACACTACCACCACCATGCTTCACTGATGAGGTGGTATGCTTAGGATTATGAGCAGTTCCTTTCCTTCTCCATACTCTTCTCTTCCCATCACTCTGGTACAAGTTGATCTTGGTCTCATCTGTCCATAGGATGTTGTTCCAGAACTGTGAAGGTTTTTTTTAGATGTCGTTTGGCAAACTCTAATCTGGCCTTCCTGTTTTTGAGGCTCACCAATGGTTTACATCTTGTGGTGAACCCTCTGTATTCACTCTGGTGAAGTCTTCTCTTGATTGGTGACTTTGACACACATACACCTACCTCCTGGAGAGTGTTCTTGATCTGGCCAACTGTTGTGAAGGGTGTTCTCTTCACCAGGGAAAGAATTCTTCGGTCATCCACCACAGTTGTTTTCCATGGTCTTCCGGGGCTTTTGGTGTTGCTGAGCTCACCGGTGCGTTCCTTCTTTTTAAGAATGTTCGAAACAGTTGTTTTGGCCACGCCTAATGTTTTTGCTATCTCTCTGATGGTTTTTTTTTGTTTTTTCAGCCTAATGATGGCTTGCTTCACTGATAGTGACAGCTCTTTGGATCTCATCTTGAGAGTTGACAGCAACAGATTCCAAATGCAAATACCACACTTGAAATGAACTCTGGACCTTTTATCTGCTCATTGTAATTGGGATAATGAGGGAATAACACAGACCTGGCCATGGAACAGTTGAGAAGCCAATTGTCCCATTACTTTTGGTCCCTTACCAAGTGGGAGGCACATATGCAAACTGTTGTAATTCCTACACCGTTCACCTGATTTGGATGTAAATACTCTCAAATTAAAGCTGACAGTCTGCAGTTAAAGCTCATCTTGTTCATTTCATTTCAAATCCATTGTGGTGGTGTAAAGAGCCAAAAATGTTAAAATTGTGTTGATGTCCCAATATTTATGGACCTGACTGTATATATATATACACATGTAAAGTGCTGTGTAAATTGAGACACTGTAAAACTGTAATAAATAAAAAATCATAGGAGCTTGATTTAATACACCTGTGGCCATGGAGGTGATTGGAACACCTGAATCCAATGATTTGGAGGGGTGTCCCAATACGTTTGGCAATATAGTGTGTGTGTGTGTGTGTGTGTATATATATATATATATATATCTTTTTCTAGGCTGGAACTCATTTCCACTGCTCCCTGATCACCACTGTCACTTGCAGGGGCGGACTGACCATTCGGGCATTGCCCGAGGGCCCGGGGTCAGTAGGGGGCCCGTGAGAGGATCACTGTCCAGTGACAGTGTGGGGAGTGGAGGAAGAGGCAGTCTCTTTCCTTCCTCCCTCCCCTCCTTTCATTTCGTTCCTCCCTCCCTTCCTTCATCTCTTCCTTCCTTCCTTCCTTCCTTCCTTCCTTCCTTCCTTCCCTCCCTTCTTTCCTTCCTTCTATCCTTCCATACTTTCTTCCTTCCTCCATTCCCTCCCTCCCTTTTCTTCCTTCCCCCCTTCCTTCATTCCTTCCTCCATCCATTCCCTCCCTCCCTCCTTTTTTTCCTTCCTCCATCCCCTCCCTTCATTCTTTCCTTCCTTCCCTCCCTCCATCTCCCCCCTTCATTCTTTCCTTCCTTCCCTCCCTCCATCTCCCCCTTCCTTCCTTTCGGTCTCCCTCCCCTTCTTTCCTTCCTTCCTTCATCTATTTCATCCCTCCTTTTTCTTCCTTCCTTCCTCCCTCCCCTTCCTTCATTCCGTCCTCCATCCATTTTCTTCCTTCCTTCCTCCATTCCCTCCCTCCCTCCCTTTTCTTCCCTACCTTCATTCCTTCCTCTTTCCCCTCCCTTCATTTTTTCCTTCCCTTCCTCCTCGTCCTTCAGTCATTCCTTCCTTCTTTCTCCCTTCCCTTCCTTCAATCCTTCCTTCCTTTCTCCCTTCCTCCCTCCCTTCATTCCTTCCTTCCTCCATCCCCTCCGTTCATTCTTTCCTCCCTCCCCTCCTTTCATATCCTTCCTCCCTTCCTGTCTCCCTCCCTTCCTTTCATTTCCTTCCTTCCTCCCTCCCCTCCTTCCTTCCCTCCCTTTCCTTCATTATTTCCTCCATCCATTTCCTTCCTTCCTTCTTCCATTCATTCCCTCCCTCCCTTTTCTTCCTTCCCTTCTTTCCTTTATTTATTCCCTTTTCTTTCTCCCTCCCCCCTTCTTTCCTTCATTCCTTCCTTCCCTCCCTTCATCCCTTCCTCCATCCATTCCTTCCTTCCTCCATCCTTTCCCTCCCTCCCTTTTCTTCCTTCCTCCATCCCCTCCCTTCATTCTTTCCTCGCTCCCTCCCCTCCTTTAATTTCCTTCCTTCCTTCCTTCCTCCCTTCATTATTTCCTTCCCATCCCCTCCTTCATTCCTTCCTTCCTTCATCCATTTCCTCCATCCTTTTTCTTCCTTCCTTCCTCCCTCCCCTCCTTCCTTCCCTCCCCTTCCTTCATTCTTTCCTCCATCCATTTTCTTTCTTCCTTCCTTTCTCTATTCCACCCCTCCCTTTAATTCCTTACCTTCATTCCTTCCTCTATCCCCTCCCTTTAAAATTCTGACACCCACTCCATTGTTCTACTGACACCATCCACTGGTCACCCAAAAGCATTTTGAAAAAAAATGAAAACATTAATTTGTAAAAAAAAAAAATAAAATTGTGAAAAAAAATAAAATAATACTAATAAAAATGAATAACTACTGACACCATCCGACACATACTACCCACTGCCATACACTTCGCGCTGTAAATTCCCTATTTAACATTACCTCATTCCACACTATATAAGTCATCTCAGACATTATTTAACCATACCCCTTTTAAGCCATGCCCAGTTTTTAGCGCAATTTAAAACACACTCCTCTTCTCTCATCCCTTCCTCTCTCTCTCACTCCTCCTCCTCTCTCTCTCTCTCCCTCTCACACGCCTCCTCTTTTTCACCCTCTCACTCCCCTCTCTCTTTCACTTCCCCCACATGGCAGCCATCTTTAAACCTGAAAGTGCCCAGTGGCTTCTATGGAAAGAAGCTGGGAACATTCATGCAGTATTTGCTGCAGTAAATATTTAAATGCCCCTTCTATGCAGCTGAGCTGCAATATGTAGGTAGTGTGTTGTGTGGGTGTGCTTGAGTGTAGGCAGGGGCACAGAGGGCCCCATTATCTCTTACTGCCCGGGGGCCCCATGAGTTGTCAGTCCGCCCCTGGTCACTTGTAAGCACAAAAGTCCAGCTTCTGTATTTACAAGTGACAGCTTGTCTTCCAACAGCTCCTACAGATCTTATCTCCTGAGCAGATCCTACTGAGTGCAGGATGGGGACAAGAGAGATGCAGGTTCCCAGCGTGCATTGTGGTCAGGGGTGGACTGACAACTCATGGGGCCCCCGGGCAATATGGGATCATGGGGCCCCTGTGTCCTTGCCCAAACTCAAAAAAGCCTATGAAAAAGGTACCAGGGGCATCTCATGGCGCCCCCTACTGACCCCGGGCCCTCGGGCAGTGCCCGAGTTTCCAAATGGTCAGTCCGCCCCTGATTGTGGTCATGGGCAGGAGGGAGGCATCACGTGGTAGGCCGACCCTCTGTGATCTCCATTTTTCCCTGGTGCCCAGATACCGATGTCCCTGCTGTATTATCTCCCTGCCAGTGAAAGAGGTGGCCTGCCTACAGTGTGTGGGGAGTTATTAGAGCCTGCAGGGTGGCAACAAAAATAATACATATGGAGGTTGGCAGGCTTTTCAGGAGGGGCAGTGGAGGGAGTAGTTTGCAGAGGTCAGAAGTGAAGAGGGGTGAAATTGAGATGTGGATGGGGGATGCAGTGGTAAGCAGCTGAGGAAGTGAGCTGTGCTGTGCAGTCTGCACTCTGTGTGTATCTCACCCCTGAACTCTGCACTCTGTGTGTATCGCACCCATGAACTCTGCACTCTGTGTGTAGTGCAGCCATGAACTCTGCATTCTGAGTGTATCGCACCCGTGAACTCTGCACTCTGTATGTAGCGCACCCATGAACTTTGCACTCTGTGAGTAGCACACCCATGAACTCTGCATTGTGTGTAGCGCACCCATAAACTTCGCACTCTGTGTGTAGCACACCCATGAACTCTGCACTGTGTGTAGTGCACCCATGAACTCTGCACTCTGTGTGTAGCGCACCTATGAACTCTGTACTCTGTGTCTAGCACACCCATAAACTCTGCACTGTGTGTGTAGTGCACCCATGAACTCTGCACTGTGTGTAGTGCACCCATAAACTCCGCACTCTGTGTGTAGCACACCCATGAACTCTGCACTCTGTGTGTAGCACACCCATGAACTCTGCACTCTGTGTGTAGCACACCCATGAACTCTGCACTCTGTTTGTAGCGCACCCATGAACTCTGCACTCTGTGTGTAGCACACCCATGAACTCTGCACTCTGTTTGTAGCGCACCCATGAACTCTGCACTGTGTGTAGTGCATCCATGAACTTTGCACTCTGTGTGTAGTGCACCTATGAACTCTGCACTGTGTGTAGTGCACCCATGAACTCTGCACTCTGTGTGTAGCGCACCCATGAACTCTGCACTGTGTGTAGTGCACCTATGAACTCTGCACTGTGTGTAGTGCACCCATGAACTCTGCACTCTGTGTGTAGTGCACCCATGAACTCTGCACTCTGTGTGTAGCACACCCATGAACTCTGCACTCTGTGTGTAGCGCACCCATGAACTCTGCACTGTGTGTAGTGCACCCATGAACTCTGCACTCTGTGTGTAGCACATCCATGAACTCTGCACTCTGTGTGTAGCACATCCATGAACTCTGCACTCTGTGTGTAGCACACCCATGAACTCTGCACTGTGTGTAGTGCACCTATGAACTCTGCACTGTGTGTAGTGCACCCATGAACTCTGCACTCTGTGTGTAGCACACCCATGAACTCTGCACTCTGTTTGTAGCGCACCCATGAACTCTGCACTCTGTGTGTAGCGCACCCATGAACTCTGCACTGTGTGTAGTGCACCCATGAACTTTGCACTCTGTGTGTAGTGCACCTATGAACTCTGCACTGTGTGTAGTGCACCCATGAACTCTGCACTCTGTGTGTAGCGCACCCATGAACTCTGCACTGTGTGTAGTGCACCTATGAACTCTGCACTGTGTGTAGTGCACCCATGAACTCTGCACTCTGTGTGTAGCACATCCATGAACTCTGCACTCTGTGTGTAGCACATCCATGAACTCTGCACTGTGTGTGTAGCACACCCATGAACTCTGCACTGTGTGTAGTGCACCTATGAACTCTGCACTGTGTGTAGTGCACCCATGAACTCTGCACTCTGTGTGTAGCACACCCATGAACTCTGCACTCTGTTTGTAGCGCACCCATGAACTCTGCACTCTGTGTGTAGCGCACCCATGAACTCTGCACTGTGTGTAGTGCACCCATGAACTTTGCACTCTGTGTGTAGTGCACCTATGAACTCTGCACTGTGTGTAGTGCACCCATGAACTCTGCACTCTGTGTGTAGCGCACCCCTGAACTCTGCACTGTGTGTAGTGCACCTATGAACTCTGCACTGTGTGTAGTGCACCCATGAACTCTGCACTCTGTGTGTAGTGCACCCATGAACTCTGCACTCTGTGTGTAGCACACCCATGAACTCTGCACTGTGTGTAGTGCACCCATGAACTCTGCACTCTGTGTGTAGTGCACCCATGAACTCTGCACTCTGTGTGTAGCGCACCCATGAACTCTGCACTCTGTGTGTAGCACACCCATGAACTCTGCACTGTGTGTAGTGCACCCATGAACTCTGCACTCTGTGTGTAGCACACCCATGAACTCTGCACTGTGTGTAGCACACCCATGAACTCTGCACTCTGTGTGTAGCACACCCATGAACTCTGCACTCTGTGTGTAGCACACCCATGAACTCTGCACTGTGTGTAGTGCACCCATGAACTCTGCACTCTGTGTGTAGCACATCCATGAACTCTGCACTCTGTGTGTAGCACACCCATGAACTCTGCACTGTGTGTAGTGCACCCGTGAACTCTGCACTCTGTGTGTAGCACACCCATGAACTCTGCACTGTGTGTAGTGCACTCATGAACTCTGCACTGTGTGTAGTGCACCCGTGAACTCTGCACTCTGTGTGTAGCACACCCATGAACTCTGCACTGTGTGTAGTGCACTCATGAACTCTGCACTGTGTGTAGTGCACTCATGAACTCTGCACTCTGTGTGTAGCGCACCTATGAACTCTGTACTCTGTGTCTAGCACACCCATGAACTCGGCACTCTGTGTGTAGAGCACCTATGAACTCTGTACTCTGTGTGTAGTGCACCCATGAACTCTGCACTGTGGGTAGTGCACCCTTGATCCCTGCACCCTGTCTGTAACCCCCTGAACTCTGCATTCTGTATGCAATGCACCCTTGGAATTTAATGCCCATTTAAGACCCTCTCACTGTTAGTGAAATTTGACCATTCCCATTATTTGATGCAGTTTGGAGTGAGCAAACACCCCGACAGAGAAATCTAAAATTAAATGCACACTTTTGGTTGTGGTGGTCCTAAATAAAACTCTAATGTTGCTTAAAAAAAACAGCATCTCATGCAAAAAACAGTTAACAGATTCCTTTGCCTCTAACAGTTATGCACATGGGTAAGAATTCAAAGAATTAGGATCCATGTGTGAGTACTCCTAAAAATGTCATTGCTGTCAGTAGTGGGGGCTTAGCTCCCATTCTCAGTGATTTTTATAGCAGGGTGAGCGCAGACACTAAAAAACCCTCCTATCTGAGACAAAATGTTTAACCAGTTAAAGTTAAAGATCTAAATGACTGTGCAACTAGAAAATGTAGAGATGCCTTTGTTGTTCCTACAACAATAACCCTCAGAATGAATCTGTTAGTTTTCAAAGAAGGTTGGGAACAAAATCTCTCAATCAATACTGACTATTTTTAATCCTTATACTACTAGCCATAGTAAATGGACAGGAAGGTATATTATAGTTACTTGTTTTAAACTCTTTTTTTTTACTTTTCTTCAGTTTCTTTCTGGTTTCTGGGCTAAGCCAAAATAATGTCATACATCACAGGAGTCCTCATGGGCATTTTTTTCTTTCATCTGCATGAAGGAAGGGGGGCTTTCTCAGCTAAGAATGGCTTCCTGCCTATATGCCTGAGCTAAGGGCATATGGATTCCAGGACATAATTGCTACATAAATCGCCTGCCCTTACTGAAGCTGACCACAGCTAGAAATGCTAGGGGGTGATTTTCAAAGTGATTTCTTAACAAACAGGCATGGAGACATGGATGGATGGGTGGGTTGGCTTTGATTATTAAGAATGAATTAGATAGTGTTTTCAGTTTGTGGTGCTGAGATACATTTAAGTTCCACTTTAAAAACAAATGAGTTAATTTTTCTGACGTGGGCTAATCTTCAAACATGCTTCTTAGGCTTAATATGATTATTGTATTGATAGCACACATTTTAAGCTTGTTATATTTTGTATTTGGAGGCACTGCACTATCTTCTTTGAAACATTCAAACATGATTTGTTATTAGTTAAACAATATGGCCATCAGAATGGAGCATGGTTATGGCATGTGTCGCCTTGTTCCTTAGTGTGAAATTTGGGAAGAAAGTGTGTTATAGCAAAAAACAAAGCTTTAGGGACATTAGAGTCTGCTCTCTGATTTTGGCAAAAACCCTGCTAAGAAATAAGCAAAATATTGTAAGCATAAGGTTACTTTCACACTGCTCTGTTGCAAAAAAGTGGCAAAAATGCATACGCATTTTTCGGTGCTTTACAGTGCTTTTGCCGCATTTCCAGTGCTTTTTGCACCTGTGAAAAAAAAAAAGAGATAAAAAAGTACTAAAAACGCAGCGATTTTGATGCATTTTTGCCATACTTTTTATATGTCCTCCATATCACCGGTGAGGTGCATTTATTTTTTTTTTTTACGGTAACAAACATGCACCAGAAATGCAGCAAGCAGCACTTGAGCAAACGTTCCATAGGGTTTAATGGTCATGCATTTTTCCTCTGTTCTTTTTAAAGCAAAAACGGAAGAAAAAAAACGATCAGTGTGAAAGAAGCCCAAGTCAGGAAAAAGGCTAAAGCTTGTTTTCTCGGGTGTGTAGACAAATTGCACAGGGTAGACACCAGAGAGTCATTATTATGCCTTTTCTTGCATGTTTTCAGAGCAGGTTCCCGAGGTTTCCCTTTGCACTTATTATGGCCTGGACTAACCTCTTTCCTGTATGGATATTATTGACTTGTTTTTCAGGCTGTTTCTGCCAGATAAATTCTGCAGCTCATCTTCTCCACTAACGTAATGAGTGGTTTTCCTGCCTTCCAGAATCAATGGGTCTTATCAGTGAAACTCTAGCCTTCCCGGAGGTTTTAAAAAAAACAAGGAGCTTTTTTTTTGCTTAATTTGCAGTTATGGGGTTGACAGAGAATGGCCATAACTTCTGGGTAAATACTCAGATCTCACCTTCTCCAAAAACATAGAAATTGACCTGGGAAATTGGCAGTCTCTGGCTACATGTTGCTTTTGGAAAGACCTGTAATCCTGTTTCCTCCCGTTACAGAGTAAGTGCCAGAGCAGGCCAGTTATTGGAACATATGTATTAGTAGTGAAGGACAGCACTTATTTTAGAATACAAAAACAAAGTTTCATGACTTGGTTAACTTGCACATAAGGACACATTCTTTGAAAGTTGCCTGTAGACAATTTTGGATGTTGGCTTTAGCAATTTCTGACAGTTCTATTAATGGTTTATATTTATATGATGGACAGAGCAACACAGAGCTGGTGCTTTTATCTGGATAAGTCAAAGAAGAATTCCAGGCATTTTTTTTTTCTGTTACATTGGTCCAGCTTGGCCGATGCCACTGGAAGCAGGAAATCCTCAAAGTAGATACCGCTACTTCAGTGATCTCCACTTGCTTCTGGGTCTTGTGCTGAATGTCTGGCCTGATGCATTGTGAACACAGGAGGTAAGCCGCTCAACGGGGATTCAAAGAATGCAAAAATGGGGGCATGGCCAAATTGCCAATGTGAGGAGATGCTGAACCCTTAGCTGCCGCCTAAACTCTGCTTAATATCTGCTTCATAGCCTCCTCACAGTGACTATACATGGTGCTCTGGATTCCTCCTGCCCTGCTCTGTCTCCCAGTCCACCCTGCAGCTGCGTCCCATGACCAGAACTATGACTAGAAGGAACAGAAAAGAGACTTTGGCTCCGGACCGAAACAGCCAAGATGTCACCGACCAACTCCCTCCTCATGCTCCACGGGACAGGAGCAAAGTGGCCGTAGCGCCCTGCTTTGCCCGTGTACCAGATGAGAGACAAGTGGCTTTCACCTCAACCATGGAGCCACCTGATGAACCAACCATGCTGTCTACCGATGAGTCTTCTCAGGCCCTGCACACTGACACCCGGGGAGGAGGGAGACATGCTCAGCTTGATGCAGGGGAGAGTGATTGGGCCAAGCAGATGCCAGCTGCATTGCAGGACACCCCTCCTGAACCCACTCTCAGATATGTTTTTGTGGCTGTACAGAATTGTAATACTTCACTTACCATATTTAATACACAGTTTCAACATCTTAGAGAAGATATGGCATTTATCCGCCATGATGTCCAGAAAGTGCAGGAGCGCACTACCGCACTGGAAGCTAGAGTGAATTCCCTGGAAGATGAGCTGGGTCCATCTAAAAGAGATATTGCTGCTTCTAATGTTATAGTCCAGTGCCATGCTAATCACATTGATGACATGGAGAACTACCTACGGAGGAATAACATCCAGATTTTAGGCTTGCCCGAACGCAATCCCACTGCTTATATTGAGCAATGGTTATTGGATACCTTTGATAAGAAGAATTTTACGCAATTGTTTGTGATGGAAAGGGAGCACCCTGGCACATTCCTGCCTGACCGCTTCCTCCTGGGAATCATCCTTGGCCTTTTATCTTAAAAATCCTTCATTAAAAGGATTGTGACAACATCCTAGCTCTAACCTGTACCAGATGGACCATAGAGCTTAATGATCAAAGATTTCCTTTTACCCAGACTTCTCTGTGGAAGTCCAGAAGCTGAGGGCCCAATATGATGATGTGAAACGCAGGCTCCATTTGCTTGAATTCCCATATTCAATGCTGTACCCTGCTAAGTGGTGGCAAAAGGGGAAACCAATTTTTTTGATACTCCCAGGGGTGTAGCTCACTGTCTAAATTGTAATGAACAGCATCACTTCAGAGCACGCTCGCCACGATGAACACTTACTGCCCATAACAGCCTTACTGGGCCTGATGTATCTGTTGCTAAAGGCAGCACCTTTTGCTGAGATGTCACACCGTTTAAGCTATGTAGCTGTTCTTCACAAACTTATCTATGGGGCTTGCTCACATGCGGCCTTGGTGTATTTTTCTTTCTTCAAGGTTGATTCTGCAGGATTTGATGGTTGTTTTGGCTCACTGTTATGGGTTTTTTCTGGTTTACTTTTTGCTGTACCAGCCCTGTGCAGATGACCAGCAAATATTTCTGTCAAGGTCCTACCTTTTCCCTGAGGTTATGTTACTCCATGTGCTGGCGTCCATCTTGGATTCTGCTGTGCATGATGGGAATCCTTTTTATGTCTTCAGGTCTCTGAGGTCCACCCCCCAGAGGGGCGTGGCTGATGACATATAAGCCTGTGGCCCGCACATGCTCTTTGCACTTGTGTCTTGTGTCTTTGTGTTACTATTACTCTGTTCTGACTCTCGTGACTCTCCTGGTATTCTGATTCGGCTTGTGACTTGACTATTCTTTGTATTCTCCTTTGATCTGACCCTCTGTTGCTGAACCTGGCTTGTGACCTGTGATTCTCGTCTGCTGTCCTGTACTGTTTTGTCCTGTTGTTGTTGACCCCGGCTTGTCTGACTACTCTTTTGTTTCTTCCACCAGCTACACGCCATTGGCGGCGGCCATTACCGCAGCTGAGGTGTCTCGGGGGCCGCGACCTGGTTCCTGGCTGCGTCAAGTCCATCCCCACCATCAGGGGCCCTGGTGAAGGGCAGCCTGGGACTTAGACTCTGCGAGGGACTTTGGTCTGTGGGTGGTGGTTGTCGTCAGCCAGTGCGTTACATTGTTAGGCCTGCCTGTCCGTTCCTCAGCTCCTGCCCTGACATTACACAAGTGCCATGAACCCTGACGGTGCAGGCACGCCTTCGCTCCCAACGCTAGTCGCCAGACTCGATCAACAGGATCACCTGTTGGATCAGTTCGCTCAGGCGTTGCAAACTCTGCTTGCACGCACTGCACACCTTGCTCCTGGTGCTATTAGGCCGGTAGTCACTCCGGTGGTCTCTCCCGCTGCTTCTCCGCCTATTGCATCCACCACCTCGGTGGCTGCATCAGCGGCACCCAGAGGTATGACTGGCTCTGCCCCTCTTCCACAGCACTTTGGGGGTGAGCCGAGTCAGTGTTGTGGGTTCCTCAACCAGGTGGGTATTTATTTTGAATTAATACCTCACGCCTTCCCGTCTGAGAGGTCAAAAGTTGGGTTCCTAATTTCACTACTCTCAGACAAGGCCTTGGCCTGGGCAAATCCCTTATGGGAGAGGAACGACCCGGTGATTCAAGATTTTTCCGGTTTTGTCGATGCCTTCCGTAGGGTATTCGATGTACCGGCTCGTTCCGCCTCGGCGGCCAAGCTGCTCATGACCATGCATCAGGGTTCACGGACCGTGGCCGAGTACGCCATAGAGTTTCGTACCCTGGCGGCAGAGGTCGGTTGGAACAATGAGGCTCTGGTGGCTGCGTTTTCCCATGGTCTTTCTGACACACTGAAGGACGAGATTGCAGCTAAGGAACTGCCTGTGGTGTTGGAGGAGCTCATCTCTTTCCTGATCCTGATTGACACCAGGCTCAGGGAGAGGCCTTCACTCAAGGAACGCCTGCGGAGGCCTTCCAATCGACTGGCACCTGCGTTTTCTGTCCCACCCGTTCCTCCCTCTCCTCCCACGCCTCCTGGGGATGGATTGTCTGATGGTGAGCCCATGCAGCTGGGGTTTGCTCGCCTTTCTGAGGGGGAGCGGGCCGCTCGGCGTTGGGAGGGTCGCTGCCTGTACTGTGGTCTTGGTGGGCACTTTCGGCAGTCCTGTCTGGTCCGTCCGGGAAACGCTCGCACCTGAGATCCTGTCGGGGACAGATCTTGGGTGGAGTCTCCTCGTCCCCGGCGTTCCGCAGAGATAAGCCACTGATCACCGTTGTCCTCTCTTGGGCGGAGGGCTCGGTGATGGCCCAGGCGTTGGTAGATTCTGGGGCCAGCGGGTTGTTTATGGACAGCTCGTTTGCTGCCCAGCACTCCATTCCCCTGCAGGCTCGAGTTACCCCATTGGTTCTCGAGGCGATAGATGGCAGGCCCCTGCAACCACCGCAGGTTACCCACGAGACTGTGCCAGTGGAAGTAGCTATTGGGGCTGTTCACAGGGAGTTGGCCTGTTTCCAGGTGATTTCTTCTCCGCACTATTCGGTGGTTTTGGGGTATCCCTGGCTCCAGATGCACAATCCAACCTTCAATTGGCAAACAGCCGAGATTCTCTCGTGGTCTCCACAGTGTGGGGCCGGGTGCATCCGTGGGCCGGTTAAGGTGTTGTGTGCCTCCTCGGACTCTGCGTTGCCCACTGATTATGGGGAGTACCAGGACGTGTTTGATAAGGTACGCGCTGGTGCCTTACCTGCTCATCGTCCTTACGACTGCGCCATATCCTTGCAACCCGGTGCCACTCCTCCGCGTGGCAGGGTGCATCCTCTCTTGGTTGCGGAGAATAAGGCCATGGAGGAATACGTTGCGGATGCGCTTTCCCGGGGGCACATTCGTAAGTCTACTTCCCCAGCAGGAGCGGGCTTTTTCTTTGTAAAGAAGAAGGGTGGTGAATTGAGGCCTTGCATTGATTATAGGGGTCTTAATCGAATCACCACTAAGAATGCCTACCCGATTCCCTTGATTACTGAGTTATTCGACCGCCTTAAGGGGGCAACAGTCTTTACCAAACTTGACCTTAGGGCGGCGTACAACCTCGTACGGATCAAACAGGGGGATGAGTGGAAGACCGCGTTTAACACCAGAACCGGTCACTACGAATACCTGGTGATGCCCTTCGGGTTGTGTAACGCGCCCGCAGTTTTTCAGGAATTCATAAATGATGTCCTTCGTGACTTGTTGCAGCAGTGCGTGGTAGTTTACTTGGATGACATCCTGGTTTACTCTGCCTCCATGGAGTCCCATATCCAGGATGTCAAGCAAGTGCTGCAACGATTACGTGAGAACGAACTTTTTTGTAAACTTGAGAAGTGCGAATTCCATCGATCGCAAGTTGCCTTTTTAGGCTACATCATTTCTGCGGAGGGATTCTCCATGGACCCTCAGAAGGTTTCGGTGGTTCTGCAGTGGCCTCGTCCCAATGGTCTTCGGCCCATTCAGCGCTTTTTGGGTTTTGCCAACTACTATCGGAAGTTCATCCGGAACTTCTCCACGCTGGCAAAGCCTCTCTCAGACCTAACCAAGAAGGGCAGTAATCCTCACGAGTGGCCACCCGAGGCCATCGTAGCGTTCGAGGCTCTAAAATCCGCCTTCGCGTCGGCTCCGATACTGTCTCATCCCAATCCTGGATTGCCCTTCGTCCTTGAGGTTGATGCATCCGAGACGGGAGTAGGCGCTCTCCTGTCTCAACGTCGGTCGCCCGATGGACCCCTACTTCCCTGTGGGTTCTACTCCAGGAAGCTTTCCTCTGCAGAGTGCAACTACCAGATTGGAGATAGGGAGTTGTTGGCAATCATTCTGGCTCTCAAGGAATGGAGGCACCTGCTCGAGGGCTCCGCGGTTCCGGTCCTCATTCTTACCGATCATAAGAACCTGACTTATCTTTCGGAGGCCAAAAGATTGACACCCCGCCAGGCCAGATGGGCTCTGTTCTTGTCACGCTTCAACTATGTGGTTTCATATTTGCCTGGTTCCAAGAATGTCAGGGCTGATGCGTTATCACGGCAATACTCTGAGTTGTCCAGGGAAGACTGTCAGGGCCCCAGGTATGACCAGAGGTGTGTGACTGAAGCAGGGAAACGCAGACCTCAGATATGTTATAAACAATATAATTTATTAACACTAACAGTACAAACATAAACGCAGTGCAATACTAAAACATAATACAGTGCAAACAAACCAAACCAAACCACCCACAGATAACAGTACATACAAGCAAGCGTCGTCAGGCAGGCCGGGTCAATATCAATTGGGCAGGTAGGTACAGGGGGAGCAAGCGGAGAATGGTCGGGGTCACAGGCCAGGTTCAGCAGGTAGCAAGCAGCATAGTACAGAGGGTCAGGCAGAGGGATGGTCCGGGTCACAAGCCAGGGATCAGAACAGGTAGCAAGCAGCGTAGTACAGAGGGTCAGACAGAGGGATGGTCAGGGTCACAAGCCAGGATCAGAGCAGGAGAAGTCAGCAAAGGAACAGAAACAGGATGCAGGACAGATACAGGGCCCAGGACAAACACAACACCAAGGCAGAGTCTGTGGGTCTGGCCATCCCTTAAATACCCCAGCATCATCAGTTACAGGTGTTAGCTGGCTGCAGAGTTGAGTCTCTGATTGCTGGGAACACCCGCTGGCCAGCCCTGGTACTGCAGATCAAAAGGCAGGTGAGTCCCACCATTGCTGGCCAGTCCATTCCTAACAAAGACTCTGAGCCAATCTCAGTTATTCCTCCAGATCAGATCCTGGCTGCCATTTGCACCAGTCTGACCTCTCCTCTTGGGGAGCAGATTTTGGCGGCTCAATCTGATGCTCCCCCTGGGAAGCCGGAGGGTAGATGTTTTGTACCCGAGGGATTGCGCACCCGCCTGCTGCGTACCTACCATAACGCCAAAACTGCCGGGCATCCAGGGAAGAACCAGCTGTGTTGGGTCGTCTCTCGCTTATTCTGGTGGCCAACCCTCCGTGCCGACATTGCCTCTTATGTAGCGGCATGTTCGATCTGTGCCCAGAATAAGTCTCCACGGCATCTCCCTTTGGGTCTTCTGCAACCCATTCCCAATGGGGAGCGTCCTTGGTCACACCTAGGTATGGACTTTATTGTAGACCTTTCGGTGTCTCGGGGTCATACGGTCATCCTCATGATCGTCGATCGGTTTTCCAAGATGTGCCATTGCATTCCACTCAGGAAATTACCAACAGCGCAAGAACTGGCCACGGTCTTTTCCAGGGAGATTTTTCGCCTGCATGGGTTGCCTAAGGTGATTGTCTCCGACCGCGGGAGTCAGTTCGTGTCCAGATTCTGGCGCGCCTTCTGCTCCCAGTTGGGTATTAGTCTCTCCTTTTCCTCAGCCTACCACCCGCAGTCCAATGGGGCTGCGGAGCGTTCCAATCAGGCCTTAGAACAATTCCTTCGATGTTATATTTCAGACCATCAGGACGATTGGGCCGATCTCCTGCCTTGGGCAGAGTTTGCCAGGAACTCGGTGGTCAACTCCTCCTCCGGGATGTCGCCCTTCATGGCCAACTATGGGTTCCAACCCGCAGTATTACCTGAGAGGTTCTCACCACAGGACATTCCGGCTGTGGAGAACCATCTTACTGCCCTGCGTTCTTCATGGGGGCAGATCCAGAGGGCCTTGAGGGACTCAGCTCAGCGCCAAAAGTTCCAGGCTGATCGCAGACGGTTGCCCGCTCCTTCATACCAGGTCGGCGATCGGGTGTGGTTGTCTACTCGCAACCTCAATCTTCGGGTGCCCACACCCAAACTAGCTCCCCGTTTTGTCGGTCCTTTCCGCATTCTCCGTAAAGTGAATCCGGTGGCCTATGCCCTTGCCTTTCCGTCTGGGATGCGGATCTCCAATATCTTTCATGTTTCCCTGTTGAAACCTCTGATCTGCAATCGCTTCACTACCTCTCTGCCTCGGCCCCGTCCTGTTCGGGTTGACGGTCATGAGGAGTATGAGGTGAGCCGGATCCTGGACTCTCGATTGGTGCGTGGTCGATTACAGTTCCTGGTTCATTGGCGCGGTTATGGTCCTGAGGAGCGTTCCTGGGTTCCTTCCGCGGATGTCCATGCTCCTGCCCTCCTCCGCGCTTTTCATACCCGCTTTCCTCAGAAACCTTTTGTTGAGCCGCGGAGGGGGAGGGGCCCTTGAGGAGGAGGTACTGTCAAGGTCCTACCTTTTCCCTGAGGTTATGTTACTCCATGTGCTGGCATCCATCTTCGATTCTGCTGTGCATGATGGGAATCCTTTTTATGTCTTCAGGTCTCTGAGGTCCACCCCCCAGAGGGGCGTGGCTGATGACATATAAGCCTGTGGCCCGCACATGCTTTTTGCACTTGTGTCTTGTGTCTTTGTGTTACTATTACTCTGTTCTGACTCTCGTGACTCTCCTGGTATTCTGATTCGGCTTGTGACTTGACTATTCTTTGTATTCTCCTTTGATCTGACCCTCTGTTGCTGAACCCGGCTTGTGACCTGTGATTCTCGTCTGCTGTCCTGTACTGTTTTGTCCTGTTGTTGTTGACCCCGGCTTGTCTGACTACTCTTTTGTTTCTTCCACCAGCTACACGCCATTGGCGGCGGCCATTACCGCAGCTGAGGTGTCTCGGGGGCCGCGACCTGGTTCCTGGCTGCGTCAAGTCCATCCCCACCATCAGGGGCCCTGGTGAAGGGCAGCCTGGGACTTAGACTCCGCGCCCTGAGGGACTTTGGTCTGTGGGTGGTGGTTGTCGTCAGCCAGTGCGTTACATTGTTAGGCCTGCCTGTCCGTTCCTCAGCTCCTGCCCTGACAATTTCTTCCATCTGTGCCATCTAGCCTTACTAAAGTTTATAAGCTTCTAACAATTTTTCCTGCCAATTGTTTTTTTTTGCCCTTTACTCCATATGCAGGGTCGGGTGGACACCATCCTGTACCCTTTTTGCTCAAAACATTTTTGTCCTTCTCCCCCATGGGCAAATTATTAAAATCCCGCACTTTTGCCACACAATATTATTCAGTTTACTCATTTTATGCCAGAGGAGTCCGTATTCTGATCTCGACCAAAGTGCCTTTTAAAGCACTAATAAATCCTAATGGGAAATATGTCTTTTTAGTCTGTTCTATTGACCACTTTGCATATCTGCTAGCAAGTATTTATGTGCCATCCCCCTTATAACATTGAGGTGCTCAGGGTGATGGCTATCCTACTGGCCGATAACCCAGGAGTTCCCTTTCTGGTGGTAGGGGACTTTAATGCTGTGTGTAATCCTTGTGTTGATCGTAGCCCAGCAGTAGCACAAACAGAGACACCCTGTTATCGACAGTTTTTTGAACTGGGCCTCAGGAAAATTTGGAGAATGCGTAATCCCACAGCCCTACAATACTCATGCTGTTCCAGCACGTATCATTCTCTTTCCTAAATAAATTTGTCCTTAAGTTCTGACCTTATCATAGCCTATATTACTGATATTTCTTATTGTTCCAGAGGACTATCAGGGCATTCTTCACTAGTTTTCAAATTCCATATTTCCCATCACCTAATCATGCTTACTGGAGAGTCAGCTTCTTCAGTGCTCCCACGGGGTAATGCTTTACAGACATATCTTACTGAGTTTTTCGGACATAATAAAAGGACATCCTCAGTGTGTGGGATGCTATGAAAATATAATTGCGAGGGTAGTTGATCAAAGAAATTAGTGCATTTAGGAAATCTGGCAGGGACTGGGAGAATTTTTTGGCAGATGAGGTGCATAGAACTGAAGCGGATTACTTATCAACTCTTACTCCCCAAACTCTTCGCTCTTGGAAGGATGCTCAAATGGTTTTGCCAATGGTAAAAATATTAGCAATTTACTAGCGGTTATTGCTAGTTCCCAATCCCAACCTAACTATATTCTTCCAATAATACTGCCTCTGGGGTACTTACACATGATACAGATGAAATTATAGAAGTGTTTCACTCCTTTTATACAGATCTGTATTGTAGCAAGGTACAGTGAGCACCAAATTTATTATCTGAATTTTATAGATGCCCTTAAGCTCCCTCACTTACCTGTATCTGACAGGAAGCTCCTAAACTCCCCCTTAACATTAGAAGAGTTGGGCAAAGCGATGGCTGAGATACCGAACAAAAAGGCTACGGGTTTGGGGGGCCTTCCTTCTGAAATTCATAAAGGCTTTGGGGACAGCTTATTACCAGAATTATTGGAGATATTAAACTCAGTCCTTGACCTCCATTGTCTTGCAGAGTCTATGAAGGTGGCTAGTATCATAGTGCTTCTGATACCAAGAAAAGATTGTTCACACCCTGAACCTTACTGTCCAATTTCTTTATTGAATTCAGATGTTAAGATTCCTGCAAAAGTGCTGGCCAGTCGCCTGGGCAGACATATGCAATGCTTGGTCCACCTTGACCAATTGGGTTTTATACCTACCAGATTAACGGCTGTTAACATCCATAGATTATTTTTCAATCAACAATTACCTTCAGACAATATGGGACATAGGGCCTTCTTGTTGCTGAATACAGCCAAAGCATTCAATAGTGTGGAGTGGCCCAAGAGTGGAGATATTAAGGCTCTTTGGCTTGGGAGATTGCTTTATTAGATTGGTGCAGCTATTGTATTCTGCCCCGAAAGCCACCATGCTGATTAACGGATCACATTCAGATTCTTTTCCCCTTTACAGGGGAACTCGCCAAGAATGCCCCCTTTTCCCTTCTATTCGTTTTGGTGTTAGAGCCATTGGCAGCTGCTATCGAGCAGTCGTACAACATAGTTGGCTTTGGGGGGGGGGGGAGATAAATTAGCTCTCTATGCTGATGATGCACTACTCTTTCTGGGAGATACTGATGGGTGCCTTTTTTCTCTTATGTCTGCCATTTTTACATTCGGATCCTTTTTGGGATTCATAATTAATTGGTACAAGTCACTACTTCTCCTCCTAGATGCTCAGCAGATGACGTTCCTTCCAGGTGCTCAGCAGATAAAAATTGTTCCGGCATTTAAATATCTATGTATGGGTCTACCTGAGGGTACAAGATTATTTGCAGTATGATCTGCAACCACTATTAGAAAAATTCAAAACTGAGAGCAAGATGTGGTGTAAACTCCCCCTGTCTGTTGTGGGTTGCACAAACCTTATTAAAATGATTTGGTCTCCCAAGCTGATGTATATTTTACACAATTCACTTATATGGGTAACACAAAAATGGTTAAAAAAATGTACTCACTTTATCAAACTTTAACTTGGAAGGGCAAACAGCCTAGATTTTGCTTACAACATTTGTCTGGGTGGGGGACTATTAATGAGGCAGATCCCATTCAGACTACACTGGTATCCAGATCGAAGTGAGTTTTGGAGCTGCTCAAAATACCCTACACTAATACTTATGGCTAAGGTAAGGGATGAGATGAAGCTACTCATGCGATACGCTGGAATCTCAAGATACCAACCGATTTTGGTGGGGGCAATTAGAAGAGCTAGGCAAATTGCAGGGCTTTGCAGGATGGTTCTCTAGAGGGGTCCTCTTTTTATACCAGCTTTACAATAATAACCATTTGAGGTCCTTTTACAGGTGGAATTTAACACCCCCTTATGAAGATTTTTTCAGCACCTCCAGTTATGTCACGACCTTGCTGTTCAAGCCAAGACAGTCCTTACACTGATCCAGACTTCACTTATTGATCAACTAGCAACTACCAATGATAAGAAGGGACTTATATCTTCTTTATATAAATCTCTCTTGGACAGCTCTCAGAGTAGCATGCAGCTAGACATAGACTGCAGGGTAGACATGGATGGTCCACAGATGTTCCCAGTTTGGATGGAGAGCTATGGCACTCAGTTTTAGAACAGGTTCCCCTGGTATCCATTTCTCCTACAGAAAGATTGTCACAACTTTTTCTTATATACAGGGCTTACAGAACACCTGTATAAGTGACACCACAAGTTGTATAAGTGGCACCGCAGAGACACCACAAATTGCCCTAGATGTGGGGGAGCCCCTGCCGACCATCTGCATATATTTTCAAATTGCTCCAAACTAGTGCGCTACTGGAGTACTGTCCTAATACTATTAATCGAGCATTTCAGGCGGCTTTGACTAATGATCCTTTGACATGTATACTAGGGTTTCTCAATGAAGAATTATATACACCCCAGGTCAGAACCACTATAACTAGACTTTTGTTCTTGGCACATAAATGTATATTATTAAAGTGGCTTGCTGCCTACATTCGAGGAATGGCGGGTGAATGTTAATTCTAATTTGTTGAAAGAGAAACATTTATTAAAGCAGCAAGGTACTCCCTTTCAATTTAATAAGATATGGGATCCATGGCTTCAGACTCTGGGCTTACCCCCCTTAGCCCTTGTGTCCCTGTGCATTTTACAATGCTAGATGCTCCATAATTATGTTCCCTATTCAAAGGAATTCTGTTATTAGAGTAACGGAACTCTATGATAATGTCAATTAGTAGGAAGAGAAGAATGCTGTGGATATTCTTTGAGTTAGCTGATGGGCTCTGCATGATGTTGGTTTCTCATCTATAGTTCTATAGTTTGCATAACTGTTATATTTATATTATATCCCTAACTGTAAGTCTGAGCATTTTAATTAAGTCTTGTACCTACTGATGAGTCCTATTTAATGGCTCTACAACAGCCTTGTTGCCTTAGTGTGCAGTATTGGTACCATTTCTTGCTGTGACGTTACTATGCTAATTAGAGATGAGCGAATTATTCAAAAATTCGATTCGGCTGATTTGCCGAATTTGCGGAATAAATTCGATTCGATGCGAATTTATTCGCTGCGAATTTAACTTATTAAAAGGGTTTCTAGGCTTCAGAGAGCCTTCATATTAGTGCAGAACACTGTACCTTTAATTTAAATGCCCTTGGAGTCTGCTGGGGAAGAGAAATAATACTGTCAGTCAGTATGACATGCAGATGAGTGCCGTCGATCTTAGAATCACCGCACACTTCACTCATTTGGGCAGTCACGGGGCACGACGAAGAAGATGAAGAAGAAGAAGAAGATGAAGAAGAAGAAGAAGATGAAGAAGAAGAAGAAGATGAAGAAGATGAAGAAGAAGATGAAGAAGAAGAAGATGAAGAAGAAGATGATGAAGAAGATGATGATGAAGAAGATGATGAAGAAGAAGAAGATGAAGAAGAAGAAGAAGAAGAAGATGAAGAAGAAGAAGATGAAGAAGAAGAAGAAGAAGATGAAGAAGAAGATGAAGAAGAAGAAGAAGAAGAAGAAGAAGAAGAGGAAGAAGAAGAAGATGAGGATGAAGAAGATGATGAAGAAGAAGAAGAAGAAGATGAGGATGAAGAAGAAGAAGAAGAAGAAGAAGATGAGGATGAAGAAGAAGAAGATGAAGAAGATGATGATGAAGAAGATGATGATGAAGAAGATGATGAAGAAGAAGATGATGAAGAAGAAGAAGATGAAGAAGAAGAAGATGAAGAAGAAGAAAAAGAAGATGAAGAAGAAGAAGATGAAGAAGAAGAAGACGAAGAAGAAGATGAAGAAGAAGAAGAAGATGAGGATGAGGAAGAAGAAGAAGAGGATGAGGATGAAGAAGAAGAAGAAGAAGAAGAAGAAGATGAGGATGAAGAAGAAGAAGAAGAAGAAGATGAGGATGAAGAAGAAGATGAGGATGAAGAAGAAGAAGAAGAAGAAGAAGAAGAAGGAAAATAAGAAGAAGAAAAAGAAGAAGAAGAAGAAGGAAAATAAGAAGAAGAAGAAGAAGAAGGAAAATAAGAAGAAGGAAAATAAGAAGAAGAAGAAGAAGGAAAATAAGAAGAAGAAGAAGAAGAAGAAGAAGAACAATAAGAAGAAGAAGAAGTAGAACAATAAGAAGAAGAAGAAGAAGAAGAAGAAGGAAAATAAGAAGAAGAAGAAGAAGAAGAAGGAAAATAATAATAATAATAAGAAGAAGAAGAAGAAGAAGGAAAATAAGAAGAAGAAGCAGAAGAAGAAGGAAAATAAGAAGAAGAAGAAGAAGAAGAAGGAAAATAAGAAGAAGAAGAAGAAGAAGAAGGAAAATAAGAAGAAGAAGAAGAAGAAGAAGAAGAAGAAGAAGGAAAATAATAATAATAATAAGAAGAAGAAGAAGAAGGAAAAGAAGAAGAAGAAGAAGGAGAAGGAAAATAATAATAATAATAATAATAAGAAGAAGAAGGAAAATAATAATAATAATAAGAAGAAGAAGAAGAAGGAAAATAATAATAATAATAAGAAGAAGAAGAAGAAGAAGGAAAATAAGAAGAAGAAGAAGAAGAAGAAGAAGAAGGAAAATAAGAAGAAGAAGAAGAAGAAGGAAAATAAGAAGAAGAAGAAGAAGGAAAAGAAGAAGAAGAAGAAGGAAAATAAGAAGAAGAAGAAGAAGAAGAAGAAGAAGGAAAATAAGAAGAAGAAGAAGAAGAAGGAGAAGAAGAAGAAAAAGGAAAATAAGAAGAAGAAGAAGAAGAAGGAAAATAAGAAGAAGAAGAATGAAAATAAGAAGAAGAAGAAGAATGAAAAGAAGAAGAAGAAGAAGAAGAATGAAAAGAAGAAGGAGAAGAAGAAGGAGAAGAAGAAGGAGAAGAAGAAGAAGGAGAAGAATGAAAAGAAGAATGAGAAGAAGAATGAAAAGAAGAATGAAAAGAAGAAGGAGAAGAATGAAAAGAAGAAGGAGAAGAAGAAGAAGAAGAATGAAAATAAGAAGAAGAGGAATGAAAATAAGAAGAAGAAGAAGAAGAATGAAAATAAGAAGAAGAAGGAAAATAAGAAGAAGAAGAAGAAGAAGAAGAATGAAAAGAAGAAGAAGAAGAATGAAAAGAAGAAGGAGAAGAAGAATGAAAAGAAGAAGGAGAAGAAGAAGGAGAAGAAGAAGGAGAAGAAGAATGAAAAGAAGAATGAAAAGAAGAAGGAGAAGAAGAATGAAAAGAAGAAGGAGAAGAAGAAGGAGAAGAAGAATGAAAATAAGAAGAAGAAGAAGAAGAATGAAAATAAGAAGAAGAAGAATGAAAATAAGAAGAAGAAGAAGAAGAATGAAAATAAGAAGAAGAAGAAGAAGAATGAAAAGAAGAAGAAGAAGAAGAATGAAAAGAAGAAGGAGAAGAAGAAGAAGAAGAAGAAGGAGAAGAAGAAGGAGAAGAAGAATGAAAAGAAGAAGGAGAAGAAGAATGAAAAGAAGAAGGAGAAAAAGAATGAAAAGAAGAAGGAGAAGAAGAAGAAGAATGAAAATAAGAAGAAGAAGAAGAATGAAAATAAGAAGAATTCCAGTACAGCAAAAAGTGTATCTGCAGAGAGCTCCGCTATTTCTGACAGTTCTCTGACAGTTCCTTCACATTTACAGCGGTTGAAACATTGTATCTATTTGTTTCCGAATAAACACATCTGTATCCTAAATGGAAACAAATAGATACAATGTTTCAACCGCTGTAAATGTGAAGGAACTGTCAGAGAACTGTCAGAAATAGCGGAGCTCTCTGCAGGGACACTTTTTGCCGGCTGTAGAAGGGATGAAAATCGGCCGATCGGGAAAAATTTGATTCGTGCATCCGAAGTTTGCTAATTTTCGGATTCGGTGCGAATCAAATTTTTCCTAATATTCGAAACGAATTCCACTTCGCCAAGTTCGATTCGCTCATCTCTAATGCTAATGTATGTGTAATAGTATTATTGTCTCTTCTGAGGAGTCAGTTGCCAGACTGTATGACTTTTTTATGTGTTTATTCTCTATTTGTTTTATTTGTTCAGTTTTGTTAATTGTAAAGTGTTAAAACCTTTAATAAAAAAAGTAATAAAAAAGATAAACAAAGGCACAGGTATGTAGTTAAATACTTTATCATTTATTCCATAAAAGCATAATATCCACTTACATAGAAGTTGCCTGTGTCCTGCATGCATGGATGGGTGAACTGGTACAAAATGTGGCGAGATGATGGTGAACAAGCATCAATACCAGTACTGTCAGACCCGCTCTACAGCTTTCAAACCCGGCAGCGTCTACAAATGCATTCAGCTCACGTGGAGATCTCTGCGCCCATATTTATCTTGTTTTTGCATGTCTGTTGGATCAATCCCGGGATCTATCAAAAGGAACAGCAACAAACTTTTGCCTTTTAAAGACTTTTAAGTCCTCACTTCATGGACATTATTTGCAACTTTATTTATGGCTGTTTTGCTAGTAGTACACGTGTTCTTTTTAGATTGTTCATACCTAACATTCAGAAGATGCTTTCCATCTTCTGAATGAATGCAAAGCGTTCTCTGATTGGACAAAGTGGAGAGGAAGTCAGTGATGTCACATTCTCTACCTCGTCCTCATCAGCGAATGCTGTACATGTAACTATGTAAAAATATATTCCTCTCTACATAATAAGCAAAAAAGATTATTGAAAAAATAAAATTGGATTTTAGCTAAAACCCTCCTCTATACTTATACAAGTATTAATGCAAATGACGCTTTCTCTGGGCTTAAGCTAATAATTGGATTGGTGCTGTTACAAATTTTTTTATTAATCAGATTAAAAAAGGACAAACAAACAGACAATAAACAAAACTCCACCCATTATGTCCCCACTTGGTTCACACCAAATGCGATTTCAAAATGGTGCAATTTGGTCATATTTAAAGCGCAACTTCAAAGTAGCTCTGATATAGACACAGGTGCAATTTCATTGCCATTTATCTTATAGTCTTTGAGAGTTAACTTGCACTGAAGTGGTGAAAAAGTAATGCAGGAACTATGTTTCAAATCTACTTGAATTCGCACCTATTAGGGCAGTGCTATAGAAATACATTATTATGATTACTATTATACAGGATTTATATAGCACCAACAGTTTGCTCAGCGCTTTACAATATAAAGGGAGACAATACAGCAACAATACAGTTCAATACAAGAGGGTTAGGAGGGCCTGATCCGGGGAGCTTACAATCTAAGAGGGAGGGGCTAGTTATATGCGACTTCCAGTGTGATGTGTAAATCAAGTTTTGCCTGAAGTCGCAGTGCTGTGAACCAGGATTTAGAGTAGGTATTTCTCCTATAAATTAGTCGCCTATTGTAGGTAGTAAGTCCATATATGGAGAATCAAGTATCAGTGTCTTTCGGATAAGTAATTGAGTATTCTAGTATATTGAACCATCCAATGATGCCTCATTGGACTATCCTAAATGTGATTCATGATTATTCATAAGGGATGAGGAAGTGTGAGGAAATCTAAACGGGGGATGATACGAGCCTTTTCAAATGACGATGGGCTATGACAGTTACAGTAATCGACCCACATTCTTCCTTTGGATCACGCCTCTAATATTCACATTGGATGGTTCAGTATATTACTCAATTACTTATCCAAACAACACTGCTAGCTGATTATCCATATATAGACTTACTACCTACAATAAGCAATTTATTTATATGGGAAATACTTACACTAAGTTGGGACATGATGGGTGGAGTTTTGTAATTATTTGTCTATTGTCTGTTTGCTGGTCCTTTTTTACAAAAATTAATAATGAGAGAAATCTAATAGATTCCTCTATCCATTCACGCTAATACAGAAGAATCTCCCTTGCTATGTATTGTATCCAGACAGCTGGCACCCGTGACTGCCTGAATACCCTTGCAGTGACTGACAATTTTAAAAAGAAGTTTGTTGATCCAGGTTATGCTGACAGAGCCACCCACGGCTTGAATTTCAGCCAATTCAGCAGAAATTGGCCAACATTCGAGCCGTTTATGGCCAGCCAACAAATATATGCTGGTAACAAAATGTTGAGGTGCATTTCAGGGGCTAACCAGTCCTCATCTCCGTAATCTCAGGGAGATACCAATTGAAAATTTCCAGCTGTCTCCTAGAGGCGTCCTTCATTAAAATGAGCGGCATGCCTGTAAAGACTACTAGACCACCTGAAATGACTGTGATTGGTCACATCAATCACAAGGTTCAGAGGCACTCTGACTGGTTCTGTACATCGTCACTGTGATTTCAACTCTCTAGTGACACCGGCCAGCTTAGTGTCTTTTCTGAAACATATAAACAGATGTAGTTTATTATTTAGAGAAATAAATGATAAAACAAGAACATTTATATGTTTTTTTGGTTCTAACACACCTATTAGTACCCAAATGCAGTACCAGACATAGAATTGTAAATGAAAATGCACAAATGTGCATTAAAATGTTTATGCTGAAAATACATCTCAAATACATGCCTTAAAATACATATGATCAGCGCTGTCAAGATGCAGCATGCTCCTGTGATAGTGCTAATACACCCCATTCTCAGGATACAGGCCCTCAGGAAACACTGCCAGAAATCCTGCTGTTGACTTCAGAAGCCATTTTGTGATAGATTGCATCCCATCCATTTTGACACAACAACTCAAGTAAAGAGTGTGGCTAGTCTCTAGAGCCACTTTACCCCCTTGTCTCCTGTTTCACATCAAGGTTGAAAAAGTTCACCCTCATCCTGTTGCACAAAAGCTTAGGTATTTGATGAGGCTGTGTAGACTTGAGGTCAAGGGTACTTATTTATCTGAATAAACTTGTAAAATGCTCTTTTATTAGCCCTGGCTCACACATATGCGGTGTGGGAAATGCAGTAATCCCTGTGCGTTTCCCACACTGAACCACAATCACACTGTCTTCTGCGATCTGCTGCGGATAGCAAATGAACGTTAACAGCACCCCAAAAGCAGGTCACAAGGACAGGGAGTTTGCCTGAACAGAATTTATATGAGTATAAACAACCATGTGACCCGGTTCCAGCGCGGCTAAAAAAACACACTTTTTTGGTGCAGATGCGGTGCGATTTGAGCCATTCAAAATGAATGGGCTCAAATCACACCGCACAGAATCGCATGTAAATAGCTCTATTCCTGTGTAATTCACATGCGATCCATAGTGTAAACCTAGGCTAATACTTTTAAAAACACAGCATCCTTGATACATACTGTATACAATTTAACCACTTGCCCTCCTGAGGATTTACCCCGCTTCCTGACCAGGCTATTTTTTTGCGTTATGGCGCTGCATTACTTTAACTGATAATTACGCGGTCATGCAATGCTGCACTCAAATGAAATTTATGTCCTTTTTTCCCACAAATTGAGCTTTCTTTCAGTGGTATTTTATGACCTGTATGATTTTAATTTTTTGCGCTGTAAAAAAAAATAGACTGACAATTTTGAGAAAAAAATATTTTTGCCTTTTTGCTATTAAACATGTCCAGTAAAAAATTTTTTAAAAATCAAATTTTGTCATAAATTTAGGCCAAAATGTATTCTGCTACGTATTTGCTAAACAAAACCCAATACGTGTAATGAATTGGTTTACGTGAAAGTTTTAACGTTTACAAATGGCGGTATAGATATTGGAATTTTTTAAATGGTTTTTTTAATTTTCACTAGTAATGGCGGCAATCAGCTACTTATTAAGGGACTGCGGCGGACATTCTGACACTGGGGGGAACTGAATTGGTGTCAATGATATACCCAGTGCACAGCCAACCAGAGCAATGTGCCCAAGCTGACAGGGAGGAAAAAAGTTAGTAAACAAAACAGGTATCCTCCCTGTTGAAAATCGTTGGAAATCACCTGGCGCTGGCGAGTAATCACTGGCCGGGACCCGGTGATTGACAGCAGTAGAGGCGAATGGTGGCACGGGTAGGGCGCGTGTGCGGCTCGCGCGTGCCCCCTACCAAGAGATGCAAAATCACATATATACATGATTTTGTGCAACCGTGCCGCCCTGTAGCAGTATTTCTGCTATACGGCGGCGTGGAGGCGGTTAAAGAGGACCTGAACTGTGGAAGCTGTGCTCCCCCCACCAAAAAAAAACCCAAACAAACAAAATCAAGCTGAGGGAAAAGAAACAGTCACTGTTATTGTATTCAGGCTCCTTGTAGTTGATTTTTTCTCCTTCACTCAATTACCATGACTTGTACTGCACTGTGTCTGAAGGAAGCCATCTTAGTAGGGGCAGGGCTTTGCTTCCTCATATCAAAGCTGCAACCCTGGTGACTGGTGAGATGATATTTAAGAAGCGGTAGGAGAGCTAAACTGATTAAAAAACAGATCCAATCTGAAAGAAAACAGATCAAAAGAGTGAATAAATTGCAGGTTCTCAGGTAAAGCTTCCTCTTCAGGGAGAACAGTGAGCAGCATAGTAGAAATATCACCAATTTTCTCTCCAAATCTTGTGAAACTCACAGTCACAGGATACACAGTGCCTTAGATGATTTCACACCCCATATACAGTCAGGTCCATAAATATTGGGACATTGACACTAGAGATGAGCGAATTATTCAAAAATTCGATTCGGCTGATTCGGCGAATTCGCGGAATAAATTTGATTCGAGTCGAATATATTCGCTGCGAATTTAACTTATAAAAAGGGTGTTTCTAGGCTTCAGAGAGCCTTTATATTAGTGCAGAACACTGTACCTTTAATTTAAATGCCCTTGGAGTCTGCTGGGGAAGAGAAATAATACTGTCAGTCAGTATGACATGCAGATGAGTGCCGTCGATCTTAGAATCACCGCACACTTCACTCATTTGGGCAGTCACGGGGCCAAAACCAGAGTGTGGAGCCACAGTGTGGCGGTGGAGGCAGCAGCAATGGGAGGCCATACAGCACCCTATGAAAAAATGGAACCCACCAGCAGTGTGAGGAGACCTGAAAGTGGCACATGGCAGAGTGTGGCGATGGAGACAGCAGCAATGGGAGGCCGTACAGGGACCCATGACACACTCTGGACCTGGCAGCAGCATGAGGAGGCCGTACAGGGGCCCATGACAGATTACGGGCCTGGCAGCAGCATGAGGAGTCGGTACGGGGGCCCATGGCAGATTACGGGCCTGGCAGCAGCAATGGGAGGCCATACAGCACCCTATGAAAAAATGGAACCCACCAGCAGTGTAAGGAGACCTGAAAGTGGCACATGGCAGAGTGTGGCGATGGAGACAGCAGCAATGGGAGGCCGTACAGGGACCCATGACACACTCTGGACCTGGCAGCAGCATGAGGAGGCGGTACAGGGGCCCATGACAGATTACGGGCCTGGCAGCAGCATGAGGAGTCGGTACGGGGGCCCATGGCAGATTACGGGCCTGGCAGATGACGACGAGGCTGCCAAGTGCGATCAGCCTCATCATCATCAATTAGGGTCTCCGCCTCACTACTAGCCCCCTCGGCTGCGTGTGGGTCAGGAGACAGACCTGTCTCTAGACCGGCTACCGAGCCACTCTCCTCGCCAGTACTTCTTCGCCTGGCTGCTGAAGAGGCGGATGTCTCCCCCCGTTCCTGACCGCCCTCTGTTAGCTCTTCCTCACTGTACAGTGGGGCTGAGCCCACAGCATGCGATACTTCGCTTGGTGAGGGAACACCAAAGGACAGGGGCAGGTAGAGGACACGTGATTTCAGTGGGCTTGCTCCCGGGCCATGCCAACTAACGGTTGTGTCTGACATACCCACCGACCGTTGGCTGTAGGTGTCAGAGGTGACCTGGGAAGAGGAAGACGACCGAGCCAACCAATCGATGACGGCAGGGTTGTCGGTGGAGACACGACCGCTGGATGACACCGGGAGCACTGGCCTCTGGCTGTGACTAGTGCTGCCTCGACCCCTTC
Source organism: Staurois parvus (assembly GCF_062004578.1). Taxonomy (NCBI): domain Eukaryota; kingdom Metazoa; phylum Chordata; class Amphibia; order Anura; family Ranidae; genus Staurois; species Staurois parvus. The sequence goes on along the minus strand of NW_028318120.1, from coordinate 2,166,645 downwards.
CTCTGCTGCCACGTCTGCTCGCTCCTGAAACATTGCCTCCTCTGCCACTCCTCTGCGTGTTGTCTGACATACTCTTTAATTCAACGATTCTGTGTCCCTGAGTAATGATTCTGTGTCCCTGAGTAACAATTCTGTGTCCCTGAGTAACGATTCTGTGTCCCTGAGTAACGATTCTGTGTCCCTCAGTAACGATTCTGTGTCCCTGAGTAACGATTCTGTGTCCCTGAGTAACGATTCTCTGTCCCTGAGTAACGATTCTGTGTCCCTCAGTAACGATTCTGTGTCCCTCAGTAACGATTCTGTGTCCCTGAGTAACGATTCTGTGTCCCTGAGTAACGATTCTGTGTCCCTGAGTAACAATTCTGTGTCCCTGAGTAACGATTCTGTGTCCCTGAGTAACGATTCTGTGTCCCTCAGTAACGATTCTGTGTCCCTGAGTAACGATTCTGTGTCCCTGAGTAACGATTCTGTGTCCCTGAGTAACGATTCTGTGTCCCTCAGTAACAATTCTGTGTCCCTGAGTAACAATTCTGTGTCCCTGAGTAACAATTCTGTGTCCCTGAGTAACAATTCTGTGTCTGTCCCTGAGTAACAATTCTGTGTCCCTGAGTAACAATTCTGTGTCCCTCAGTAACAATTCTGTGTCCCTGAGTAACAATTCTGTGTCCCTGACTAACAATTCTGTGTCTGTCCCTGAGTAACAATTCTGTGTCCCTGAGTAACAATTCTGTGTCCCTCAGTAACGATTCTGTGTCCCTCAGTAACAATTCTGTGTCCCTGAGTAACGATTCTGTGTCCCTGAGTAACGATTCTGTGTCCCTGAGTAACAATTCTGTGTCCCTCAGTAACGATTCTGTGTCCCTGAGTAACGATTCTGTGTCCCTGAGTAACAATTCTGTGTCCCTGAGTAACGATTCTGTGTCCCTGAGTAACGATTCTGTGTCCCTCAGTAACGATTCTGTGTCCCTGAGTAACAATTCTGTGTCCCTGAGTAACGATTCTGTGTCCCTGAGTAACGATTCTGTGTCCCTCAGTAACGATTCTGTGTCCCTGAGTAACAATTCTGTGTCCCTCAGTAACGATTCTGTGTCCCTCAGTAACAATTCTGTGTCCCTCAGTAACGATTCTGTGTCCCTGAGTAACGATTCTGTGTCCCTGAGTAACGATTCTGTGTCCCTGAGTAACAATTCTGTGTCCCTGAGTAACGATTCTGTGTCCCTGAGTAACGATTCTGTGTCCCTGAGTAACAATTCTGTGTCCCTGAGTAACGATTCTGTGTCCCTGAGTAACGATTCTGTGTCCCTGAGTAACAATTCTGTGTCCCTGAGTAACAATTCTGTGTCCCTGAGTAACAATTCTGTGTCTCTGAGTAACGATTCTGTGTCCCTGAGTAACGATTCTGTGTCCCTCAGTAACGATTCTGTGTCCCTGAGTAACAATTCTGTGTCCCTGAGTAACAATTCTGTGTCCCTGAGTAACAATTCTGTGTCCCTCAGTAACGATTCTGTGTCCCTCAGTAACGATTCTGTGTCCCTCAGTAACAATTCTGTGTCCCTCAGTAACAATTCTGTGTCCCTGAGTAACAATTCTGTGTCCCTGAGTAACAATTCTGTGTCCCTGAGTAACGATTCTGTGTCCCTCAGTAACAATTCTGTGTCCCTGAGTAACAATTCTGTGTCCCTGAGTAACAATTCTGTGTCTGTCCCTGAGTAACAATTCTGTGTCTGTCCCTGAGTAACAATTCTGTGTCCCTGAGTAACAATTCTGTGTCCCTCAGTAACGATTCTGTGTCCCTCAGTAACAATTCTGTGTCCCTGAGTAAAAATTCTGTGTCCCTGAGTAACAATTCTGTGTCTGTCCCTGAGTAACAATTCTGTGTCCCTAAGTAACAATTCTGTGTCCCTAAGTAACGATTCTGTGTCCCTAAGTAACGATTCTGTGGCCCTAAAGTCTCTCTGGCCCTAACTCTGTCCCTAATACAGACAGGTCTGTCTCTCTTGAATGACCGGAGGCTAATGGAGAATTGTAAGATGGCCGCAATTTATAGCTCCACCATTACACAGTGCTGGCTGGCTGGCTGCTGATTGGCTAATGCGATCACATGTCTTGAATGAATGCATTATGGGTCAGCGCGCCTTCCCAGAGATCCCCGCTCCGTCGCCACACATGTCGCCGCCATTTTTGGGAAAATTCGATTCGTGCATCCGAAGTTTGCTAATTTTCGGATTCGGCGCGAATCGAATTTTTCCTGATCTTCAAAACGAATTCCACTTCGCCATGTTCGATTCGCTCATCTCTAATTGACACAATTCTAACATTTTTGGCTCTATACACCACCACAATGGATTTGAAATGAAACGAAAAAGATGAGCTTTAACTGCAGACTGTCAGTTTTAATTTGAGGGTATTTACATACAAATCAGGTGAACGTTGTAGGAATTACAACAGTTTGCATATGTACCTCCCACTTGTTAAGGGACCAAAAGTAATGGGACAGAATAATAATTGTAAATCAAACTTTCACTTTTTAATACTTGGTTGCAAATCCTTTGCAGTCAATTACAGCCTGAAGTCTGGAACACATAGACATCACCAGACGCTGGGTTTCATCCCTGGTGATGCTCTGCCAGGCCTCTACTGCAACTGTCTTTAGTTCCTGCTTGTTCTTGGGGCATTTTCCCTTCAGTTTTGTCTTCAGCAAGTGAAATGCATGCTCAATCGGATTCAGGTCAGGTGATTGACTTGGCCATTGCATAACATTCCACTTCTTTCCCTTAAAAAACTCTTTGGTTGCTTTTGCAGTATGCTTTGGGTCATTGTCCATCTGCACTGTGAAGCGGCGTCCAATGAGTTCTGAAGCATTTGGCTGAATATGAGCAGATAATATTGCCCGAAACACTTCAGAATTCATCCTGCTGCTTTTGTCAGCAGTCACATCATCAATAAATACAAGAGAACCAGTTCCATTGGCAGCCATACATGCCCACGCCATGACACTACCACCACCATGCTTCACTGATGAGGTGGTATGCTTAGGATCATGAGCAGTTCCTTTCCTTCTCCATACTCTTCTCTTCCCATCACTCTGGTACAAGTTGATCTTGGTCTCATCTGTCCATAGGATGTTGTTCCAGAACTGTGAAGGCTTTTTTAGATGTCGTTTGGCAAACTCTAATCTGGCCTTCCTGTTGAGGCTCACCAATGGTTTACATCTTGTGGTGAACCCTCTGTATTCACTCTGGTGAAGTCTTCTCTTGATTGTTGACTTTGACACACATACACCTACCTCCTGGAGAGTGTTCTTGATCTGGCCAAGTGTTTTCTTCTCCAGGGAAAGAATTCTTCGGTCATCCACCACAGTTGTTTTCCGTGGTCTTCCGGGTCTTTTGGTGTTGCTGAGCTCACCGGTGCGTTCCTTCTTTTTAAGAATGTTCCAAAAGTTGTTTTGGCCACGCCTAATGTTTTTGCTATCTCTTTGATGGGTTTGTTTTTGCAGCCTAATGATGGCTTCCTTCACTGATAGTGACAGCTCTTTGGATCTCATCTTGAGAGTTGACAACAACAGATTCCAAATGCAAATAGCACACTTGAAATGAACTCTGGACCTTTTATCTGCTCATTGTAATTGGGATAATTAGGGAATAACACACACCTGGCCATGGAACAGCTGAGAAGCCAATTGTCCCATTACTTTTGGTCCCTTAACAAATGGGAGGCACATATGCAAACTGTTGTACGTCCTACACCTTTCACCTGATTTGGATGTAAATACCCTCAAATTAAAGCTGACAGTCTGCAGTTAAAGCACATCTTGTTCATTTCATTTCAAATCCATTGTGGTGGTGTATAGAGCCAAAAATGTTAGAATTGTGTTGATGTCCCAATATTTATGGACCTGACTGTATACAGCTATAAGGCTCATGGCACAGGAGTGCCTAGATATGGGTAGTAAGCTTTTCATAAGGAATAAAGGTAAATGCCAGGCCATTACTTAAGCTCAATTAACATTTTTAGATCCTTCTATAAGATAAGAAATCTTTAATTTGTATGTTTCTAGTGGGACACCCGTGGGAGCCAGCAGTTCTATAGGTCCCTGAGTCTGCCCTGATGTTAGGCAGATATACACCTTCACTCCTTCGGCACAAGAAACAGTCTAGGAGTTGGTGTTTTTGACAATATAATAACTGATTGAACTTGGATGGGGAGGGTAGTAGTAGGATACTCCAAACCTCTCTGTAACAAACTTGAGGACACTAATATTGCTTCTTGAAACACTAAGCACAGTCCCTGTATGAGCAGGTGGTGGACAGGCTCTGCAGTAACAGTATTGAGGAGGTTGAGCCTTTCTCGATGAACAGTCCAAGGAACAGCCCCTACACAATAAATAGATAGACTATTGTCGTCCAGACAAACTTCTTTGCAAACTCTTGCCTGACCTTCTAACACAAGAGGGGTGGTAGCAGCACTCAATCTCCAGGATCTCTCACCCTTGTCTGTACTTACTGATGTCTCTGCATAAATGGTGGCCTGCTACCAGTATCCTTCAGGCAGGTTCTCCCAGTAGTACCAGACCAGATCCTCAGACAACAGCCCCTCAGTCAGCCTTCAGTAACCTTTAGTGGCTCCAGGCTCTTCAGCCTCCCAGCTGGGGCCTCCACTTGGCAAGCAGTAGTGTCCAGGGAGGGCAGATAGCCTCCTAGGCTGTGATCTTTCCCTCTGGACGGAGACAGGTCTGCTCTCCCCTCCAGGGTATTTATGCATTCACCCAGAACCCCCAGAAACAATCAAGCGTAGCTCCACTGGATACAGTGAGCCTGAACTAAATTTGCCCAACAGAGCAAATTAACCCCATTGGCTACAACTAAATCTGCATATCCTAGCACCTAACTAGGAGGGTGCTACATGTTCAGGACCAACGTATCTAAACTCAACAACAAAACGCTAATGTATTTTAGCTTACTAGTCCTTATATGTGGTGCCTGCATTAGTTTTCTTTTTTTCAGGCTTATTTTTCCTAATTTTCACCTGTTGGACCTATCAGCATCAATCTCCGTAATTTAATGTCACCCTAGGACAAGAGTAAGAACATCTACCCATCTCCTTTTCTCCATAACATAGGGGGGAGGGATTCTGTATTCCTCAGAGACAGCTAAGAACATTATAGTTGATAAGATTTTTTTTAACTTATCAAACAGATAGAACAGAAATAGTATATTTAACAGACCAACCATGAAAAGAAACCTGTACTGAGGGAAATGTTGAGATTGCCATTTCTGATGGTAGGTGTCCTTTGTACATTCCTGTTTTATTCATAACAGCCATAATAACAATATGTAGAATAAGATATTACACTATAGGAAGACTCTCCTGCACTGTGAGATTGATTCCTCAAGGGCTGGGCACTTAGAGGCCCATGCCCACCAGGGAGCTAGTGATATGTAAAAATAAATAGACCATCAGCAGTAATATATATATTTATTTGATTTGTTTTTAATTGTTATTTGCATATGAATATTGGATATCAGATATGTTATCACTTCCAGTAGTGTGCCTGGTGGATCTATCATCTAGTCAGTGTTATTAAGTACCAGAGGTTACAACTGTGACCATAGATTTGTTTCTTGGGATACTTGCACTCTCTACCTTGCTAAAGATAATAATTATGGGGCCTCTGGACATAATCAGTTGGAGACGATGCCATCATTTTTTTTAGCTGAGAAAATTGGAAAAGTAGTGGCGGACCTGTAAGGCTATCTTATAGTTATTGCTATCTTAAAGCGGAGTTCCACTCATGCTGTCAAAAAATAAAAGTCAGCAGCTACAAAAACTGTAGCTGCTGACTTTTAAAAAACAGCCACTTACCTCTCCCTCAGTCCCGCGGTGTGTCCCCTGCAGCCCGTTTCACTGGCCGTCCTGTATTCCAGGAGGCCCGCATCTTCAATGTGGGCACCCACCTGTGAAGCCGCATGCGAAAGTAGTGCTGCGCTTCATGAATGGTCCTGTAGTCCCAAAAGACTACAGGGAAGGAGGGAGGGAAGGAGGGAGGACATCTTGCGCTTCTGATCGCCTAGGCGATCGGAACGGTAGTGGGAGCGAGTGTCACGATCGCATGATCGGCGCCACCAACATGCGAACACCAATACGTCACGATCGCGGCGTCATACCCCAGACTTTCTCACTATAATCGTGACCGAAGGACCAGACGATCCAGACCGCGATGTGACGTGCGTAACAATGCCACACTCAGATGCGCCCTGCACAACGATTGTCCAGCTGTCAAGGTCCTACCTTTTCCCAGAGGTTATGTTACTCCATGTGCTGGCATCCATCTTGGATTTCTGCTGAGCATGATGGGAATCTTTTATGCCTTCAGGTCTCTGAGGTCCATCCCCCAGAGGGGTGTGGCTGAGTACAAATAAGCCTGGGATCTGCACATGCTCTTTGCACTTGTGTCTTGTGTCTTTGTCTTGCTACAGCTCTGTGTATACGCTCGTGACTCTTCTGGTATTCTGACTCGGCTTGTGACTAAGACCATTCTCTTTGTTTCCCTTTGATCTGACCTTCCGTTGCTGAACCCGGCCCGTGACCTGTGATTCTCTGTCTACTGTTCTGTACTGTTTTGTCCCGTTGTTGTTGACCCGGCTTGTCTGACTACGCTATTGTCATTCTCACCAGCTACACACCATTGGCGGCGGCCATTACCGCAGCCGGGGTGTCTCGGGGGCCGCGACCTGGTTCCTGGCTGCGTCAAGTCCATCCCCACCATAAGGGGCCCTGGTGAAGGGCAGCCTGGGACTTAGACTCCGCGCCCTGAGGGACTTCGGTCTGTTGGTGGTGGTTGTTGTCAGCCAGTGCATTACCCTGCCACTAGGCCTACCTGTCCGTTCCACAGCCCTGCCCTGACACCAGCTAATGGAACGCAATCGACACACCGGCAGCCTGAATGCCATTTTTACTGGGTCGGGTTAATTACGCAACTAACCCTTCACATCAAAATATACACTGTAATGGTTGAAAAGTCACCTGTCCAATACGGTCACCGCAGGCCGATTGGGCAGAGGATTAAACAAACAGAGTAGCGTCTCTTCAAAAGGCAGGGATTCGTAAATTGCAATTAAGCGCTTTAGAAACAGTTTAACACTTTCAGAAAGAAAGATTTATTACTAAAAGAGTCAAACAGGTGCAATAAAATATTTACAGAAAAAAAGATGTAACTAAGATATATATATATATACACACAAAGAATCATAGCACAGCAAGGAGATAACAGGGAGAAGTTAAAGGGTTAAGTTACTTGCCATTTAAGCCTTTGAGGTAAGCAGGTCCAAGTTGCAGAGTGAAAGGGTCTTTGATCTCCCTATGTTACGATGGAAAGATAGGAGATGTCTTCAACTTTACTTTCTGGGCCTACTAGCCTGTGTTTTAAAGTTCTCCAGCAGAGGGGTGGCTCTGAGTAACTGGCCAATACTCTGTTTAGGGCGGGATCGTCAGGCGGACTCTGAATTAAAACCAACAGCTTCATAATCCATGATATGAAACATAGGGGACAAACTGACTGAGGAATGTTCATTTAATTATGTCACTTCTGCTGTTAGGTTTTATGAGGTTACAATCTCTTTCAAGTCCTGGGAAAAACTACATTATCTCGGTTACGAGGTGAGAGTTTACACACGTTTGTGGACAACCTGTCTCTGAGAGGCTCTGTCTCTATGGGGGGGCTATGTGGCTCTGGGCCCCCTGCTGCTCTACCTGCCAGTGACTTTTAACACACACACATCTGTCACTGTGCCTCTCAGGAAGGGAGGGGGAGGAAAATAAAGGATAAATTAATACTTTTAATAAAAAGGGGGACTCTGCGTCCATCTCTGATGAGCAAGTTTGCTACAGCGAGTAACTGTCGAATTTGGGTACCCACTCCCCCCCACCCCCCAAAGGTGCCAATCCTTAATGGGGAGCAGGGGAGCAGTCCTTAAAGCGGAACGTCCCCTTTTGGGTGGAGCTCCACTTTAAAGTATTGATGTCAATGCAAATAATCTGGTTCCCAGGCAGGTGGCTTCTACACCACTGAGGATCTCCTGAGTCTCCTTGGCTTGAAGTACAATGTAACATAAATGGAAATTGAAGTGCCACACCACTGCTAAGAGGTACGGATAGAAGGAAGTATCCAATGCATTTTGGGGGACAAAAAACACCCCCATTCATCAGGGCCTGATTGAAAACAATGTGAATGAACTAGAAGAAAACTGGAGCTTTAGTGTTATTTCTTCCAGTGTGATTACAAGCACAGGCCTTGACAGCAGCTTTTGGCAGCCATGCTTTGGTTGCACTTTGGTTGCACTTTGAATTGTCCACCTGAATTTTATTGGAATAAAGTTTAATCTGGACATCTAAGCCAGTGTTTCTCAACCTTTTTTTAGTCAAGGCACTCTTTAAAATTATGAACAGTCCAGAGGCACCCTTTAAAATTATGGAAAGTCTTGAGGCACCCCATTGTAAAATGTGAAAAACTATTCTAATAGTTTATATAATGCAGCAATCATGTAGGACACCCAATTGTTTTGAAGTGATTTATTCTTCCAAAGCAAATACACTTTTTCAGATTGGTACTGACTAGTATACCAGTGTTTCTCTTCTCCTTCAGTTTTTCTTAATCACGGAGCTAATGTGACCCCAGCACTAATGGAGAGGGGCAGCGGAGGGTCAAAGTAGGATGCTTTGTAGGCAGTTGATATCCCCCTTATCAACTGATGATGTCATTGGTTGTCAGGATGCCGGTGGCTAGAAGGTTGTAATGGTGCACAATAAAAACTTGTGGCTTTGTGTAAAGGGCAGGCTTGTGCCACCTACTGGCTTGTATACAAGGTTTAGGCAATTTTTAGGCATTTTGCCATGGCACCCCTGAACAAATCCCAAGGCACCCTTGTTGAGAAAGGCTAATCTAAGCAGTGGTGTGGCACTTCATTTTCAATTTTTGTGTAATTTTTGTTTTATCAGTGTCTTCATAATGCAGTTACTAAACTACCTTGCCAGGATATTACCTGGTATGCTTGCTCATCTGATTGTTACATTCATTGCTTAATTTAGTAAAAACAGTACCAATCCTTGAAGCTGTGTATTTGCCATTTTTAAAAATTGAATATTTTTAACCTTTTTAAAAGCATTTTCTTCATTTTAGTGCTGTTGATAACTCCTGCCTTTCTCAGCCATTTCCTGTCTACATGCACATCATTGCTTAGGACTGACTTCCTGATGGTAACAACAGTAGACCATGCCTGGCCATGCATAATCAATTTTAGTCTTTAACCACTTCAAGTCTGGACACTTTCACCCCCTTCCAGTCTAGGCCAATTTTCAGCTTTCAGTGCTGTCACACTTTAAATGACAATTGCGCGGTCATGCAACACTGTACCCATATGAATTTTTTTAGCATTTTTTTGAGACAAAAAAAACTTTACTTTGGTGGTATTTCTTCACCACTGGGATTTTTATTTTTTTGCTGTATAAATGAAAAAGTCCAAAAATTTTGAAAAAAACGTGTTTTTTCATATAAAAATTTGCAAATAAATAATCTTTCTTCATAAATCTTTCCCAAAATATATTCATCTTTCTTTCTAGTAAAAAAGCAAAAACAAATTAGTTTATAACCAAAAATTATTATTTTATTTTAAAATTTTTTTTACATTTTATTTATTTTTTTATATTATTTTTGGGTTGTTATTTTTACTTACTGTCACCCAAGCAGTACAGTGTCACCATACTACTTGTGGGGGGGTGATGAAGATTGTTTTTTCTTTTTTTTACACTGATTGCTTTTATACTCATAAAGGCTGTAAAAGCAATCATTTCTTCTTCTCTCTGGCTGCATTCCTGGCTGCATTCCATCTTTTTATGTCCTTTTCCATCTCAAATATATTTTTCTTCCATATGGGTTTTGACACTGCCTGGGAAGGGGTTAAACATCTAGGGTGATCAAAGGGTTAACTCTGTGCCTAGCTATATGATTTGTGTACACTAGGTGGTGCTTTTACTACGGGAAGTGAAGGATACTGTTCCCAGCTTTGCAGAGACACAGGATTCTTCTCTCCTCCACCTGTCAGAACAGAGCCCTGCCTTGTTTACAGGCAGAGCTCTGTTCTGTTTCCTGCCTGACAATCGATGGGTGCCATTCACCTCAATCGGCACTCGACGAACATCCGTTCACCAGAACTCGCAGATTGACTTTTGCTGTGAGTGTTCAAAGCGATAGCGATGCATGCGCACCCCTCTATGGCAGAAGTACAAAATCACTTACATATACGTGATTTTGCACAGGAGGACCACCCTGTAGCAGTAAAACTTAAGTGGTTAATAAAATTTAACTTGTTTACTACTTTTGGTATGTTATTGTGTTAAGGTCTTATTTGCCTTTTGGAAAAAAATAAAAGTATCAGCAATATAGGAAAGTTACTAGGATTGCTCTCATGAGAAAATTTAGAAATTTATTTGCAAATATTTTGCCACATACAAGGTTTTGGACGGAGATGTGTCTGCCAGTCTATTGAAGGTACTGAGTGTCAGGAAGCAGAAGGAAATAGATATTAGTGAAAGTTAGGAGACACTGGCCAAGTTAAATAATATTTAGTCAGGTGGAAAAACAAGTTTTGTCGTCTGTAGAGTTAGCTCCCATACATGGGAAGGGAAAACTTTTCCATTCTAGGTAAAGGGTCAGGTAATGGCTTTAGTCCATTAGGAAAATGGTTGAGGTTTTTTTGATTGTTTATTCTGTGCATAACATTTTGCCTGGCTCAATCTCTGTTAGTAAATGCACAATAATGAACACTATTATTTTATTTATTTCAGGTACTTATATAGTTCTGTCAATTTACGCAGCGCTTCACATATATATTGTGCATTCACATCAGTCCCTAACCCTCAAGGGGTGTACAATCTAAGGTCCCTAACTCACATTCATACATGCACATATTAGGGCCAATTTAGACAGGAGCCAATTAGCCTACCAGCATGTCTTTGGAGTGTGGGAGGAAACCCACGCAGGCACAGGGAGAACATGCAAACTCCAGGTAGGTGGTGCCGTGGTTTGGATCCAAAAGACCTTAGTACTGCCAGGAAGAAGTGCTAACCATTTAGCCACTGTGCTATTATAAACATTCCCATTGTAAGAAGAATACTAGGATTTGCACAGCATATTTAAAGCTGCATTCTAGGCAAACAACAAACAGTTGGCACACTGTACACACAGTATATGGGAGCTGTTTTGCCTGCCAAAGGATTTGTAATTCTGTCCATCCAGTCCTAAGGGTTGCACAGACCTGCAAAACTCCCCGTGTAGAATCTCTGCAATTAGGGGAATATGTCATACACACACATGTATGTTTATGCTGATGGACTGGTGTATACCTGAATATAGTAATATACGGCCATTCATTTCTAGAGCCAAATGTACGCACCAGTGGACACGGAAAAATGCTGGGTGTTTAAACTACATATTTGACGTACAAAGCCATTCATAATGCTGCCCCAAACTACCTCACCGACCTGATACCCAAATACCACCCAACCCGTAATCTTCGCTCCTCACAAGACCTCCTACTTTCTAGCTCCCTGGTCTCCACCTCCCACGCCGGACTGCAGGACTTCTCCAGGGCTTCCCCCATCCTCTGGAACTCACTACCCCAATCCATCAGACTGTCACCTACCCTCCTCACCTTTAGGCGCACCCTGAAAACCCATCTCTTCAGGGAAGCCTACCCCGCCCTCACCTAACAGCCGATCTCCTCCACTCCTCTCACCACTCCATCCCCCACAGCCACTTCCTCCTGTACCACTATCCCCTCCCTCCTAGATTGTAAGCTCGAAAGAGCAGGGCCCTCGAACCCCTCGTGTTCAGTTTTGTTACTATATTGTCTCATGTACTGTCCCCGACTATAATGTACAGCGCTGAGCAAACCTTTTAGCGCTATATAAATACTGTATAATAATAATAATAATATTGTTGATGCCTCAATATGTCTGTATGCGTGAAACCTTAATAGTGGTGGCATCATCTTTGCTGTGCAACATGGCAATGGTGTTTGAATCAAAAGACAGGTACAGAAATTTGGTAGGTAAACCAATTCAGATATACATTATAAAAGTACCTAGCTGTGTTAGAACCAGATCTTTACTTTATTTGTAATCCTATGAATCAGCAATCGTGTACTGTAAGTGCATTAACAAGTACTATATATCTGTTATCATTTTCAACCACAAGCATCCTGTTATTGCATTCCAGGGCTCCTGCTTTTCTTTATGTATCTTATATGGCCAACTCCCAGCACCCACACATCCAATCTTCCCGCACAACACCTATGAAATTAGACACATGCTTTTCAAAGCAGAGGCTTGCCATTGTTTTTAATAATCCTAGTTCACAATTATATACGGCCAGAAAAATGTCATGTCTGTTTTCATACCTAAATGGTCTTTGGATAGTCATGGCAATGTACGTCATTGCATCATGAAGTTTGAAAAAAATACATCTCAAAAAACACACATGTGCGTACATTTGTATCCAGCATATGTAAACAACTTCACACCTCTCCACAAGCACACACTCCTGCTTTTCTTGTGAAGGGATGGACGCTGCTCAACCAACCCCAGGAGTCCAATGTTGAGGAATGGCCTCAACCATCTCAGGGCTTGGCCAGAACGGCACCTGAGGCCATTCCTCAGTATTGGACTCCTGGGGTCGGTTGAGCAACGTCCATGCCTTCACTTGTATTAGCTGACACTGGAATCGCTTGGACTCATACTCCCCTCTTCTCACTTCTCACTCCCCTCTCTCCTTTTCCTTCCATCCAGGGCTGCTGTTAGAAACCACGGGGCCCCATACAGCCAACCTGACAGGGCCCCCCTCAAAAAAACAAAAACAAACAAAAAAAAACACAGTTTACTAGGCTTTAGTTATGAATGAACACAGTGAATGATTGGTACCAAGCAATCATTGTGTTCATTCAGAAAGGAAGGGCTGGTAAATGTGACATATATACCGGACCTTTCCCCGCTCTTCATTCTGAAGGATCCTATTGTGTGCTTGCAGCTGCTGGTGGGAAAGACAGGAGGGAAGCTGGCAATGACACTGGGGGGCCTGGGCAACAGGGGGAAATGGATGGTGCACAGGGAGGGTGATAGTTGCACCAGGGGGACAATTACTGGAACTAATCCCCTGTATGGCTATCGCTGCAGCAACTGAAAGCCAGCAAGAGGGAGAGAAGAAGAGGCCAGCTTTCAGCTGCTGCAGAGAGAGCCATACAGGGGATCGGTTCCAGTAATTGCATCCCAATGCCGATCACCCTCCTTGCCCATATCTGATTCGCCCAGCTGCCTGGGCCCCCCTGCTGGTCTGGGCACCATACAGGAGGACTGGTGGTACCCCCTTATCCACAGTCCTGCTTCCATCCATAGCTTGGCGCATAAGGTATACTTTTCACTCCTACTTTTCTTGCTCATACCGGTAGTATATCCAACCCCCAAAAAACGTTATACAACATATGTTGCAGTTTATCAGAATCTAGATTAGGTGACTGCATTCATATTTGAGGCTTTTTTCTTTTTGTCTGGCAATCCCATGAACAACACACTTTAATTTTTTTACTGTATCTATGGAGGAAGCCATTGTTGCCACCCTAGACTTCAAACATGTCTGCCTTTCTTCATCTTCATTACGTTAGGGCTAATTTGCAGACTAAAGATAAGCTTGTTCGTGCTCTAAGTTCAGCTCACAGAAAGTAACAAGGACACATTTCTGGCAAGATCAACAGATATTTCATGTGCTTGCTGAAAATGTTTTTATCTTGAAAAAGGAAAACGAATGCAGCCACCACATCGAGTACGAGATCTACCCCAGCACTAGGTGGGATGCCCCTTGGGAAGGGGGGAACCTGACCAAAAGGCCACATGCCCTCCTTCCCAAGACTTTTTGGGCTACTAATCCTGCACTGTACGAGGAGGCAGGAGTGCAACCGTGGCCAAGAATGGCATAGAGAGGAGGCTGTGGAGGACTGGATGCACCACTGCAGGGACTTTGCTGGATAGAGGAATGAGGCAAGAATTTCTCCTGATTTCGGCATACGTAGACAAAATGAGAATTTACTGTAACCCTTCCACTGTGCAGGCCAAACTGCAAGGTTATTTTCTGTTATGCTTGGAGCAGGGGTGGATGACCATTTGGAAATTAGGGCACTGCCTGAGGGCTCGGGGTCAGTAGGAGGCCCCATGAGATGCCCCCGGTACCTTTTTCATAGGCTTTCTTGCGTTTGGGCAAGGACACAGGGGCTCCATGATTCCCTATTGCCCGGGGGCCCCTTGAGTTGTCAGTCCGCCCCTGGCTTGGAGTTGGGCTTTCACCAATTGCCTCCTTCCTACATTACATCTACTGTGAGCAGGACGCGCAGCCTATACATCGCAGCCTTCTTTCTGGATTTAAGGAGCTTATGTGCACGCCCCCTACTAATCCGTGATGTGAATGGACACAGCTCGAGTTTGTCAGCAAGTTTCAATCAGTGATTTATGGCTGAGACCTGCTGATCAGCGGTGGCCAAACACAAGGGCATATTTGCAGCAGGGCAAACAAGGCATTTGCCTTAGGCTGCATTTTTCAGAGGGTGGAGGTGCCACCCCCCTGCAGAAGTGACACAGTGGCAGCCGACAACTGGAGAGCAGTGGAGGCAGAAGAACAGCAGGAGCTGGGATCCACGAGAGACGGCTGGATAGTGTCAGACTCTTCTTTCTGGGCCTCATTATGGCTTCAGCAGTACCTGGTGGATGTCTTGTGTGAGCTGTGCCAGTGAGTGCTGGAATGGAGAAGGATGCTGTAGAGCAGATGAGTCATCCACAACAGGTTGGGGTCTGCTGGAGGGTGTCCGATTGGCGTTCCTAGATCTCTCTCGCTCTCGTTATTGCTGTGCGTATGATTTTTGTCTTGCCTAGGGCAGCACAAAAACGAAATACACCACTGGCCAAACACAACACAGAATTCTGTGCCTACAAACACACATAACTCTGTACACAAAACAGCAATCTGGTTGTTTCTTCTCCCTGACAAGCAGGAAGAAAAAGCAGCCAGATCTGTGAGTAACAATTACAATATTACGATTACCCCTTTGATTTCCTCTTGATGTTAACCCCTTCCCAGGCAGTGTTATTATTAGAAATGTACACAATGGAAACATTTGTTAAAGTGTTACTAAACCCAGGACCCTGCATCCACTATATCTGGTCTTCCACAGTACACAGAACATGGAAGTCCAATTTTTTAGTAAATATAAACTGCTAAATATCTTTTCTCATCAGCAGTTAGAGCAGTATTGTGGCTTCTATCTGTGTTCAGCCCAGCACTAGCTAAAGCTTGTGGGAGGAGTTTTCTTTCTGCTCTAGGAGGGTGGAAATCTCTTGACCTCTGTCTGGACAGTGCTGATCACATGCACTCTCCCAAGAAAGAAAAAACCTCTCTGGCAATACACACCAAACTGAGAATGTGCATGCCTACAGTTCAGTCTGGAGATAAATGGTGGTCGCTTGAAAAAGGGGAGGAACAGAGAAGAAAGGATCAAACAGCCTTTTTACACAATGCAGAGGATTAACCCCTTAGGTTCCTCAGTGAGTATAACGAGCATGCTTTACTACACGCACAGACTGATTTTCCTGTTGTGGGTTTAGTAACACTTTAAGTTAATAATTTTATTTAGTCATATTAGTTATGTTAGAATGATTCATTTTCAGAATTCTTTTTGTGTATTTGCATTCTTTTCATATATGTGTTATTTTAAAATTGATTTGAATTGCAGGAGACTGATGTCTTTGTTCTAGTTTATTCTTTTCTATTCTATTCTTTTATTTTCTCTTATTTTCTAGTTTATTTTTTTATTCTTTTCTACTCTGTTCTATTGCTTTATTTCCTATTCTATGCTGTTTTATTTTATTCTATTATATATTTTTATTTTCTATTTTATTTTATTCTATTCTACTCTTTTCTAGTCTACTGTTTTATATTCTTTTCAACTATTTTCTATTCTGTTCTATTCTATTCTCTAAAGCAGCAGGAATGATTATCTTTTTCGTATTCATTTTTTTAATTTGAATTCATTTAGAATTCAGATAAATAGTTTTGTTATAATTCATTTTGGATTCATTGAAATTCATTACTATTGTGATTCAGAATAACAAAAAATGCCCTAATCATGAAGGAGATAAAACCTTCCAGAGATCAAGTGTAAGATTTAATACAGGTTGTACTTCTATATCCCTGCCAAGAGTCTAATTACTAAGAGGTGTACCATTTATTAAAGTGATTCTAAATGCATATTTTTTTAAAAGAAAAATAACAAACATACCTATACTTACCTGCTGTGCGCAGTGGATTTGCACAGAGCAGCCTGGATCCTCCTCTTCTTGGGTCCCCCACAGGCTCTCATGGCCCCTTGCTGTGACTGATAGCAGTGGGAGCCAATGGCTCCCACTTCTGTCTCAGCCAATGAGAAGAGAGAGTCCCGGGATAGCCGAGACTCCAGTGCACATCGCTGGATCAATAGGGGGCTTAGATGAGTATGGGGGGGGGAGGCTGGGGGAGCTGTTGCACAGAGAAGGTTTTTTACCTTCATGCATAGAATGCATGAAGGTAAAAAAACTTTCAGCCTTTACAGCAACATTAAAAGAAAAGATCACACTGCCATTCATCAATTAAAAAAGATTTTTATTTCTTTATTTATTATGTACAAAAAATGTACAGCAATCATCACCGTGTTTACCACCAAAGTTCTTGTAAATCTGGCCTTGATCCTATTTAATGTATAGATTTCAAGTAATGTGCCCCTCAATAAATAACAGTACATATCATAAAAGGACATAGCAAGGTCAAATATCAATTGTTTTAACTGCCAGGTTTTGATCCCCCATTTGTGAAAATCATTTAAAGAGAAAGAAGAAGCAAATGTTAGGAATTTATGTAAATCAGGTAAACAAAGAAGTGCTGGTGTTACCCAAAGTTTTTTTTCTGTCATGCTCTGATCTATAGCAACAAATACTGCATCACAATGTCGGTTTCCTTTTGTTGGCATGCTTAATGGCATCATTCTGAAAGTGCAAAAAGTGCAGGGACATAGTGCAAAAAGTGTTCTGTGCATATTGATTGGACAAAAGCAGTGTATGGGCAATGTGCATTTTATATGAATGTGTAAATACAATATTTGTTAGGTGGAATAAATAATTGAATCTGTTGGTTTCAGAATTTTATTCTGAACCCAACATTTTATTTGCGTCATAAAAGGAAATTAAATTCACACGGGCGCTAAGGCCAGTATACAGTGAATGGTATTTTGTTTATGCAATTTGAGCCATCAGGTTCTGCATGCAGGCAGTACTTGTAAGTCCATGGGTACACAGTGACTTCACAGACTCATTCTAATTTGACAGGTGTGCGGGTGTGAGTTAGCGGCCCTGAATGCAGACAGTATGGGGTTTATTTACTAAAGCTGGAGAGTCCAAAATCAGACTCCCTTCTGCATAGAAACCAATCAGCTTCTAACCTCAGCTTGTTCAATGAAGCTTTGGCAATGAATCCTGGAAGCTGATTGGTTTCTATGCAGAAGGGAGTCTGATTTTGGACTCTCCAGCTTTAGTAAATAAACCCCTATGTGTGCAGGGCTGCTCACCCACACACCAGTTAAATTGGAATGTATGGCTGTGTCCCATTTCAGTGTAGGATCCATATCAATAAGGTTATACAATTTATTCCGTGCAGACTGACAAATCGCCCTCTTATTCTATTGTATTCTGATGGCCAGCACTGGTGGCTAGGTTGTCCTCACTGCTGACTGGTTAGATTTCAGTTGATCTACTTGATTTTATTCTGGACTGACAAACATAAAATCCTATACTGTTCAAGGGTCGTGGGCAGGAGCGGACTGACAACTCATGGGGCCCCCGGGCAATAGGGGATCATGAGGCCCGTGTGTCCTTGCCCAAACTCAAAAAAGCCTATGAAAAAGGTATCAGGGGCATCTCATGGGGCCCCCTACTGACCCCGGGCCCTCGGGCAGTGCCCAAGTTTCCAAATGGTCAGTCTGCCCCTGGTCGTGGGCAGTAGTGATGTCCCTGATGTTCTAGTCGAACATATGTTCAACGCGAACATCGGCCGAACACACAAACGGTAAGAGCGGTGAACACACAAACGGTAAAAGCGTTTGGTGGGCTATTCGCCCTCTGCGTCCCACAATGCCCTGTGCTCAGACAGTGCATTGTGATTGGCCAAAGCAATGCATCTGACCACATTGGGTTTTGCCAATCACATCACAGTTGGGTGGAGCTCTACCCAATAGTTTACATTTGACCGGAAAGTGTCAGATAGCAGCAAGTGCTCAGTGGGAGTCGGATTTTTTTTATTTCGGCGAGTTGGTGTTGTCATGACAATGCTGGACGCCGTGAATGAAGATGGATTACAATGATGGAACCATTTTTGTGGCTTTTTATTTTCAATAAAATACTTTTATTCACATTTTACACTTTTTTGTGAATGGGTAGGGGTACTATGTACCCCATACTCATTCACAAGGGGGGGGGGGGGGGGCTGGTATCTGGCTTCCAAGGGGGCTTCCAGATTCCAATAAGTCACCCCCTGCAGACCCCTACAACCACAGCCCAGGGTTGTGTGGAAGATAACATGGGGGCATGGTGCTTTAGGGGGGAGCACCCCTACCCCTAAGCATCTCTCATGTTGAGGGCATGTGGCCTGGTATGGTTCAGGAAGGGGGGTGCTTGCTTGTCTGTGCTCAGATCAAGGGTCTGGTAGGAATTTAGAGAGGACCCCACACTTTTTTTTCCCTCATTCTCTGGGGGTGGGGTTCCCCTTAAAAGACCTACCAGGCCTAAAAGGCCTGGAATGGCTTTTAGGGGGAACCCCATCCACTTCCCCCTCATTTTTGGGAGGCGGGGTTCCCCTTAAAAGTCCTACTAGGCCTAAAGGGCCTGGTATGGCTTTTAGGGGGAACCCCACACACTTTAAAAAAAAAAACTATTTACTGTGGTGTCCTTCCTAACCTTCCTAACAGGCCTAAAGTGTCTAGTATGGATTTGGGGGGGATCCCACACTGTGTTTTTTTTTTGTATAGAAATGTTTTTGTTTTTTTTTTAAATGGCAGTCCTGCTGCAGCAGGTTCTATACCTTGTACAGATGTGCAACTTATACATTGTACAGATATGCAGGTAGTTTAAGGGAACCCCCGGGGCATGATATTTGATAAAGAATTTTAAGCAATGAAAAATGACTGCCCCTTTAAAAACTGTACTTTTTGAATTTTTTTTTCTCTCTGATTCATGTCCCTCAGAGGAGTACCCGAGTCCCCATATACTTGCATTAAGTTTGTGGTCGAACCTTCGTTCAAATGTTTGACCACAAACTGACCAGGGGGGTGTTCTGCCTATCACTAGAAATAAACCTGCCCCTTCCTTATAATGCATAATACCAAAGTGTGTTATGGTGGAAGTCTGGATGTCTTTTTCCTTTCAAAAAGTATTTAAGTAATGAAATTATCAAATGCAAGTATATAAGTTACTGATTAGCTACAATGGCCCAAATTCATCATAACACAGAACAATAAAGCATGCTAATACCAGTTGAAAGGTCACTTAAGGATACCATAAAAAAGTTGCCAAACCCAAGAATGAAAATGCAGCATATTGCAGGTTACCAGTCCTTAGATGTGGTGGCTTAATTACTGGAGCTTTCATCTTCGCCAGCTGTTTCTTTTATCACATAGTGATTCTGCCAGTAACAATCTGCCTAGTGTGGCAAGGTTCACTCATACTATCCATAGAGAAGCAGTCACCCTTCATTGGACACAGGAAAGCATTGGATTTTTGGCAGGATCAATAGGTTTCTTTTGTGCTTTTAAGATAGATATATAGTAGCAAAATGCTTTCAATTGTATATTTAACAGACCACATGGAAGCTAATAAGAGAATGTCATTGTTAGGGTTTGCATATATTTTAAAGCTAAAGTCCAGTAAATGGGAAAAAAAACCCTTTTGGTAGGTGCACACCCTGTACAATAAAGTTTTAATGCTTGTTTATTCTAGGAAGTATGCAAAAGTGTAAGTTCATCTTTTCAGAAAAAAAACGAAAGGTAAATTAACACTGTACACTTTCCCCCAGTCCCCTCTGTACTTATATCTGTGGGTTATGAGCTGTTAGTGCCTATGCAGCCTTTGTATCCATCCAGTGATTGGAAATCACTGCTATTCTTCCCCTTCTTGCTCTAGAGCTTCCAGGATGGATCACAGTGATTCCAATTGATCAAAGTGGTCATGTGCTGGCTCTGACCAATAAGAATTGCTATGATTTCTCCTGTAATCCCTACAGAGAGAAGGGGAAGCAAAGTGGGGATTTCAGATTCCTGGACCAATACACCAGCTGCATGGGAACTGACAGCTTATCACCCACGGAGGTAAGTACAGAGAGGACGGGGGGGTTAGGGTGTTAGTTCTCCTTTCATTTTTTCTGAAAGGTTATACTGACCTCTTTGCTCACTCCTACATGACTCCCCCAAATGGAAGACCACTCTAGCAAAGAGCTCCTCCTTGCCAATAGCACAACCACTTCATTACATACAAGAGCAGTCCTGCATTGTATGTGAGCCTGTCCACATTTTAGGGATGGGGGGGGGGGCAGAACGGAGGAGAGCACCAACTTTCTGGGGAGTGAGAAATAAGGTCAGGCTCTCCTGAAACAAAATGAGCATTATAGCCTTACTATATATGAGAGGAACTACCAAAAGGGGATTCTCATTAGTGGACTGAAGTTATGCTTTAAGTGCTATGACAGCTTGATAAGGTCCAATGTAGCAAAACAGACCCTAAGGCCCAATATAGCAAAACTAAAACATTTGTGTAAAATGTGTTCAGATAGTTGTATTGTATACAAAATCATCTACGTTTCTTGTTGAAAGTTTTCATAAATGTTCTCTACTACGTCTCGCCAACATACTGTATTATATACAATTACTGAAACATACTAAGGCTGTGCAAAGACATGCAGATGTGTTATCAAGAATGATTGGTGGTGAGACATCTGTTTGTCTTTAAAACTGCCACAGTTCTCTTTTTAATTGGTGCAAGCATGATTAAAACTGTTCATATTTTAAATTGAAAAGGGAACACTTGTTACACAATCCACATAAGAAGTGTGCCCAACTTTTGAAAGTGCTTGCTGTTCCTGATTTGGGAAGACCTACATGGCCTAATGCTCGCCCAGTCTTCACTGCTGATGCTTGATCAGGTCAAAGATGAACTCCTAACATGTTGTAATGTTGTTGTCCTGTGTAATAGCAGACTGCAATGGATCCTTATTCTGCAAAGTTTAAAATGGAAAAACTATAATCTAAACACCAGCATTCTATATTGCATCTAGAACATATTTATACATGAAATAAAATCTGCTCTGTAAATAGGTGCAATCATGGCCTAACTCTACAAAAGCCAGATGAAGATGTACATAGAAATGAGGGAATCGTAATAAGTCTTTTGAGTCTTTGATTAAGTAATTCATGGAATCACACAGATCAATCGTGAAAATTTGAATGGATTTTGTCTCTCATCAGCTTTTATATGATTCACAGAAGCTGGAATTCACAGTAAGAAAACACAAGGGAGATCTAGATTAAGGCACTGGTTCAACTGTGCCGCTAAAATTTGCAGTTCATACTGCAGACATTTCAAGTTAACTTAAGTTACTGGCAATCTGACCAAATGCTTATAGCATAAACACCGAATGAATAAAAAAATTGTAAAGGCCGTTTTCTCAGACATACTGTTTCTTAGAGGCTGAACTGCTGGCTCTGCTTGGTTGCTTCTCGACAACGGCATGGGGGTTGGGAGGAACAGGTTTAAAACGACTGTTGTTGTAATGCTCTAGTGTCTGATTTCCTCCATTAAGACATAGATTTTTCTCAGTATTAAAGTTTGTCCAGTTGTCCACATTTTGTACTTTGTATGCTGGGTAGGAAATGTTTTCAGTCATGGGGAGATATAGGTAAGACTTGTCCTGAAAAGGAGCACTGGCTGTCTCAGAGCATTTCCCTGGGTATATATCCTCTTCCTTTGTGTATTTTGTGCTAGGCACATAGGGAGAGTATTTCTTTAAGGCATGAATCATGCTCCTACACATTAGATGAATCAGTTCTAAGATGTTCAGTAGTAGAGAAATCAGTGACACTACTAGCATGAAAAGGATGAAGATGG
Organism: Staurois parvus; assembly: GCF_062004578.1. NCBI lineage: Eukaryota > Metazoa > Chordata > Amphibia > Anura > Ranidae > Staurois > Staurois parvus. The sequence continues at coordinate 2,144,376 of NW_028318120.1, read as the reverse complement.
TTTTCTCCATTGGTCTGGAAACAAAGCAATCTACTTTATGAGGACATGGTGTTCTCTCACACACATATATTGCAGGCATTACAAAGCCATACAAGTACCACTGGCCAAGCAGGAAGCCAGCTTCAAAAATACTCTTGAAAATAACACTGATTGTATATGTCAACATCAGTGCTCCTCGGATTTTAACCCTGCCATCCTCTTGAATGCAGATTTTAAGACGTTTCTTCTCAATGACAGCTATGGCAAGGTCTACTTGTTGGTCCTTCTCATTCATAGCCCTTAGCTCTTCCTCTTTTTGCTTCAGCTTTTCTTCTTTTCTGGACAGATAAATGACATGTGCCAAGTAAAATAAGGTGGGTGTGCTAACAAAGAGAAACTGAAGTACCCAGAAGCGCACGTGGGAGATGGGAAAGGCTTTGTCATAACAGACATTTGGACATCCAGGCTGATCTGTATTGCATACAAAATCTGATTGTTCATCGCCCCAAACAGATTCTCCTGCCAATCCAAGAATTAGGATGCGAAACACGAAAAGCACCATTAGCCAGACCTTCCCAATACTTGTGGAGTGCTCCTGTACCTGATCCAACAACTTCTCCAGAAACTCCCAATCTCCCATAGTGCAAGGGTCTTTCCCTAAAAAATACAAAGAAAATTTTAAGTATGGCTTTCTATGGCAGTAATTTTTAGAATAGCATATAATTTGCAATATTCAGTGACGATGGCCCTTGCCAGTCAATGATTGGCACTTACAGCCTTTGAAAATTTTTAATTAAACCACTCATCGTCACCACACCTGGAAACCTTTCAGCAAAAGAAATCACTTTTCAATGTTATATTTGATAAAACTTTGGGGAAACCTGCCACTGGGCATTACTGCCTGTTTAAAGGAGTTTTACTCTTCCAATGGCAGTGGGAAAACCCCTAAATTCACAATGTTTCGTTAAGTGCTGCTTTTTATGTTTCAATCCCTTTTTCCATTCCTTCTGCCTAATACCTGTATGTAGCATTAAATCTTTAAATTTTTGACAATATAAAGACCAGTTTTAAAGTTTACCAATCACAAATGGGCAATGGTACACTTAATGACATGCAGATGGAAAACCTGGGTCCCACACTATCTTTAGCCTAGAAATATGACTGATATATTTAGCTAGTATTGCAATACATGAATGCTGTTTTATGCATTCTGTGAACTGGTTGAATCCAGGGAACTGGGAACAAATTAGTAAATTCAGCATAAAAATATGTAGATATTATGAATACAAACTGTGGTATTTCTCTTATATTTGTATTGTCTAATTAAATCAACAGTATTTCATTTTCATAAAAAAATTGATAAACTAAAGACAAGAAACAAAAAAATGATGTCTGCTTGTTAAAGCAATGGTGTGCTTGTTATCCAATTATAATTTCAAAACAGTTTTGAATCTTTGTAAAATGAGTCCATATTTCTGAAATGTGAAATTGGCTATGGTTACTAAATTGGCTATGGTTACCATGGGTGGAAGGAAAGAAAATTGCTTGATTCCCCCCAACAACACAGTCAGTGTTGATGGGGGAATCCCTCCCACAGTGCTATTGTGTTCTGCCAGCGGGGAGCCTTCCCTACTGGAAGAACACACTGATCACTGCCGGCAGCTATAGCATAAAAATTCAATGGCCTGAACTCAGTACAACCAGCCTGCCCATACATGGATCAAATCTTGGCCAGTTCCTGCTGAACCAACTGATTTTTGATCAATTTATGGCTGGCTTTAGTCAAATACAGAGCTATCTCCTTTGGTTAATATACATCTCCAATTATGCAATAAATAGAAAAATTAAGAAGCATAAAGATTTAAAATAATTTTAAAATCATTTATGTCAAAGATTTATATTATTTCAATAACTAATATCTCACTGTAATTCAGTATTTAACTTTACTGAACTCAGCCATTACTGAGCTCTTTCTATAGATGTTATTTGACTGGATGCCTCTGACTTCAATCATTCGAGACACTGGGGGAGATTTACTAAAACTGGAGCACTCAGAATCTGGTGCAGCTGTGCATGGTAGCCAATCAGCTTCTAACGTCAGCTTGTTCTGTTAATCTTTGGCAGTAAAACCTGGAAGCTGATTGGTTTCTATGGACAGATTTTGCACTTTCCAGTTTTAGTAAATAACCCCCACTGACTTGGATCAATTATGCAGCAACCACAGACACAGTGAAGTCAGAACTCCTGATCTGCATATTTGTTCCTGACCATGTATCGAAGACATTTGATCAGCATGACAGCCTGACAACTAGCATCTTCAGAAGGAACAGTTAGTAAAGGCAGTCTCCAAAGAGATACAGTCTGATAGTATATGTATTTACTGTATGTATTATTCTGAACTGGCCTAATTAATTGACACAAAACACCCAGGATTATCCATGTCTATCTTCCCTTGTAATAACCAATAGAATTATTATCACTCTACCTGAGCTATTGATTTGTCTCTGTCTGTGATGTGGTAAGCGTACGTGGCTACTTGCTTGTAGGAAAATATAATATTACATTATGGCTTTATAGATGATGGATTATGAAACATTATGAAATATGAAACACGATTCACTAAGACATCTGAAAACCAAAAGTCTTTGCATCTTTTAGTTTTAAGTGTTTATTTGATGGAAGGTCAAAAAAGTTTTACCATTTTAATTTATTACAATTTATTTTTGCTTCATAGGTGTCTAATATCAACCTTATCCAAGATTCATTTATCTAACTTTTATGTAACAGTAACAATAAGACAATTTTAACATAGACAATACACTGTAAAAATAATGATATCAGAGCAGCCTTTATTAAATTTTTTCATTCTTTTTTTTCTTTCATTTTTACAATTCAATAATCTGCAACTAAAAAATATAGGAGAGATTTAGAGATGATTCAAATTGTAACAGATAAACGTACCTTAAATGTTCAGAGAGGAACATCTACCTGTGGGACTTAAAGAAGTTTACTTTCTGCATGCCAGAGAAGTTGGTACACCCAGCAACAAGGCCATTCTTTCTAGCTAGAGCCATATGAAGTCTGCAGTAAGAGGGACTGTGTGATAAGAGAGCTAAACAGAGGATGCCCTCTCGTCAAAAAATCCCAGAGGGGAGAGGAAACCATGGGATGGACCAGAGGAGGTGCAGGATATTAGGGTTGTACTCACATTTTTTTTTTTTTTGTGGGTTGGAAGAATAGTTTAACATGTTACTTGCTAAAATGGCAGCTATTAATCTCTTCTACAGTTTTCTTATCTTTTTTAACTTCCAGCAACCTTTATGAATTGTAGCTTTTTGTTTTATTAAAAACAATGGCTTACAGTTAGGGAACTACTGTGAGAAGGTTCCTTATCAGATCAGATATTTTATGAAAACAAAGAATAAACCTAATTGTTATAATTGTTCTCTCAATTCAATTTTTATTAACATTCACAGAGCACAGCTAAGCAAGTTAGCGGAGACAAGAATGTTAGGTGTAGCCCGGAGAAAAAAGTAGTAACATTTATTATATTTAAATCTGAACTTAGGGTATTATTATTATTGTTATTACTTATATCGTATTAGATTATTATCATAGGTATTTATATAGTACTGTACATTTACATAGCACTTTACATATTATTCATTCCCATCAGTCCCTGCCAGGGGCAGACTGACCATTTGGAAACTTGGGCACTGCCCGAGGGCAGTCAGTAGGGGGCCCCATGAGATGCCCCTGGTAACTTTTTCATAGGCTTTTTTGAGTTTGAGCAAGAACACAGGGGCCCCATGATCCCCTATTGCCCCAGGGCCCCATGAGTTGTCAGTCCGCCCCTGGTCCCTGCCCTCAAGTAGCTTACAATCTAAGGTATGGATTATATTGCATAGTTACAATGATCCAGCTTGGATTCCATATTCCATACCTGAATGTCCACTGTGGAAGTGGAAAATCACCAAAGTAGTCACCACTATTACAATTGATTGCCTCTGTCTTCGGGGTCCTTTGCCTTGCATTCATTGAAAAAATTAAAGGCATGCTGTGAATGGCAATTGTGCCAAGCAAGCAAATCCCCTGTGGTTACTATGCAACCTGACAGCCACTTGCTTGGCATGGCCGCCATTCAACAGAACATGTGCATTTTTCTCAATGCATGCAAAGCATTTTATGATTGCACGAGGCAAACCGGCATGGCAGTGGCTTGATAGCCTGTACATCATCCAATCAGAGAACACCTTGCATTCACTGAGAAAAATGTAAGCTTTTCTATGAATGGTACCGTGCAGAGAAATTGACATCCTGTGGCTACTATGCAGCAGGGCAACTACTCAGCACAGGATGCCAAAGACAACAGCGATCACTGTACATGCAGGCACAGTGATTCTCTGCTTCCACAGCAGTCACACAGGTATGGCATACAGTGAAGTAAATAAGTATTTGATCCCCTGCTGATTTTGAATGTTTGCACACTCACAAAGAAATGATCAGTCTACAAATCGAATGGTAGGTGTATTGTAACAATGAGAGACAGGATAGCCACAAAAAATTCTAAAGAAATGAATGTCTAACAAATTATGCATTGATTTGCATGTTCATGAGGGAAATAAGTATTTAATCCTCTATCATTCTGCAGGCTTTCTGGCTACCAGGTGTCTTTCATACAGATAACAAGCTGAGATTATAAGCAGTCTCTTAAAGGGAGTGCTGCTAATCTCATTTTGTCACCTGTATAAAAGACACCTGTCCACAGGAGCAATCAAACAATCAGATTCCAAACTCTTCACCATGGCAAGAACCAAAGAGTAGTCCAAGGATATCAGGGACAAGATTGTAGACCTACACAAAGCTGGACTGGGCTACAAAACTATCACCAAGCAGCTTGCTGAGAAGGTAACAACAGTTGGTGCAATCATTCGCAAATGGAAGAAAAATAAAACAACTGTCAGTCTCCCTAGGTCTGGTGCAACATGCAAGATCTCACCTCGTGGAGTGTCAATGATCATGAGAACAGTGAGGAATCATCCCAGAACTACACGTGAGGATCTTGTCAATGATCTCCAGTCAACAAGGAAACAATTGGTAACACACTACACCGACAAGGATTGAAATCCTGCAGTGCCCGCAAGGTCCCTCTGCTCAAGAAAGCACCTGTCCAGGCCGGTCTGAAATTTGCCACTGAACATCTGAATGATGCAGAGGAGGACTGGTTGAAAGTGTTGTGGTCAGATGAGACCAAAATCGAGCTTTTTGGCATCAACTCAACTCGCCGTGTTTGGAGGAGGAGGAGGAATGCTGCCTATGACCCCAAGAACACCATCCCAACTGTCAAACATGGTGGTGGAAACATGTTTTTCTGCTATGGGGACAGGACAACTGCACTGCATCAAAGGGACAATGGACGGGGCAATGTACCGTCAAATCTTAGGTGAGAACCTTCTTCCCTCAGCCAGGGCATTGAAAATGGGTAATGGATGGGTGTTCCAGCATGACAATGACCCAAAACACACAGCCAAGGCAACAAAGGAGTGGCTCAGGAAGAAGTACATTAAGGTCCTGGAGTGACCTAGCCAGTCTCCAGACCTTAATCCAATTTCTTTGTGAGTGGGCAAACATTCAAAGTCAGCAGGGGATCAAATACTTATTTCTCTCACTCTATGCCTGCTTACATTGGTCCAAAGCAGCTCTAATAAACTTCAGGCATAATGCTCCCATGTTTAGTGAACAGTGGGCATAATGTTCTCATAGTCATGTTCTTTTTAAAAAATAGTTCTTCCAGTTGGCAAGTGAATCAAACAACCACACTGAATGCAGAGCTCAGCAATCGGAGCATTCCACTGCATTTTTCTTTATGCAGTGAAGGCCTTTAACTCTTTTACTGCAACTGATGTATATAATACCCCAGTGGTAGCAGAGAGTTTTAGACACAGCAGCAGGGAGTTTGTGTATGTTTCACAAGGTGACCATCAGCTTTTACTGACCCCTGGAAGTGCGATCCCCCCTACCCTGCCATGCTTCCCAGGGTGCTCTATCCCACCTGCAGCCCTGGGACCCTGGCAGGTGTCGCCGGTTGGAGTGGAGGGTTACCAGCAAACATCTGTTAGCTGATCTCCACTAGCAGCAACAGAAAGCATTCCAAGGTTGAGGCTTCACTTTCCCTGGTTTCTGTGGCAAACGCATATATGAGGGGGTCTTCAAAAAGTTTATGCACTTTTTCTTACTAAATAGAGTTAAAAAAAGTGCAGAAACTTTTTGAAGAAGCCTCGTACGAATTAAACACACCCGCTGGGGCAGCCTAGGTACAAAAACATTGTTTGCACTACATGTTAAATATTGCCATGCACTTTGGAGTAATAATTCTGGGGCAATTATTTACAGTTAACTCTATGGTGATGACCTATACGGGCTTTTAAAGTGTTGCTTATGGAAAATATATATTACTGAAGTTTGTTGTTGTTTATTGGGCACATGCAACTCTATAGCTTGACATGTAGGGTATCTATTTACTCGGTAGAACCTTATCTTTTACATTTTACCAAAAAATGGGTAATATATTGGGTTTGCATGCCCTAAAATAAACTTTAGAATATTTTTTATTGAAAATTTGCCTTGATAAACTTGCGCGACATGTAACATAAAAAAAATTAGAACCTCCACTCTTTTATGCTGCAAGTTCTCTACTTTCAGAAAATATAGAATATCTTAGAGTTTTAAGTAATCATCAGGCCTAAAATAATAAAAAAAAAAGACTGAAGCACATCTGAACTTTAATTTAAATCAGCTAAATACACTTCAGATACATTAAAACAAAAGGTGTGTCGGTCTTCTGCAGATAGACCACTGCTTCTTTACAGCATGCTGGTAGGGGGCAGGCTATTTATTTGAAAAGGAACTGTAAGGCTTTGGACACTTTTTGTTTTGATGTATTCGGAATGTTTTCAGCTAATTTAAACTGAAGGCTTTAAAGACTTTTGCTGCTTGAAGAAAAGTGCAGAGTACAGAAGGGCCCCACACAATAAGCTTGGTCTGTTTATTTGTTTGTACACTACCTGCCCCCCAAATCTTACGAGAAGGCGCTCCATCGGAACCGCAGTCATCTTTCAAGATTCAGGATCTTCAGCATTCCCACTTATCTCATCAGAAGCATTGTTATTTCACCATTGCCTAGCCACTGTGGATAGACACTGGGTGTAAGCTAAGTATATATTTTCTATTTTTCTTTTCTGGTGTGTTTATTTTTACCATGTAATGTGTGTAATGTGTCTGTTTTACATGAGGGAGGTGAAAAAGTAGACCTTGCAAAACAATTCCAATTACGCAAAATGATTTTACCACACATTTCTTGAGAATATACATGGATATTAGAAGATTAAACGATTTTAAACAATGTTTACAATTTCATGGTTGTGCATACCTATAGTGGAAAAATTTAAGTTGTTGAAGTGTCAAAATCCAGCTTTGATGACTTTTTTTTTTCTTTTAACATCTGTACAGTGCAAAATTTCTTTCTTGATAAAAAATATATTTAAATTATAAAACGTTTTAAGTCATTATGTGTCTATTTTTAATATATAAATTAGACATACTGCTTTTTTGAAATGGAACTACAAGAGCGGTTAGAAGGTTGGTTAGAGTTATGGCTGTAAACATTATTGTCCAGACTTGAGTGAATGCCATTCAGCGCCATCTCCTTCTCCGTATTATAATTGACCCAATTTTCCTTGTCAGACATTTTATAGGAAGGGCATTTATCCCCAATTATTGGAAAATACAGACATGTTTTGTCAGGCTCCGGTGCACTAGGTAAGTTATAAGTCTTGTCTTGGAACATACCGGCATCACTTTTATATGTGACTCTTGCATACTTTTTTATTTTCCGACATATGCTGTGAGCAGTTAGAAGAACCAGTTCTAGTAAGTTGAGGAATAAAGAGATGAGAGAAACAGCAAGCATGAAAAGGATGAATATAGTTTTCTCCATGGGTCTTGACACAAAGCAGTCCACCTTATGACGGCATGGAGATCTTTCACACACATAGTTTGCAGGCATCACAAAGCCATAGAGATACCACTGACCAAATATAAATCCAGTCTCAAATAAACTCTTAAAGATAATGCTTGTTATGTATGTACACATCAGTGCTCCCCTGATCTTTACTCTTCCATCCTCTTGAATTAATAATTTCTTGTGTTTCTTTTCATTGAATGGTAAGGCAGCATCCTCTTGTTGAAGTTTGTCCTCCACAATCCTGTATTGGTTTTCTTTCTGACTTAGTTTTTCTTGTTTCCTAGACAGGTAGGCAACATGACCTAAATAGAACAGAGTGGGTGTGCTCACGAAAAGGAATTGTAGCACCCAAAACCGAACATGGGAAATGGGAAAAGCTTTATCGTAACAAACATTTGGACAACCAGGTTGTTTAGTGTTGCAAATGAAGTCTGATTGCTCGTCTCCCCAAACTGATTCCCCAGCAAGGCTTAAGATCAGAAGGCGAAATATAAACAGCACCACAAGCCAGATTTTGCCAACTGTTGTAGAATGCTCCTGTACTTGGTCTAGTAACTTCTCAAGAAAGCTCCAGTCCCCCATGTTAATTACAATGTCTGCAAACGCAAATAAAATGTTATTAGTATACTCAATATATTCATTTACAAATGCCGTTTACATTGTTATGCAGTTATATTTGTATAGCATTAGCATGATTCTGTATCTGTGTGTGACTTTTTTAAGGGCTTGTTTACACCAGCAGCATGCTCGGATTGCTTTTCAAAGGGAATATATTTCATAGCCTGTTTTATCCCCCCCCCCCCCAAATTCCATAGCGTGGTTGCAGCAACATGGCCCCATCCACTTGAATGGGTTGTGTACGGTGGCCAGCAGTGCCCATTGAATGAGACAGAGGGTGTAATTCCTATCATGGCTGCAAAGCACAGAATTCTCATATTTTTCCTGCTACTGAAAACCCACAATCCATACTCATTTAACAGCCAGAAAAACATGGGCCTGTTCCATTGTGCTTTTTACATCAAGCATACTGCACAGTAAGCTCTCCAGTGCTTAGAATAATAGAGTTAGAAAGTTATAAGAGTAGAATCAACAATAATCCTAATCCCTTAACTAAATACATCTGGATCAATATTATTAATTCTTTATCCCCCATGGAGCTCAACTGAAACTATATCACTCTGTCTAGGATATGTGGTTAAATACATTTCACCCTCCATTTATTCCATAATTACTTTACACTAAACTTCACTAAACATACTGCCTATGATTTATGGGTGATCTTTTATACCTATTCTCTTGGTTGAAACTACTGTTGCATTTTGATGTACTGTACTACAATATTTTACACTTTTGTAAGGATATTCCTCGAAGGTTGCATGATAAAGTCAAAAAGCATTTCCTGCTGTTAAGAAACAGCATTCTCTTCCAGCACTAAACTGAGCAACCTTTTTGTTCTACCAGCTGACTGTTCATTGCCAGTAAGGTCTGACTCCTGTAAGGCCTGAAAGTGACTCATACATACAGCTACTCACACAGTAGGGTGTAACTAAAGCAAAGCATAAAACTGCTATGGGGCCAGTGGTGGACATATCAGCTGTGCAGCAGATGCACAGGGGCCTCTGAGATTTTGGGGCCGATTACCACTATGGGCTGCCCCTGCTTATAACTGGCCTTAAGCTGGCCATAGACAGTTAGCTTTTTTCTTTGCTCAGCCAGTGGGCTGAATGAAAAATGCAAACAAACCAGGTGGATGGAGTAATTCCTTCCACCAGGGCATTGTATTCTGACAGCAATTGTGACACCAATTGCCTGCAGCCGCTGATCAACAATCATCTTCCAGCATTTCACTTCAACAGAAGTTGATCATATTCTCGACCTCTGATAACCAGGGGCAGCCACACACAGATCAAAAATTTGTTAGTCCCTGCTGAACCAGCCAAATTTCGATCAATGTATGACCAGCTTTAGAATCTTAGTAGCCAGATGATGGCCAAGGAACTAAAGTATGTCATGGACATGCTAGCTTCAGCTGAAGATAGCCTATCTTAACTGTGGCAGGGTTTGTCAAGGAGCAGGTTCCAAGAAACTGGTGGTCTACTCCAGGGCTTCTGATGGTGGAGATGGGTTGGATGCTTCTCACTTCCAGGTCTCTACCCCAGTTACTATTAGCCAAGGAAAGGTGAGCCAAAGACTTCAGCAGGGTGGCAGCCACTGGAATGATGAGTGGTGGATCAGTACCACACACAGTCTACGAGGGACTGAGTACAGCACACCATACAGGGGTCCCAGGGGACTGTACAGCATGCAGGATTTGCAGGAACATGTTATGGCTCAATGTACACAATTTCCAGAGACAGGTAAGCAGAGTGCATAGCAGAACTTTCAAGGACAGGGTACTGCTCAGTATGCATGATTTCTAGGGGCAGGTGTGCAGAGTGCACAGCTGACCTTCCAAGGCCAGGGTACCACTCAGCATGAAATATTTCTAGGAACAGTAGAGCAGAGTGCAAAGTGGACCTTCCTGGGACAGGGTACTATTTAACATGTAGGTTTACAAGGGACAGGTAACCATATTGAACTGTGGAACTTCCAGAGACAAGGAATCAGAGCTTGGCAAATGTGGACAAACATTGCTTAGGCAAGGATGGCTGATCTTGGCACAGCTTAAATAGCGTCACTGATTGCCAGACTGGGTGGAGACTGGTTCTTTATCAGATAGCAGGTGGAATAGGGCAATGCCAAAAGTTGGGCATAGATGGATCCAATCTGCTGGTTCAGAAGGGACCAGCTGAGATTCGTTCCATCAACGGGCAGTCTGACTGTGCCCAAGTCAATTCATTGATCAACTTGTGTGCAACCAGCCTGTTGAATTTTTAGGATGAGACTACTGTTCGCAGCTATAGCCATTGTATTCTCCTGGTCCCTGCTCCCTACACTTACTGTGTTGATAGGAGAATCAAGTGATTTACTTGCCTTCCATCAAGGGTGGAATTACCCCATCAACAAATTGATTCATCTAAGGCTTGTCTAAGTCTGCCAGAAGACTACAAGAATCAGGTGAGAACAGACCATCAGTCAATGGGACCACAGGTAGCATCTTCAAAGCCTGTCAGGGCCAGGGATTGAACCTGGGCCTTCTGCAGTAAGAGGCAATGTTTCTTCTCACTGAGCCACCTGGAATGCTGAACAGCTCCCTTGACAATTCTTTGGATGATCCTGCCTTGTCCCTGTTTGTCTTGAACCTTGAACTCCTCGCTCCTCCCATGAACTTCCTATAAAAGCCATGTCCATGCACTTCCTCCTTGCCAGATTATTGTGCCTTCCCAGCCAATATCCCGCTTATCGTTCCTGCTGCTGTCTGACTATAATTTTGCCTCATCCTAATCTACTACCATTTGTGACCGACCCTTGGCTTGTGACTGACTCTGCTTCCGTTTGATCCCTAAACTGTTTGATCCGCTATTGGTGTCCAGCTTGCTCATTCCCTGGTGGGGTGATCCTGAGGTCTGCAACCTGGTAGTAACACGCAGCCAAATCCATCTCCACCATTAGGAGCTCTGGTGAAAAACGGTTAATATTAGACCCTGCACCTCAGGTGAGCCTGTGTCATTCCCAGGGGGACCCGCTGGTGTACCTATCCTGCTGGTTTCAGGTAAGCCTTACACTGCTGTAGCAACTGGTCTCTGAACCTGACCCAGACCATGACACAGCCATAGCAAGATTGTAGCAGCCCAAATATATGTAGAACTATAAGGTAACAGATCAGCTTTACAGATCTGCGACACATGTATAAAAGTATCCTGCCCGGGTTCTAGGTCTGTGGGTGGTACTTGATGGTATCTCATAGTTCTGGTGAAAAAGGAGCGGAAAGTCACATGTCCAAAGGAGCCCCTGTTTTAGAACAAATACCTTCTGACCACCAATGAGTAAGGACCCCTTTTTTCCCCACTGAACACCAATGACTGGGGGTTTTTCACTCAACACCAATGTACCAGCACCCTTTTACCTCTAAACATAAATGTAATTAATGTAAGAAATTGTAAAAAATGTAAGTAATTTATGCCAACCACCAATGAGACAGGGGAATTAATGCTGACCTCAAGTGTAACTGGTCAATTTATACTGACCACCAATATAATAAGGGAATTTACGCTGAGCACCAAAGTAAAGGGGGGATTTACACTGACCACAAATGTAATAGTGGAATTTACACTGGTTGCCAATGTAAAGGGAGGAATTACATTGACCACCAATATTTTAGGGGCATTTACACTTACCTCCAATACAATAGATGCATTTTCACTGACTACCAATGTAATAGAGGTATTTACCCTTACCATCATTACACTGAGGGTCAGTGGTGTATTTTGGTTTTGTGCTTCCCTAGGCAAGACTAAAATCGGGCACCCCACGCATCTAAATTTGTCCCATCCTTTCATCTGCAAACTCCACCCCTTCCTCTTTCCCACTAATGATGGGGCACTATTCCTCCCACTGACACCAATGATGGGGCACTATTCCTCCCACTGATACCAATGATGGTGCCCCATCATTGGTGTCAGGGGGAGGAATGGTGCCCCATCATTGGTGTCAGTGGGAGGAAGTGCCCCATCATTGGTGTCAGTGGGAGGAAGAGTGCCCCATCATTGGTGTCAGTGACACCAATGAGGGGGCACTATTACTCCCACTGACACCAATTATACATACTTCGCTGTGCTGACCCCTGCTGCAGCCCGGGCTCCCTCTTTCAGGCACAGACACTTACCCATCAGCTGTCTTCCTTCTCCAGCCGCTCTCCTCTTCACCGGCTCCAGCTGCTCCCTTACTCGATCTTCAATCTTCGCGCTGCCGCTTAGCTGAAAGCTCTGCCTCCTCGCCTGTGATTGGCCGCCTGTGTGCTTTTTCTGAGCTACAGATCTGGCAGCCAATCACTGGCGAGAAGGCAGAGCTTGCAGAGGGAGGGATAGGCTGCCCAGTGAACCCAGGGGTGTGGTCAGATTCGAGGGGCGGCTTGTCATCCCGCCCACATCAAGATCCAGGAAGATGAAGACACCGGACGGACACCCTCTGCACCCCTCCTTCAGCAGCGGCTTGTGGACCGGATCGACGTGGGACACGGAGTAGCGGACACAGGTAAGACACAGCAGCCCCTGTCCCTTCTGTGGGAAAGAGGGGGGGGGGGGCGTGGCGCTGCCACCATGCCGCCCCCCTGAAAAGTACCGCCCTAGGCAATTGCCTTGTTTGCCTTGCGGCAAATACGCCCCTGCTGAGGGTTTTGGTAGACAGTGTAAATGTCCCTGTTACATTGGTGGTTGATCTAAATGCCCTTTTAGATTGGTGGTCTGCATAAATACCCCCTGTTATTAAGGAGTCTAAGCTGACATCAGTGTGCCAGATGCCTTTATTGTGCTAAGGGGCTTACATTTTCTAGATACATTTGTGGGGAGCTTCCCATGGGGGAAAAGGGTCTGATGGTGACTGAATATGAGGGAGCCTTACATTTCAGGGGCTGGTGATGATGGATGAATATTATTAAAGCCAGGGGCTGGTTAATTTAAATCAATTTTGCAGCATAATTTGATTTTTTGTACAATATAATGTATTATTGCACTCTGTTATTGCAGAGTGAAATAATGTGCTATGGTAGTCTATATTATTGCAGTATGATATAAGGTGCAGTTGCTGATTTATAGACTTTGCTATTACAGGGCAAATGTACATCATTTTCTGTAATAGCATGATCCATTATACTGTTCAGTGTGGAATGGCTATGTGACAGTGACATATTAGGGTCAAGGTTTACCAAGGGTCTATTCACATCACTGTATGTGCATTGGTGCATTGCGAGGCTTACAATATTTTTTTCATGTAATTCAGCTTATTCATTTTGAATGGGCTGCCAAATGCAGTGTGTGCCACAATGCTCCTTCATGGTTGAAAAGGTGTGCTTTGAGTTGCGGAAGGGCACTAAGAAGGACGAGTTACTTTAACTCCATTTGCCATTTTATCTTATAAAAATTTTCTCCTAAAAATGTTCAAATCAGAAACAGAAATTAATTTTTTTGTGGAATGTTTGCACAATATGAGCAATTTCTCATCATTATTTTATCTCATAAGTTAATGAGCTATATTGTACATTTTACTTGCCATTATGATCGTAACAATTGGGCAGAATATTATTTCTGCATAGGGGCCTTCTGTCTGCCTTTGTCTGCTTCTGTACATGGCTCAGTGGCGCTGTCCAGCTAGATAATGATTAAGGAAGTATCAATAATAGTAGACATGGCAATGGAATCCGCCCATTGTCATGCGCTATCAATCAAACGCAAGGTGGACCAACATCTCAGTCACCCATCAAGCCCTGCCCAAACCGCGCACAAAAATTTCTCAGCCAATGCACATATCAGTGTGAAGAGCTTAGTGTCTGGGGGGGAGAGCCCTGGGGGTCTTTGGTGCTGGCCTCCAACAGATTTATGTAACTTTTTCTGACAGGTACATCAATTTGACATTGGCACTGATGATTTCAGTGTGGAGGCTGGATGGAATTGTAAAGGATGTCTACAACACTCTTTGTGAAATCTTCCACTGACTCCAGATCAGGCTAGCAGGCAGCACTTAAGATCAGCCAGAGTTCCCAAAACACCACTGTGATCACTAAGCAGAGCACTCTGTAAATACTGCATAAAAAGGTGTTAAAGTCAATTCACAGATGGAAATAAATAATTAAATACGGTACATGCAGTAATTAAGTAGTGGTCCAGGCATGCTGTATTTAAGAAATGTAAAAATATAATAGCCAGTTTTGAGTAGTCTCTGCCTTGTTTGTATTAGTTCTCTCAACATTAATGCATAGAAACCTACATATGGAAATCATTGGGATTGATTTGCTTAACGTATAACTAAAGGAATAGCTTTCTTTTTTTGTTTTGGAGACAGTGGAGGTGGGATAGAAAACATATAAGGTCTTTATTGTTTTCTGTGCCCTCGTTGGGGAGATACATCCTTTCTATTTGTCCTGTTTTCCATTATCATTGAAAGTAAAAGAAAATCCCAAATTTTGGGTTGTCCCCAGAACAGTAATAGAGGGGACATTTTCCAATGTGGACATTAGTTCTGGTGACCTGGGGGTCCCCAAGTGATTCCTTTAATTTGTAGAGATTTCCTTTCAATTCCTGTTTTGGCCATGGGACAGGAAATGAAGGTAAATCTCCCCGGGACACATATGGCAAAAAAATAATGATAAATAAATACAATAAAACCTAGTTTAAAAGAGCTTAGCAAATGAGTTAAAGCTTTACATTACAAAGAATACCCAATCACATGCAAGGAAGAAAAAAACGCATTTTTGCTTGCACATGATTGGATGATGGAAGTCAGCAGAGCTCTCCCTCATTTACTAAGCTCTGGAGCAACTTCTCTTGCACAATGCTCAGTCTGTGTCTTTAGTGAATCACCTCCATTACTTTTAGTAAATCCACTGCATTACATGTAGTAAAATCTATTTTCTCCTGTATATTTGCCAGATTTTTATAGACCTTTTTTGTGTATTATACAAACATATACATCATTTGTTGCAAAAAAACTCCCAATCACTCCAAACATAATACGACGTACATGTATATCATAATGGTCTGACCCCTTGTTAGAAAATATATGTCATATGTAGTGGGGATACTTTACTTTTTCACAATTATTTTTAGAGATATCTTCCCACTGACAAGTTCCCGTTGACACCATTGATCTTTTTAGCTATCTATAAGGGGGCAATTCTGCCCAGTGACCACAAATGTAATGATCATTCTTTCCACTTACCATCACACTAATGTATCAAGACTTGTAGATATAGTCATTTTCAGCAGGGGTTTCTTGACACTTGAAAAATATTGTGTTGAAAAGGTTGAGAGAGGCTACATGAAAGTGTAACCAAAGGCAAAACTTTCTTTTTCATTTTGTATAGAGTAAGGGCTGGTTCACACCAGATGTAGTCCAGTGCATATTTTGTCTGCATCAAAAATGCATGCACAGTGTTTTCCATGTATTCCAATGGCCCTAGTTCACACCAGTGCTGTCAGCTCCAGTCAGTTTCTGGTGCAGAAAAAAAGTAGAATATACTGCGTTTTTTCTGCACAGAACTGAACTGGAACATAGAAAACTGCATAAAAACTGCACCGGAGCGTGGTGTGAACTGTAAGCAAAAATGCATCCAGAGTGTGTTTTTGTGGCGTGAACTGGCCCTTAGGGAGGGTTATAACCCCTATAGGTTTTTTTTCCCATCTGTGTCCCATTGGGGAGATTTACCTTAATTTCCTGTCCCGTAGCCAAAACAGGAAGTGAGAGGAAATCCCTGCAAAGTAAGGGAATCCCTTGCCCATCCCCCGCAAGGTCACCAGAACTAGTGTCCCCATTGGAAGATTTCCTTCTAATATTTTTCTGGGGACAACCTAAAATTTGGGATTTTCTTTTAATTTCACTTTCAATAACAAATGTAAACAGGACAAATAGAGAGAGAGTGAATCTCCCTAAAGGGGACAGACACCTAATAGGTGCTCTAATACCTCTTCGCCCTATCCCAGGGGTGGGCAACTGTGTCCCTCCAGCTGCTGTAGAACTACAAGTCCCATGAGGCATTGCAAAACTGACAGTTACAAGCATGACTCCCAAAGGCAGAGGCATGATGGGACTTGTAGTTCACCAACAGCTGGAGGGCCACAGTTGCCCACCCCTGCCCTATCCAAAGCTAAAAAAAATGTTTTTCCTTTAGTTATACTTTAACCACTTAAAAACTGTCTGCCCGCTGTCATTCTCTGCAGGACATTTGTCAGCAGGTTCTGGCAAATGATTTTTGGCCACGATTCTTGTGATCTCCTTCAATGAATGGAGAAGCAGAGCTGTGCCTGTATTTGTAAATACACACACAGGATCTAGCTGAATCTTCTCTCCCTGGAGCCTTTTAATTCCAGGGAGGAGAAGAAAGACACAACATACATGAGTAAAAGCAGCACATTTGCACCTGCACAACAGTAAGATACATATTAGCCCCTTGATTGCCTTTTGTAAACCTTTGATTGCCCCAGATGTTAACTCCTTCCTGCTCAGTGTCATTACACAGTGTCAGTGCTATTTATTAGCACTGATCACTGTATTAGTGTCACTGGAGATGTCAGTGACAGTTAGTCAGTTTCCACTCAGTGTCAGTTAGTGTCAGAATGCCCACCACAGTCCCACTATAAGTCGCTGATCGCCACTACTACTAGTATATAAGAAAAAATAATTACAAATTCCAGAATATATACCGCCATTGGTAGATGCTATAACTTTCATGTAAACCAATTAATATACACTTATTGGGATTTTTTTTTACCAAAGACATGTAGCAGAATACATTTTGGCCTAAATTTATGAAGAAATTTAATTTTTTAATGGAAATGTTTTATAGCAAAAATATAGTTTTGTTTTTTTTCCAAAATTGTCACTTTTTTTTGTTTATAGCGCAAATAATAAAAAATGCAGAGGTGGTCAAATACCACCAAAAGTAGGTTCTATTTGTGGGAAAAAATGGCATACATTTCATTTACAGTATGTACAGCGTTGCATGATCGTACAATTGTCAGTTAAAGTAACACAGTGCCATATCACAAAAAATGGGCTGGTCATGAAGGGGTATAAATCTTCCAGAGGGCATGTGGTTAGGTAAATACGAAATATCTTTCTAAATGTCAAATATTGAATGAAAATAATATAAAAAAATCACACACATATATAAATACCCTTCTTCCACCAATAAAAAAGACAACGTTGTAGAAGGATATGTATATGTGTGTGATTTTTGATACTATTTTCATTCAATATTTGACATTTAGAAAGATACTTTGTATTCACCTAGTTTAATTTAGTTGTTTTGGATATACCATGTCCTGTGACAGCAGCTTCCCTTTAACTGGTATTCCAGTCACCTTTTTTCTTTTGTGTTAATACATATGCCCCAGGGACCGCACTGACATCGACTGACATCATGAGTTGGCATATTTTTATCCATTTTACCTCTTTACTAGCAATATAAACTGACAGTTCTAATTCTTCTCCACTGTATCCATCCCACTGCATATTGCATAAGATAAAATACTGCATGGTTTCATGAAATAAATACCGCATATTTTGGAAAAATACCGCATGCCGTATTTTAGAAGTTTTTTTTGTGAATGCTTTTGAAAAATGCTAAGCAGTATTTTACTGTATTGCTTAACGTGGTAGGCACCGCTTTGTGAATGGAGCCCAGAGTGTCCTGTTGGGCAGATGTCTAAAGTTCATTAAGGCCTGGTTCATACTAGTGCGATTTCAGATGCAATTTGAATTACACAAAATTCCATATCAATGGTGTCTGTTCACATCAATGCAAGTCAGCATCGAAGTTGCATCCAAGTAGCACAACAAAATCGCACTGAAAGTTTCATCAAAATCATATTGAACAGTGTGAACTTTTCCAATAATAAAATTGAAGAACTAGCTTAAGATTTTATCTATTTTAAATCGCTATACTATCCATACATTTGTCTTGTTGATTCTGTTTCCTTTAAGAAGCCATGGGATATTGTTTTGGGAAAGGCAAAGAACAAGCACCTTTGTGGTATTGCTAAGTGCCAGTTCCTCTTTATTATTTATGGCGCTTTTGTTTTTTAGCGAGTCAGCTCCAAAACCTGTATAAATACATCATATCCTTCCTGAACGAGAACTTTGTAAGCATGGAAAGGAAAGACAAATCTCAGTTCTTATCGTGTTCTGTTCAGCAACAAGTTTTGTTACAGTTTTGCTGTCAGGATAAGCTTTCTTTTCATTAGTCTAGACCAGTGGTGGGCAACCTTTTTTTTCAACTGAGCCAAATCTTGCCAAAACCACGATTGAAATTTATTTTGAGAGCCACATTTTTAAAACTGAAAATACATAGGCTGGTACACTGTTTTTAGTTTCAATAAGTTTTTATAGTAATTCATCCCCCATATAGTAATTCATCCCCCATATAGTAATTCATCCCCCCTATAGTAATTCATCCCCCATATTAATTCATCCCTCATATAGTAGTAGTAAGTAAATAGCAAGTAGTAAGCCAAGTCCCCCCTGTGTCAATTCACTTACCTTTGCTCCGCGCGTTCCTCTCGCCGTGTTCCCGCGCCGTTCCGGTCTTCAGGGCGGACTGTGAGAAGAGCCTAGCTCCTCTCACGTTCGTCACGCTGCCCCACCTACACACATCCTGACAGCCAGTCACTGGCTATCAGGATGTGAGTGGCAGTGAGACTGGCCAATCATTGCATTTGAGCGCGCTGCCCTGGCTGTTTTTTTTTTGGATCACGCTGCAGAGTCCCTGCCGCCCGAGAGGAGGAAGGGGAGCAGGCGCCCGGCACACAAGAGCCGCATTAAAGCGTGTAAAGAGCCGCATGTGGCTCGCGAGCCGCGGCTTGCCGACCACTGGTCTAGACCAAACACAGTCAAAAGATATTTCATATACAATTTTATTTGGCTGTAATTGCTTTGCAAATCATCGTCTGTGCATGTGCAGAAGCTTTAAACTGAAACTTGCCATGCAAAAAAAATATAAGGGATGTTCGTTCTGATCTCTTTCTAAAAATGTCATTTGATTGGCTGTTATGCTGACTCATTAGTTTTAATGCTCTTAGGCATTGATTTAATAAAGGCAAAAAGGGTGTTTGCATTGCAATGGAAGTTGCACTTTGTAAGAAAAATTTCCCCAAAGCTTAATGAATAAGATGAAGATCTGCTGATGTCCATTATCCAATCATGTGCAAGCAAAAAAATGTCATTTCCTTTTTGTTTTTTTTATTGCACATGATTGTGTATTCTTTGCAAAGTGAAATTTCACTATATTCACTAAGCTCTGGGGATATTTCCTTTGTAATGTGCAAAAAATGTCATTTCCTTTTCAACTCTTTTGACTTGGAACATACATGCAGGTCTGGAAATTTAGAACCCCTTATCTGTATGTTTGTTTCAGGTCAGGATTAAAAGGTATTGAAGACTGACACCTTATTAAAGTGGATTGTGTCTATTTAATTATTATACAGGATTTATATAGCGCCAATAGTTTGCTCAGCACTTTACAATATAACGGGAGACAATACATTAACAATAAAGTTCAATATAAGAGGGTTAGGAGGGCCCTGCTCCTTGGAGCTTACAATCTAGGAGTAAATATTATTATTATTATTATTATAATACAGGATTTATATAGCGCCAACAGTTTGCTCAGCGCTTTACAATATAATGGGAGACAATACAGCAACAATACAGTTCAATACAAGAGGGTTAGGAGGGCCCTGCTCCTTGGAGCTTACAATCTAAGAGTGTAAGCTCCAAGGAGCAGGGCCCTCCTAACCCTCTTATATTGAACTGTATTGTTGCTGTATTGTCTTCCTTTATTTGTAAAGCGCTGCGCAAACTGTTGGCGCTATATAAATCCTGTATAATAATAATAATAATAATCTAAGAGGGAGGGGCTGGTGGTACAAAAGGTAATAACTGTGGGGGATGAACTGATAGGAGGAGGAATAGAAGATTTGGTTATTAGCTGAAGGCAGGATAGGCTTCCCTGAAGAGACAGAGTTTCAGAGATCACCTAAAAGTGAGCAGAGTAGGCGATAGTCGAATAGGTTGGGGTAGAGAGTTCCAGAGGATGGGGGAGGCTCTAGAGAAGTCCTGAAGATGAGCATTGGAGGAGGAGACAAGAGAGCTAGAGAGCAGGAGGTTGTGGGAGGAGCAGAGAGGACGGTTTGGGTGATATGTGGAGACAGGATTGGTGATGTAATTCGGGGCAGAGTTATAAATGGCTTTATATGTTATTGTTAATGTTTTGAATTGTATTAGTTGGATAATGGGATAAATATAGAGGAGGCAACTGATACTATGGCAGGCCATAAATGATTCATTTTCTTTCATTCATTCAACCAGCAGATCGAACAAAGGAAAATTAATCAATTCCCTTATCCACACATTTGAGGTGGTTGGGGGAATCCCTCCCGCAGAGCTATTGAAGGAGACTTCCCCGCTGTTAGAATACACTCATCAGCACCTTCGGCTAAATCCAATGGAACTGATTGAGCTAAAATTTTCCAACAAGCTGGTTGTACAGAAGTCGATCAAGAGATTGACTTCTGTACAACCAGCCTGCCCATAGATGGATTAAAATTTGTCTGGTCCCTGCGGAACCATCTGAATTTCGATCCATCTATAGCAGGCTTAAGTCATTTTGGCAAGCTTTGGACAAACCTGAGCTATCACCTTGATTTCCTGCCTCTTCCTTTTTGATCATTATTAAACCACCTCCACCAATTTTAAATTGATATCAACATTTTCCTTGAATCATATCCCTCAAACTCCTATGTTGCCATTCTTTATACTCATATGTTGTCACTTCTGCATTTAATAAAGTTTAGCAGGATTTAAAGTGGTATTTAAGCCATTTTTTAAAAAAAAAACAGATAGGCAGGGTTTTTATAACCTTAGCGATCTCTTCTGTCATATATGTCTCCTGCTGGCTGTCAGCAGTAATGTGATCTAAGCCACAAACGTGCAGCTCAGACCATGTTTATGGCACCTGGTCCATACATTAGATTTGTGTTATTAAAGTGGTTGGTAAGGCTGAAGAATTTTTACCTTCCTGCATTCTATGCAAGAAGATAAAAAACCTTCTCTCTGCAGCATCCCCCCCAGGCCCCGCTAATACTCACCTAAGCCCCCTGTCAATCCAGCAATGGTCACTGGTGTCTCGGCTATCCAGGGACTCCCTCTCCACATTGACTGAGAAAGCAGCATGAGCGATTGGCTCCTGCTGCTATCAATCACAGCCAGTGAGTCAATGAGAAGAGAGAGGGTGTAAATGGACACACGGAGCAGCAGCTGCGGAGTGCGCATGCTTGGGTGCTCCCATAGCAAGCTGCTTGCTGTGGTGGCACCTGATAGGAGGGTGAGACCAGGAGCGCCGGCAGGGGACTGGAGAAGAGGAGCATCCAGGCTGCTTTGTGCAAAACCAGTGCACACAACAGCTAAGTATAGACATTTTGTTGTGTGTTTTTTTTTTTTTTTTTTTTTTTTTTTTTTTTTTAAGCCTTTTGAAACACTTTAATGTGACTTCCATGAGCATGCATAGAAGTGAAGTCATCATGGCCCGGCCATTCAAGTGGCCACAAAGACAGAACCCAAAAGGAAGACCGGGTAATGATGGAAGCACCGGGACCTGCAGGATTGATGACAGGTGCAGCGCTGGAGGGCTTTGTTTGGCAGGTAAGTCTGTCATTAGGGGCTAGTATGCGGTGCACACTAACACATTATGGCATACTTTTTTTTTGTGGACTTTAATAACGCTTTAAGATGTTTCTGTTGTAATCTCCTCAAACCAAGCCATTCACAGACAGATCTGACCTACTGACATTTCTAACCACTACTATTAAGATCTATAACCAGGATTTTTGGCATAACAAAGGATAGTGATATTACACTGCTGGTGTCTGGGAAACCTTGAGCCTGGGTTCACACTTGATGCGGTGCAGATTTCACAGGGTTTTCTGTGTGAATGCCGTACCACATCACAATCATACCCCGTTCATGCGAACCGCTGCAGGTGTGTATGCTAAGTTAACAACTCTTCGAAATTGGTCTGCAAAACATGGTGCGATGTGCAGAATCGGATTGCATGTGTGTGAATAACCATGTGATCCGATTCCAGTGCGGACCAAAAAAAGGGTCCTGCACCTTTTTGGTGCAATTGGAGTCATACAAAATGTATGGCTCCAATCGCACCGCACACAATTTGCATGTGATTTGCACAGGAATGCGGTGCGGTTCCTGTGCGAATCACATGCGATATACCGCACCGCACAAGTGTGAACCTAGGCTTAACCCCTTCATGCTGGCCGCACGCAAATGTGCAGCCTCCCAGCGTCTGGGCCTAGATGCCAAGCGGCCGCACATTTGCGTTCATGTAACGAAAAACATAAGTGCTGAGAGTGTGCGCCCTGCACGCTCCCATCACACATGTGAGGTACTCACAGAAAGGTTCCGGTCCGCTCTTTCGATCGGGACCTTTCCTGATCATGTGACCAGCCGTGACATCACGGCGGCCACATGACACTAAGCCACGCCCCGTCCCACCCACCTCCCGGCACAGGAACTCCTCTTCATGCCGGGACGATCCAGCGTGAAGGGCTTAATAATCCTACACAGGATCCAACTTTTGCTGTGACAGATCACAAATGAATTGCATTCACTTGTTCTATAAAAATGAATTTTGTTTTAACTCGTGTTTTGTTTTTTTTTCTGCATATTTTCTGCTCTTGGAACTAATATCATCTCTTCATTCTTAGCAGATACTTTGGTGAATAAACAAATGGAAAATGGGTGACTAGGTACCCTATATGTCTCTATCAGGCTTTGAACTTGGCAGCAGTTTCCCTGCTTCTGTGGAGGAGACATTATCCAGAGATGTCCTGGAACAATGCAATGAGGCAGCCAAACCTTCAAGCATCTTAACCTAAACTGACTGAACAAATTGTGCCGCAAGGAATACTGTCAGTGTTAGATCACGCTAAAGGCTTTTTAATGCTTACTAGTGAAGCTGATAAGGGATCTTAATAAATTAGCAGCTATTGTATTGTTATCTTGACACTACTGTAAGTACCATATCATAACACATAGTACCATATCATAACACATAGTACCGTATCATAACACATAGTACCGTATCATAACTAAAATAAGTACAACAAGCCCTTTGTTATCTATATTCGTTTTGTATTTCAGACACAAATTACAGCCATAATTACCAGGATACTGCTCTTTTAAATTAGCCTCAATGAATTAAAGTGGTCGTAAGCCCTTATATATATCCAGTGAAGTGACTGGCCCCAAGTGATATTATTATTATACAGGAATTATATAGCGCCAACAGTTTGCAGAGCGCTTCACAATATAACGGGAGACAATACAGTTCTATACAAGGAAGTTAGGAGGGGCCTGCTCCTTGGAGCTTACTATCTAAGATATACCGAGATGAAACAAATCATCTTACCTGTTTATCTGCCGTCTTCTCTTCTTTACATCCATTCAAAGTCCTGAATTTATACAGCTTGTTTGAGCTGTCAGAAAACAGGGGAGCTGAAGTTACACACTGCAGAGCTAAGTCAAAAGAGCTCTAAGAACTGATTGGAAGGAAGAGACATACTCTCCTTCACACTGCACACAAGAACAGATCTGAGTCTGTCAATCTTTTTTCTCTTAGTGTTAGGAAAACTTGTCAGAAGCAATTTATGCTGATAGCAGAGGAACGAAGCAGCAGATAGAAATGGCACTATGGGGTTGATTTACTAAAACGGGAGTGTGCAAAATCTGGTGCAGCTGTGCATGGGAGCCAATCAGCTTCTAACTTCAGCTTCTTCAATTAAGCTTTGACAATAAAACCTGGAACTGATTGGTTTATATGCAGAACTGCACCAGATTTTACACTCTCCAGTTTTAGTAAATCAACCCCTTAGTGCTCTTTATTGAGATCAGTACACACTATAGTAGGATATACTTTGTTCATATTTTATGTCAGAAGTTTACAACCACCTAAAAGTAGCATCTGCCACTGCTATATTTTAGTGACCGTTAAAGTGTTTCTAAACGTTAATTTTTTTTATTTTTGAACAATAAAAAACATGTCTATACTTACCTGCTGTGTACAGTGGTTTTGCATAGAGCAGCCTGGATCCTCCTATTCTCGGGTCCCCCGCAGGCTGTCCTGGCCCCTCCCTCCTGTCGTGTGCCCCCACAGCAAGTAGCTTGCTATGGGGGCACCCGATGCTCTGTGTGTACATTCACATGGAGCCATGGCTTGGCCCCACCCCCCTCTCTCCCCTCATTGGCTGACTGGCTGTGATTGACAGTAGCTGTCTCAGCCAATGAGGAGGTGGAGACCTGGAACAGCCGAGGCTGTCATTTGCATGGCTGGATCGCGATGAGGCTCAGGTAAGTATTGAGGGGGCTGGGGGCACTGCTGCACACAGAAGGGCTTTTACCTTCATGCATAGAATACATGAAGGTAAAAAACCTTCAGCCTTTACAACCACTTTAGAAACACAAATCTAATGTACCACAGTTTACTGGTCCTTAGATATGACAGCTGTATTCGTTATCTCTTTTTATTAAGACTAGGTACATTTTCTGCAAGTACAGAAAATAAACATGTTGACCCTGTCAGAAACCTTATGTACCAGGGGCGGACTGACCATTTGGAAACTCGGGCACTGCCCGAGGGCCTGGAGTCAGCAGTTGGGGGCCCCATGAGATGCCCCTGGTACTTTTTTTTTTCATTGGCTTTTTTGAGTTTGGGCAAAGACACGGACCCCATGATCCCCTGGGGTCAGTAGGGTGCCCCATGAGATGCCCCTGGTACCTTTTTTTTCATAGGCTTTTTTGAGTTTGGGCAAGGACACAGTGGCCCCATGATCCCCTATTGCCCGGGGGCCCCATGAGTTGTCAGTCCGCCCCTATTATGTACTTATAACTTCCTGTGTACCGAACTGAAATCTCAACAATATTATCAGCTTCCTCAGCTACATTCTGTGAACAACAGAGCACTAGCCCTCTATGTAATGGAGATGAGGAGGAGGTGTTTTGTAGTCCATACTGGGAGAGCAGCCTTGAGTGACAACCTGGCTTTGCCATAGATACAATACAATAAGTACTGTTATTATTAGAATCACAAGGTGAAAATAAAGGGAATTTATTTAGGTTACCTATCTCTAGAAACTGGTAAGCTGCAATATATTACATTTTAATTCTTTGACTTTAGATATGCCTTAAAGCAGAATATACCCCAAAACAAAAATTATTATATAGCAGCTTACCAATTCTTAGATGTGGTGGCTGCATTAGTTTTCTTTTTTGTTTTTTTTTCCATTTATTTTACACTGGTGATCCGGCTAGTAAGTATAATGGCACCGACCCCAGACTGCACTTGGGTACTTCCATTTAGAATACCGCTTCCCTGTCTGATTACCGACAACAGGCACCACAGCCGACCATACAAGACTAGACAACACCAGTCTTGAAGTAAACCAGGAGGTAGACTAGTTTATTTTAACACAGATACAAGATATATACACTCAAGGGAACAATCCCCCCTCCCTGCATAATGACACAGGGTGGGGCAATCTACATTTAGTAACAAGAGTCAGTCCCATGGAGAGGTGGGGCTGCTGGAGACACCCCCCTCCAAGTCAATACACATAAACACATACATCCCATAATAGTTTGCTCCCAAGCCAGACACACAATAGAACAATGGGATGCAACCACATAACATCAAACAATCAACAACCCCCCACCCCATTATTAGGACAGATCACCCTGTACCCTAACAGGCACAGGATGATTTACACATAAGAGGGATACGGAGAGCTGAGACATGGGTCTCCCCAACTCTCCAAAGTGAGCAGGGTTCCATGGGCTCCCAACCCAATATGACTCTCATCACATATCTTCCCTTTCGGCAGGGGACTAACACAGGAGGAGACCCCAGATGGGTTGTCTCCGAAGTTAATCTGTACTTCCAGTCCCCCAATGTCAGCACCCACACAGTACCCCAAGCAAATGGTCCCACACAGAGCATTACTAACCCAGCCAACCTCTGCCTCTCTCGTAGAACATACCTGCCACTGGGGAGAGGTACGGACTGGTCTTTCTCCCTGAAGTCCTGTCATCCGCTGGAGAGAAGATAGGGTGGCTGGGCTGACTCCAACATGCTGTTGGGGATCTGGGCCGACTGCCCAGCATCCCTGGGGTATCCAGGTGGTGACTGTAGTCTCATCCACTTTGACTTGATGGACATCCCTCAGTGTTCTCAAAGCAAGGTTGACATCCTCCTGTCCCAATGCCAGACCCTTTTCTGGGGTTGTTTCAGTGGAGACCGAAGTCTCAGCCACGGACATCAGCTCAAGCTGAAGTTGTGAAGTGCTGATTGCATCCTCTTCCTGTAGCTCCTGTGGTGCTGATTGTTGTGGGCAGAGGTTAACAATGCCATGCCCTGATGCCAGCTCTTCTGCTGGAGGCACACTGACTGGTTCCTCCTCAGCAGAAAAGTCAATCAAATCCCCAGTGTCTGGAACTGGCGTCTGGGGATAGGGGTTCACCATCTCCTGACCGTGGAACCCAGAAGATGTTACCAGTGCTGGGTAGAGGCTAGCAGAGCTCGGCCCTTTTTGTCAGCACTTCAGGTTTGGGGACATCAGTCTCTGGAATGTCCACTGCCGATTCTTAGGCATGCTGCTGAACATGTTTTAGCAGTTGTCCGTATGCCCTTTTCAGATGCTGTTCTTTTATCAGCAGGTATTCCAGGTCTGGTTCAAGCTCTGAGACCCCTGTGAGACCGAACATAGCCTCTCTGTCTTCTTGCAGGTCCTCAAGGGTAGGTTCTCCTTCATCGCCAAACACAAAATGATCTGTAAGGCTCTCCCACAGCAATCCAGGGCCACAAAAGTCATATCCCTCCAGAGAGCATTCTGTTGTCACCCCTAAATATTTCTGCTCCGCGTGCCATTGCAGAGTCCGATATCGGTTGTCCAGCTCTATCTCCTGCTGGACCAGCCTGTCCAACTCAGTCACCCATTGCCCCTAGGGTCATTTTCCCAGGAATGGCATCCGTAACTTCCGTTGGTCCTGGGCCTGTTCCCCTGGGGTTGGATAGCACTTGCCCTTGTCCATACCATTAACCTGGAGGGCTCCACTCCAAAGCACCACCGAATCTGCTGCCTGAGCTCTAGGTACTCATCCACAGACACAGTCCTGGGGTATGTTGTAAGAACAATCCACAGCAGCCCCGGGAACTCTGATGCCAGGTCCATATCTTCACTGGGGTGACCGATGTCTACTTTCCTGATCTTGAATCCCAGTGGTGGTTTGGACGTGTTCACAGCCAGGAAACACAATCTCACCACCTGCCACCAATGTAACGGCACCGACCCCAGACTGCGCTTGGGTACTTCCGTTAGAATACCGCTTCCCCGTCTGAACACCGACAACAGGCACCACAGCCGACCAAACAAGAATAGACGACACCAGTCTTGAAGTAAACCAGGAGGTAGACTAGTTTATTTTAACACAGATACAAGATATATACACTCAAGGGGACAATCCCCCCTCTCTGCATAATGACACAGGGCGGGGCAATCTACATTTAGTAACAAGAGACAGTCCCATCGGGAGGGAGGGTTGCTGGAGACACCCCCCCCCCCCCCCCACCAAGCCAATACACATAAACACATACATCCCATAATAGTTTGCTTCAAAGCCAGACACACAATAGAACAATGGGATGCATCCACATAACATAAAACAATCAACAACCCCCTAACCCAATATTAGGACAGATCACCCTGTACCCCTAACAGGCACAGGGTGATTTACACATAAGAGGGATATGGGAAGCTGAGACGGGTCTCCCCACCTCTCCAAAGTGAGCTGGGTTCCATGGGCCCCCCAGCCAAAGTGACTCTCATCACAGTAAGTCTATTATTTTTCAACTTACTTTAACAGACAAAGCTGTCCACCAAAAGTGGCTGTTATAGTGTTGTGACAAATCACCACTTACAGGGGTGTTTACCATAGTTACTTTTTGTTAACTTGTAAAACCTTTACCCAAAAAGAAAAAACTTGTTTTAGCTGCTTAAAAAGTTAGCGGACGTTTGGCTATAAATCAGTAGCTATATCCATCTAAATTTGCTAGTACATCCAAGATTACCCTCTCGACAGACTGACAATTCTACTGTCCAAAGATGTTTCCAATGCTCCTCCATCCAGCATGGAGACACCCTAAGATACGAAGTGTGCTGCTAGCTGAATCACCAGGTCAAAACACTGAAAAAAAGTCTAAAAAAGAAAATTAATGCAATTTCCACATTTAATGATTGGTAAGCTGCAATATATTCAATTGTTTTTAGATTTAATATTACTTTAAGGTGCTCATACACAAAATAATATTGGTTTATTTATATGCTTTGGGCAGTAGTCAATGAGATCATAAGAACCAACTGCACAGTATGATCTCATAACATCATTATGTGATTGCAAAAAGCTAAATATGTTAGTCTTTCCATTGAAAACAGTGGTGTTTCGTCATATGAAAACTGAACTGAAATTAAAGAGTATGTAAACCGAAAATTCCATCTTCCTGATATGTGCCTGCTCTACAATGTACTTGTATGAAAAATGATCCTGTTCTCTTTGTATTGCTTCCTTTGTGGTAAATCCCTGGTGTTCATGTCACTCCCTCTGCATTCCTATTGAAAACTGACCACACTAAGCATGAAAGCACAATGTGATCAGGTTGCTAGCTGTGCTGCTGTCCTCCAATGTTCAGATTTCTGCTACCCCCCCCCCCTGCCCTTGGCATGGCCTTTTACTTTGAAGATCAATGTGCTGCTGTTTCTCCTCCCTGAGCTCTTTATGCAGCTAAGAACAGAGGAAATGTGATCACTTATAAAAAGGGGAAAAGAGGTGTTTATAATGTTTTTATATCTATACACAAATGTTTTGCATTTAATTTCTATTTTAAACTGAATGTGTTGTTTTACATAGTGAGGGTTCACATATACTATAAATAAAACTGCACCACTAGACATCAAACATAGCAATCAGTAAGCATTTTTAAATAATAATACTAAGCAGCATAATTAAATTTGAATCTTTTATATATTATAGATTTTCATTGAGTTCATGCTTAAGAGAGGTGTACAGCTTTTGGACAGCACAAGTATTTTCAACCCAATACTGTGTTGAAACATTGGAGGGCATTGAGATGGCAAGCATTTTATATCCATCTATATGGTAAACCCTTGTGTTTTTTTTTAAACAGTACAGTAACTACAATAACAAATTGTATATATGAAATTAATTGGCATTACTATGTATGTGCATATAGAAATATACATTTCAATATATTACATTTGATATCCATACACATAGATATGTTATTTAAATTTTAAAAAAAAACGGATAAATCATGTATATGTTTTTAGTGGCAGTGCTGACCTCTATATAAATGCATGTGAACACTTGTTATATTTTCCAGCTACATTGGTACTAACTTCCTGAATCAGTGTTACATGCTGCCTCTGTCTATCCGCTGTTCAGGGAATGTCACTACTATCCACAATATGTTCATTAGAAAAAAAATGTAGAGAATGAAATGTTTAGAACCGACTTACCTCTTTTGAAGTTTTCTTTGTATTGAGAAAGGACAGGTAGTAAATTGTAAAGTTCTCCAAAATTACATTGTTCTTAGTGGAAGTCAGATTTAGTAAAGGCAGAAGATTTGTGAGAGCAGGATGCTGAGAGGAGGAGCAGGGAGAATAGGGCAGGACGTGATTTAACTCATTGTCTGTAAAACTGAGCTTCATAAAGGAATGCTTTCATGCAGATATCAAGTCATTTCCCGTCCTCATTCTATTTCCTACTATAAGGTACCTTATCAATCTTTAGAAATAAAGGTAACGTGCTGTGCATTGCTATCTAAAAAAATGGTTTATGAAGATTTTAATAGATAATGGGAAGTAATAACATAAGCATTTGAATTTAGTCAAGATGAACGAGTTGATGATAATGATGTCTAATACGCCCCATATTGAGTGAAGAGAATATTGTAAGGTATTGAATCCAGTGCCACCCTCTTTTTTCCAAACTGAGCAAGTCAGCGACAATACAATCATACAATCCATTTGAAACCTTTTTGTCTGTAGTGGCTGGGCGGATAACTGACACATTTCATATGACCTCAACTACTGCTTAGGCAGATCGGGTCTAATAAATACAATTTAGTAAGGTCTGAAAATCCTTGATGACTTCTAAGTACTTCTGGTTGTAATGCAGACCGTAAACCTCCATTAAGCTAGGGCCTACTATTAACTCCCATAAATAGTCTAGAAAACCAGTTCTGCACCTTCTTCCCCCAGTCCTGCCTCCTGGCTACAGTGGGCGAGGAATGTTCTCCCCACACCTGTTGTCACAATTTGAAAACAGTGCAGCCGTGCAGGGCTCTGCCCAAACAGCTGCATCACTCATTCACAGTTTCCTGTGAATACATAGACTACAACTACTGTGAGCCATTGCAGCTGACACCTTGTAGTTCTCAATGAACTACATGGGCACTGGTGAGCACTCTTAGTTCATTGACCTACCCGTTTCCAAGTAACTGCCTGCCCATACAAAGTACGGGCAGACCGCTATCCTGACAGTCTGAAGTAGCCTCCCACATGGAAGAAAAATATATTTGAAATATATTTTAAAAATATTCTTCCCAAATATATTGACATATATTTGAAATACTACAATTTTAGCCGTATTCAATATATTTCAAAATATATTTCAATATATATAGGTATACTGCATGTTGAAATGCGTTCTTTATATATTACAAAATATATGAAAAATATTTTTTTAAAATATATTCTTCAGATTATTTTACATATAAAAAGGCATTTCAACATATATTTTTACATATATTTGTAAATGCATTCCAAAAATGTAGATTAAATGTACTTTTAAAGACATACAGCATATTTGAAAATGTATTTTTAAAAATATGTTTCATATATTTTGTAATAAAAACACATTTCAACATACAATATATATATATATATGTATTTATTTATTGAAATATATATTGAATACGGCCAAAATTGTAGTATTTCAAAAATGTCAATATATTTGGGAAGAATATTTTAAAAATATATTTAAAATATATTTTTCTTCCATGTGGGCTGATCTGCTGATCTACAATGCTCTGCAGTCTTCTAAAAAAAATAAAATAAATGCTCATTATTTACCTGCAAAAAAAATGTGCATTTATTTTTTTTAAGTAAACCTAGCCTTTAAACAATACACATTCCTAGTCTGTTTTTTTTCAACTTGAGGTCGAACTGCCAAGGGCCAAAATCTTAATATTCATTCCTGCTTTGATAAAGCTACTTTAATAACAGCCATTTACACAAATGTATAAGTGAATTACAATCTGTTTGATACCACTCAGGCCTATGCCATAATACACAGCAGAAGAGTTAGCCCCATCAAATCTCCTGAAGAGTTTACACATGAAATCTATTAATTTTTTTTTTTTTTCCTATGTCTATGAGAAAATACTGATTTCAAGCTATGTAATAATATGGTGGTTTTTGGATTGTAAAATACAGTCATATGAAATTATGAATGCTTTTAGAAATCTTGCTTAGAGAGAATCTGGTGAAAAGTCATAAATAATACAGCCCCCCCTACCTCCCACCCCTCTTTATAGTTCTTTCTATTGGGTAAGGTGAGCTCAGTGACGCCCTGTAGAGCAAGGGTGACCAACCTACGGCCCAAGATAGCTATGAATGCGGCCCAATGCAAAACCGTAAACTATCTTAAAAATGTTGATTTTTTTTTATTTTTTTTATTTTTTTTAAATGTTAATTTTTTTCATAAAAATGTGTGAACACATGCGGCCGAAGAAAAAATTGACCGTGTCTCTTTACTGGACTTTTATAAGTTTTATCTTCCCAAAGAAAAATATACCACTCTTCCCAATCATGCTTTATTCATGTCATCAGTTTTTGGCAGCACCCATATTTGTGAGCAACTATTTTCAAGGATGAAGCACACAAAGGACAACATTACAACCAAAAATATCTGATGAGCACCTTGAGGATTCATTGAGAATTGCTCCTACATCCATTTATTATTATTGTACATGATTTATATAGCGCCAACAGTTTTCACAGCTCTTCAAAATGAAGGTAGACATTACAGTTACAATACAATTTGGTACAAGAAGAAACAGACGTTCCTGCTCGTTAGAGCTTACAATCTAAGAGGAAGAGTTGAGTGATACAAAAGGTAATAGCTGTGGGGGATGAGCTGATGGAGGAAATAAAAGGCAGTTTACTAGTTAGAAGCAGGATAGGCTTCTTTAAAGAGAAGGGTTTTCACGGACAGTCTAAAGGTGGATAAATTAGGAGATAGTGTGGCAGATTGGGGTAGGCAGTTCCATAGGATGGGAGAAGCTCGGGAAAAGTCCTGAAGGCGAGCATGGGAGGAGATGACACGAGAACTAGCTATTGATGCACTAGTTTATTAAAACAGTGTCAAATATTGCACTACAAAAAAATGTATATTATATTAATATTTACAGTATATTTATTGTAATATAATCCAATATCGCAATATAGGAATGCTACTAAACATTAATCCATCCATTTAATTTTAATTTCAAGATTTAAAATGAAAGATGAAGAGTAAGGAGTATAATGGAAAGTTTTTGAGTTTTAGAAGCCTAGACTAGTAACAGGAGCAATTTCGTACACAGGCTGCTCCAGTTTTAACTACTTTCAGGCCACCCACCTGCAATTTACTGTAGAGGGGCGGCAGCTACAGGTCCAGTGACGTACCCATACGAACTGATGTTTTACCAAACACGGAGGCGCAACCCTTCCCCTCAAGTCTGGCTGTTCCGCTGGCTGACAATAGAGCAGACTGGAGACTGGAATGCCTCCAATCATCTCTATGGTCTAAGAGACCAGAAGCTATGAGCATTTCATCATTTCCGTTTTGCCAGATATAAACAGCGTCATTTTAAAATTGGGAAAGCATCTGATCACATCGGTATTGGTGTAATCAGATAATTTAAGGGCAGAGGAGAGATTTAGAGTCTAAAAGACCCCAGATTTCTCAGGAAAGAGTACCTGACACTGCCTATTGCTATCGCAGGGGATATTTACATTCCCTGTGATAACAATAAAAGTGATCATAAAAAAAAATGAAAGGGACAGTGTAAAAACAATTAAAAAAAGCAAAATAAATCATTCAAAGAAAAAAAAATTCCCACCCACCCCCATCCCTGTGCTTCATCCCCACAGCAGTCCCGTGGCAGTTTATAAACAGAGATTGCACAAGGCAAGTGAGCTATCACCGCGAACGTCAGATCAGGGGCAGTAATTTTAGCATTAGACCCCCAATGTAAAGCTAAAGTGGTGACCTATAAAGGCTTTTAAAGCGTCGCCTATGGAGATTAAAAATGTACGTAATTTGGCGCCTTTGCACGAGAGTGCACAATTTTAAACCATGTCATTTTTGGTATAAATTTACTTGGTGTAACATAATTGTTTATGTTATCAAACAATTGGGCAATATATTGTGTTTTGTGCATTAAAATTCTCAAAAATGTATTTTTTCAAAAAAATTTATGTTTGAAAAATCGCTGCGCAAATACTGTGTGACAAAGAAAATGGCAACACCCACCGTTTTATTTTCTAGGGCCTCTGCTTTAAAAAATATATAATTTTTTGGGGGTTCAAAGAAATTTTCTAGCAAAAAAACAGTTTTTTTCAAGTAAATAAAAAGTGTCAGAAAAGGCTTGGTCTTCAAGTGGCTAGAAGAGAAGGTATAGTGTGTCATAAGCTTGTAAGGTTGGCCCTGAAATGCCAGGATAGTAGAAGCAACCCCCCCACCCCCAAATGAACACTTGAATGAACAGGTTTTTGGAAAACGAAGAAAGTGAATGAAAATTTTTATTCACTTTCAAAATAATGTGCCAACAATTATATTTGCAAAAGACTCACCATGCCTCTTATCCAGTTCCTTGGGGTGTCTACTTTCCAAAAAGGGGTCATTTTTGGGGGTGTTTGTACTATCCTGGCATTTAGGGCCTCCAAAAAAACTGATAGGTAGTGAGGAAGTGACATGAGGGAATATGCCCTTTGAAAGCCTAGAGGTGGTCATTGGATTTTGGGGGCCTGTATGTACCTCGGTTGCCTAAAAGTGCTATCCCCATACTTGGGAGAAGTAGCAGAATGTGTATTATCAAGTGAAAACTTAATCCTTCTTTGGGGTATCTACTTTCCAAAAAAGGTGTAATTTGGGGATTTTTTTGTACTGCCCTGGCATTTTAGCACCTCAAGAAATGTGATAGGCAGTCAGAAAGTAAAAGCTGTGTAAATATATATATATATATATATATATATATATATATATATATATATATATTTTTTTACCAAAGATGTAGCAGAATACATTTTGGCCTAAATTTATGATTTACTTGTGTCTGTGTTATACTCTATTTGTGTGAGAAAAAGACTAAAATATGTTTGGGTACAGTATTATATGGCAAGTTGAAATAGTGCAGTACCAAATAGCAAAAAACAGCCTGGTCATTAATAGTGGTGTATCTTCCGGAGGGCAAGTAGTTAAACATATGCATACTGCATAAATAATGACCAATATACACTGCTCAAAAAAATTAAAGAGACACTATTTAATCAGAGTATAGCATCAAGTCAATTAAACTCCTGGGATATTGATCTAGTCAGTTAAGTAGCAGAAGGGGTTGTTAATCAGTTTCAGCTGCTTTGGTGTTAATGAAGTTAACCATAGGTGCACTAGATGGGCAATAATGAGACAAACCCCAAAACAGGAATGGTTTTACAGGTGGAGGCCAATGACATTTTTTTCCCTACTCCTCTTTTCTGACAGTTTTTCACTAGTTTTGCATTTGGCTAGAATCAGTGTCACTACTGGTAGCATGAGGCGATACCTGGACCGTACAGAGGTTGCACAGGCAGTCAAACTCCTCCAGGATGGCACATCAATACATGCCATTGGCAGAAGGTTTGCTGTGTCTCCCAGCACATTCTCAAGAGCATGGAGGAGATTCCAGGAGACAGGCAGTTACTCTAGGAGAGCTGTACAGGGCTGTAGAAGGTCCTTAACCCATCAGCAGGACCAGTATCTGTCCCTTTGTGCAAGGAGGAACAGGATGAGCACTGCCAGAGCCCTACAAAATGATCTCCAGCAGGTCACTAGTGTGAATGTCTCTAACCAAACAATCCTAAACAGACTTCATGAGGGTGGCCCGAGGGCCCGACATCCTCTAGTGGGCCCTGTGGTCACTGCCCAGAACCATAGAGCTCAACTGGCATTTGCCATTGAACAC
This sequence comes from Staurois parvus, assembly GCF_062004578.1. Lineage (NCBI taxonomy): Eukaryota > Metazoa > Chordata > Amphibia > Anura > Ranidae > Staurois > Staurois parvus. Next base: position 2,108,374 of record NW_028318120.1, on the reverse strand, counting down.
CAGAATTGGCAGGTCCACCACTTGTGCCTTGTGCTTTTCACAGGCGAGAGCAGGTTCCCCCTGAGCACATGTGACAGACGTGAAAGGGTCTGGAGAAGCTGTGGAGAATGTTATGCTACCTGTAACATCGTTCAGCATGACCATTTTGGTGGTGAGTCAGTGATGATCTGGGGAGGCATATCCATGGAGCGTACAGACCTGTACAAGCTAAACAATGGCATCCTGACTGCCATTAGGTATCGGGATGAAATCCTTGGACCCATTGTCAGACCCTGCGCTGGTGCAGTGGGTCCTGGGTTCCTCCTGGTGCACAACAATACCCGGCCTCATGTGGTGAGAGTATACAGGCAGTTCCTGGAGGATAAAGGAATTGATACTATTGAATGGCCCCTACACTCGCCTGACCTAAATACAACAAAAACACTTCTGGGATATCATGATTTGGTCCATCCGACGATGTCAGGTTGAACCTCAGTATGTCCAGGAGCTCAGTGATGCCCTGGTCCAGATCTGGGAGGAAATACTCCAGGACATCATCCATCATCTCATTAGGAGCATGCCCCAACATTGTTAGGCATGCATACAAGCACGTGGGGGACCATACAAACGACTGAGTACCATTTTTAGTTGCTGCAATGAAATTTCAGCAAAATGGACTAGCCTGTTGCATAATTTTTTTCACTTTGATTTTGGGGTGTCTTTGAATTCAGTCCTCTGTAGGTTGATAATTTTCATTTCCATCAAATGATGGGGCATCCTTACCTTCCTAACACATTACCCAATCCATATCCAGCATATAGATGGGCAGCATGATATTTTTCCCCATTTAGATCTGATGCATTTTCAAAGTGTTCCTTTAATTTTTTTGAGCAGTGTAGTATCTCTAAGCTTGGTAGCTGTATCTGCAGACTGAGGCTTCTGAGGCACAAGGGAGGAGTATGAGACTCCTCAACAAGCAAAACATTATCAAATGAGTACTCAGAGGCTGCTACAGCTGCATGAATGTCTGATACAGACTAAGGAGGAGAAGTTGTAGAAGTACACTTATGGGCCCTGCATTTTGAGTCAACTGTCATGGCAGTGACATGGTTCAATAAACCTAGCATATCTGTAGAAAGTTCCTCCCTACAAAATGCAGAGGATGTAGCTCTTCCAGAGGGAGCCAAGGAAGACTCTGAAGAGTGCATCAGGTTCTTGAGGAAGGACACTGCTGGCTGCCCCAGGGCTGTTATAGGATCTTGCTCTAGAGAGGCCCACAGGATCACTCCCTTTGTGTTTGGGCACATAAATAAACACACCTTGGAGAAGCTCGGGTACTCATAAACCAGCTGCTGAAAGCAGGCAAAAATAGTTATTGAGTCACTGTAGGCAACAGCAAGTATGAACCAAGAAAGAAACTGTGTGACCTTTGTGAGTAGAGCAGTGATGGGAAAACTCTCTCAAGCTGAAAAGGCAGGAAGAGAGTGCAGGGGTGCATGCAACACAGCACTTAATTCTGTCAGCTAGTGACACAGCACTTAATTCTGCAGTGCGATAACCCTTTCAGGGAGAAAATATTGTGGAAGAGAAGTAATAGTGTACCATGTTCACATAAGGCTGCATTTAAGAGATTTACCATATTTGTAGACCTGGAAAGTGATCTGCAGAAAACAAGCACAGTAGTAAGAAACAAACAACTACTACTTATAACAAAACTACAACTAACAAAGCGTGTTATAGAGTACTAATGTGGTTGTAAACCTTAGATATGAAATATGAAAAAAGCATATCCCTCTATAGTGTGTACTTGTCTCAATTAAGAGCATTAGGTGTCATCTCTGTTTGCGCCTTCGTTATTCTGCTATCAGCATGAATCATTTTCAACAAGTTTTTGTCAAGAGCGTCTAGCGCTCCTGATCCATCATAGGTGCTGGTCTCATTCCAGCATCCTGATTTTGGCTATGATGTACTCTCTCTCTCTCTCTGTCTGTCCACCTGCAAGGTGATTGATGTGGCCAGCCAAGCCTGCAGTCTCATGCCTGTGATAGCCTGCCTGCCTTTTGACTATGGATTGACCCTGACTATTCTGAACCTTGCCTGCCTTGTACCTACAGTTGCAAGAAAAAGTATGTGAACCCCTTGGGATTACGTGGAGTTTTGCATGAATTGGGCATAAAATGTGCTCTGAACGTCATCTAAGTCACAACAATAGAAGAACACAGCCTGCTGAACATAATACTACACAAACATTAGATGTTGCCATGGTTTAATTGCACATAACATGTAAACATTCACAGTGCAGGGAGGAAAAAGTATGTGAGGCCCTAGCTTAATGACTTAGCTTAATGAGCTAATTGGAGCCAGGAGTGAGCCAACCTTGACTCCAATCAGTGTGATGATATTGGATGTGTTGCTGACAGCTGTACTGCCCTTAAAAAACACACATCTGTTTTTGGTTTACTGGTTTCAAGAAGCACTGTCTGATGTGAACCATGCCTCGCAGAAAAGAGCTCTCAGAAGACCTACGATCAAGAATTGTTGACTTGCATGAAGCTGGAAAGGGTTACAAAAGTATCTCCAAAAGCCTTGATGTTCATGTGTCCACAGTAAGACAGACTGTCTACAAATGGAGGAAGTTTAGCACTGTTGCTACTCTCCCTAGGCGTGGTCGTCCTGTAAAAATGACTGCAAGAGCACAGCGCAGAATGCTGCATGAGGTAAAGAAGAATCCCAGAGTGTCAGCTAAAGACCTACAGAAATCTCTGGCACATGCTAACATTTTTGTTGACACATCTACAATAAGGAAAACATTAAACAAGAATGGAGTACATGGGAGGACACCACAGAGGAAGCCATTGCTGTCCAAAAAGAATATTGCAGCACGTTTGAAGTTTGCAAAAGAGCACCTGGATGTTCCACAGCACTACTGGCAAAATATACTGTGGACAGATGAAACCAAGATTGAGTTGTTTGGGAAGAACACACAACACTATGTGTGGAGAAAAAAAGGCACAGCACACCAACATCAAAACCTCATCCCCACTGTAAAACATGGCGGAGGGAGCATCATGGTTTGGGGCTGCTTTGCTGCCTCAGGGCCTGGACGGATTGTTGTCATTGATGGGAAAATGAATTCCAGATTTTATCAAGACATTTTGCAGGAAAACGTATGACCATCTGTCCGCCAACTGAAGCTTCGCAGAAGATGGGTGATGCAACAGGACAATGACCAAAGCATACAAGTAATTCAACAAAACAATAGCTGCAACAGCACAGAATATGCCTTCTGGAGTGGCCCAGTCAGAGTCCTGACCTCAACCCGATTGAAATGCTGTGGCATGACCTGAAGAGAGCGATTCACACCAGACATCCCAAGAATATTGCTACACTGAAACAGTTTTGTGAAGAGGAGTGGTCCAAAATTACTCCAGATCGTTGTGTAGGTCTGATCTGCAACTACAGGAAACGTTTGGTTGAGGTTATTGCTGCCAAAGGAGGGTCAACCAGTTATTAAGTCCAAAGGTTCACATACTTTTTCCTCCCTGCACTGTGAATGTTTACATGTTATGTGCAATTAAACCATGGCAACATCTAATGTTTGTGTAGTATTATGTTCAGCAGACTGTGTTCTTCTATTGTTGTGACTTAGATGACATTCAGAGCACATTTTATGCCCAATTCATGCAAAACTCCATGTAATTCCAAGGGGTTCACATACTTTTTCTTGCAACTGTATACTGCCATTAAACCACTCTGCCTGTCTGCCAACCGCAAGTACCTGTTTGCTTTGCTCAGTTGATGCTTGCCCCGGTGTGGTCGTCAGGCACTATGGCATTGTGTATAGATCCTGGGGGCAACTGAGTACCGATTGGCCTGCTTGCCTTATGGGAAAGGGGGCTGCTATAGGTGAAGAACACAGAAGCTAGCTATAGTGTCTGATCATCTGTGCTAGGGGTAGGTGTGACAGTTTTCCTGACACTAATCGAAAAACGGTGACAGGGGAGGGACCTCCAGCAGATTGACAGCCTCAGCTCTGTTCCTGGGTGTTATGTGGAGCGGATGTGTCTCTTCCTTCCAGTCAGCTATCAGTACTCTCCTAAATGAACTCTGCAGAGTGTAATTTCAGCTCTCTGCCCCATTTTTCTGAACTCTCAGACAAGCTTTCTAAATTCAGCAATTTAAAAGGATGTAGAGAAGAGAAGACTGCCGGTAGACAGGTACAACTAATGTAGGAGGACTTGTTTCATCTCTGTGTATCACCTGAGGCTAGTCACCTCCCTAGGTACTGTATGTGTGGTTTATAACCACTTTAAGTCTTAAGAATGTTATACAGAAGCTGGTGATCATTGCCACATTGCAGGAATATTTGGCCCCATCCATTAGTATACTCCCCAGAGAGTCATCAGAAACCAGGCCAAACAAGAGTCTGTGCCACAGTGCAGGACCTATAAAGCACTCTGTGGCTAACAAACCAGTAAACTAGTTGTCTGGGGACTGCGACAAGCACAGCCCAGTGCCCAAAGGTACAGGCAAGCCCCAAAATGGCCTCTTAAGAAATGACAAGGATTAGCTAATCCAGATAGCTGTTCAAGAGCTCAGCTCAGCAGTGTAATAATGAATACCTGATTGAAGCAAAACATCTTGTTGAAAATTTAAAAAATGTCTAGTAAAAATAATTAAACTGTTCCCCAAAGAGAAGAGATGTCCATGCTCCTAAAACAGTAGCAAAAAACTGAAACATTATGAGAGTGGGAAGGGTTATGTCTGGTTGGCCAATAATGCTCCCAGCAAGGAGATTGGGCTGTTGGTGACAGTCCTGGTCCTGGGTTTCCTACCAATGGTCAGGACCCTGGAGAACCTGATTCTGGCCACAGGATCTCTGTGATAGCCTCTAATTGCTTATCACAGTGATCATTCAATCTATAGCCTGCCCCTTGTTGTTTTTCCTCTGTGAAGAGGATAAACAACACACTTTCCCTTTAGCAAGGAGGAGAAGATATACAGTATTTTATCTTTTCCTCCATGCAAGAGGACATGTCTACAAAAAAAAAATCTGTTGAAAGAAAAAATATGAACTCCTTTTAGTGCTTTCCCTAGCTTAGTAAGTGTAGGTATCAGTATTAGTGACAGTGTAGGTGTCAGTGTTAGTGGCAGTGCACCAGTTATTGTCAGTGTAACTGTAAGTTAGTGTAGGTGTGTCAGTTAGTGTCAGATGGTGACAGTTTGTGCATTTTAGGGAAGAAAAAACAAGGTTTTATATTTAGTGTCAGTATGAGTGTCAGTGTGATTTAAGGTAGAACATAAAAAAACCCCAAACAAAATACACACTATTGTTTTTTGACCCTACTATGTGTACAAACAACAAATCACAGACACATATATGGTATCGCTGCAACCATCAGGAGTAGGGTCAGATTTTGTTGGTGGTGCGTCATGGTAATGGCATAAAAATATACAGCTACATTTTAAAATATTGTAAAAAACTGTGGCAAGTGAGCGCCTGATTATACAAGGAATAACTCACTTTAGCGCTATTTTATTTGCACTTCACGATATATGCATTTGACATTTTAAAATATTGTTTGTTTAATATATCGTTTGTAACTATTTTGGGCCAGTTTTCCTTTCATAATAAAAAAACAATAAGGAATTATCCATAAACCTTTCCTACCAAATGAAAGTCCAATATGTCCTGAAAAAAACAAGTTAAAGTCCATTAGGATACCGTAATAAGTGGTTGCAAAAAGAATGCCAAAACTCACTTAAACACGTGTAAATGTGTGTAAACACACCTTAGCCCTGCTTTATTCATTTCAATGGTCAGAATACTGGCTAATGAAATGAATGAATGAATGCCCATACACTTGACACATTCATGTGCATTTGCAAAAACTTGGCCTAGGTATGTTTTTGAAGCTGCTCTTCTACTATTAGAGAAAAAGTGTTTAGAATAGCTCCAAGTGTGCATGAGGTCTAACTTTTGAAAGCTTTATTATTTTCAAAATGTTTTTTGTCTCACAAAATCTATTTCATATTCCAAATTCAAAAAGCTCCTTTTGATGCTTTCCTAAATGTGACCTTGTAGTGCACCTAACGCCCATCCTAAAGTCAAATGATGACTGTTATTCTGGCAAGACGTCATATGCCATCCCAGTAGTGCGCAGTGGGTGTACAATTATGATGATCCCTGTGATTGGTCACAGTGACCACATGGCACAGACAAGGGCAATCAGCGCATCTGAACCATGTGATAGCTGTGACCAATTACAGCTACTAAGATAGTACACAATGGCAAAGAATGGATGCTATTCATAAAAATGATTGCTTATAACAGTGATCATCACTGTTATAAGCAATCATATTTTGAAAGAAATTCTGATCACCTTCTTATGGTAGCACTGCTCCGGTAACAATATGCAAAAAATTGAAAAAAGAAAAAAAAAAAAGTTAAAATAATTTATTATTTTAACATACTGTCACCAGTCAGTATCCCTGATCACTGCCACACTAGTCATATGATGACGCTGTACTGCTCTGGTGACAGCATGTAAAAAAAATTGTAACAAAATGTATTTAATTGATTAATTTTCCAAAAAAAGTGACAATTTATATATATATATATATATATATATATATATATATATATATATATATATATATATATATATATACACACTGTATATCATAATTTATAGATACTTTACCTTTCACACGGACACGCTAAATTGGGTTATTTTTACCAAAGAAATATAGCAGAATACATTTTGACCTACATTTATGAAGAAAGATTATTTATCTGCAAAATTATATAACAGAAACAAAGCAACAATCTTTTTTTAAATGACAAACAAAATTAAGAGCTGGGTAAAAATATGATAAAAAATTAAGGCTAGCTGCTGGCATAAAGGTCACCTCTAGAACCTACAAATAGTAAACCATAAATAAACAAACAATGCAGCACTAGTAGCCATAAAGGAATACAAATGCGTATAAATGACAGTATCAGACGTGTCAATTGTATATAAATGACAGTGTCAGATGAAATAATTGCAGTGACTAAAGTCCACAAGTAGACGGTGCAGAACAAAGCAGAAAATCCGTGACTCCTGTGAAGGTGGAAGTGAGTATAGATTTGCACTAACCAGATAGATGAAATGCTTGCGCATGGAGTATATCAGACCTACTCCTGGTTCTCTGGATGTGGATCACTGGAATAGGTAGTGGTCATCTATGCTGCAGCCACCAGGTGTCCTACATCAGGGATCCATAGAGGGCCTCCGAAAATACCAATCTCAGCCACCAGAGGGGGTTTTCATCCCAGACATCAGACTTCAGATAAGCAGGAGTCAGGCAAACCTTCAAGCAGTAGGAGCTCCCATACACAAAAGAGCCCCAGACAAAGCCTCTGCTAGTGTAGTAACTTTTAATAATGGTGATGCACATAAATAAGAAATACACTTACATAGAGATTTTCCAAAATGGCCACCGGCTGTCTTTAACAAGCCATGCGGCGCAGTGTACCAGTAAATCAGTAGGGGGCACCTCCCTGATGCGTTTCGTGTACAGGACACGTTATCAAAAGGCATAACGTGTCCTGTACACGAAACGCGTCAAGGAGGTGCCGGATGTATGACACCTGGTGGCTGCAGCATAGATGACCACTACCTATTCCAGTGATCCACATCCAGGTGACACGTCTGATACTGTCATTTATAAGCATTTGTATTCCTTTATGGCTACTAGCGCTGCATTGTTTGTTTATTTAGTGTTTTTTTAAATGTTTGGTATTTTTTTTCATTTTTAAACTAAAAAAAATTAAAAACCCAGTTGTGATTAAATACCACCAAAAGAAAGCTGTCTGAGTAATTGTCTGTCAAAATGTGAAAGCTGAAAACTGGCCTGGGTAGAAGGGGCGAAAGTGTCTGGAATTGAAGTGGTTAAAGCACTTGTTGACAGGCCTGTTTTGTTATTTTTTTTTCCAGGTCAATGAAAAAATATTAAAGGTAAAAAAGATTATAAAACCTTGGCTTTGGTTTTGCATTATTTTTGCCTGAGGTAGTCAGTACGCCAATAAAAGTATATTAAAAAAAAAAAAACATTTCTCAACTTACATACATGGAATTCAGCAAATAAACAAAGTTAAGTAGAGAAGCGTTTCTGTTGAAAAACAATACAATCTTAAAAGCTTTTCCGTAACTGATGTGGACATAGCCATTTGTTTTTAGAATTAGCTTATGTCTTCCATTGACCTGAAGTTTGATAGCAAGCTCTTACGGAATTATTCTCCATAAAGTCCCTTCATGGAACGTTTATTGCAATGTAATCCAGCAGACATTTTTAGGCTAAGCCAGCGTCTTGAAGAAACTCTGTCCTACATTGTTCTGCATAGCACAAGAGCAACAAAGCTGGTTAGGACCAATGTAAAAATAGTAAGGTAAGCCCTGTGTGCTACCGAAACCGGAAATTTACAACGGGAAGGTCCTGATCATTACTTTCCAATCATGTGACTGCTGTGATAGCCAATCATGGCGGTCACATGACCTTAAACTCTGCCCTGCCTCCCGGCATCACAGACCCCTTAAAGGGCCAGGAGGCACCAGCACCAAGAGGTTAAGGTGAATTCTAAAACAATCTTATTTACGTTGACTTCCTCATCTTTGAACTCTGGTCTTAGTTTTTCTTTGCCACTTTGGTGGAAATGTTGCAGGAATCCCAGATTTTATATTTCTGCAGCATAATTAAATATTTCCTGGACATCTAGGTTTTACATTTATTGAAAGGTGCATCTTAAGCTATTGATTATTTTCGATTCCTTTAATGTGGAAATCCTTTTAGTCTTGATAGCTTAGTTTACTCAAACCCCATGTCTCAAGATTCTGTTCCACACAGTCTACATTAATACAATAATAACCTGCAGCAGAAGACTTTCAGCTGTTGACACAGATTCAGTTTTTCATGAGTTTTCTGAATTGCCAATAAGAGCTTCACATACATCAGTGATCTGATTAAATACAGTTTTTATTGCACTTGCTTTATAAGACTATCAGTATGTGTATGAAGCTTCAGAGTTGTTTTTGCAGGTTTTGGTGTTCTTGTATGAAACAGCGATCAGTGGCGATCCTAAGGATCGTTACTGACCTCCGATCATTAGTGGTTTAGGAAACAGATGATCAGCGGTGAACGTTTAATCAGCACTGGGTTTTTTATTAAGTTAATAAAAAAAGACTGAAAATTTCTACTTTCTGTTATAAAACATATCTAAAAAATAATTTCCTGTATAAATTTAGGCCAAAATGTATTCTGATACATGTGTTTGGTAAAAAAAAAAATCCTGATAAGTGTATAGTAATTGGTTTGTGTGAAAGTTATAGTAGCCACAAACTATGCTATATATACTGGAATTTACGCAGAATTTAATCAGCTCTGACATTTCTTGAGGAGCTAAAATGTCAGGACAGTACAAAAAAACTCCAAATAACCCTCTTTGGAAAGTAGACACCCCAAGGTATTGGCTGAAATGCATGTTGAGTCCATGGAAGATTTTGTTTTTAGTTTTTGGAAAATGAAAAAAATATATATATTTATATATTTTTTTTTACACAAAGTTGTAATTTTAACGAGATATTGTTCACATATGCTATAGGTATATGTGGAATTACACCAGAAAACACATACTGCTAATTCTCCTGAGGATGGGGATACCATATTAGAGAGACTTTTTGTCATCCTCGCCACGTACAAGGGCCCAAAATCCAATGAGCACATTCAGGTTTCAAAGGGCATTAATTATGCATTGGATTTTCTGACTACCTATCACATTTTTGGAGACCCTAAAATGCCAGGACAGTATTTTAAACATTTTTTTCTTTTTACACAAAGTTATCACTTTACTGAGATTTCTCACACATGTCATGGGTATACCTGGCATTACCCCCCAAAACACATTCTGCCATTTCTCCTGAGTATTGGGATATCACGTGTGAGAGACTCTTTTGGGAGCCTACCAGTGTATGGGGCTCAAAATCCAATGAGGATAATTGATGCTGCTGAATCTGGACCTGAATCTATTAGTGTTTTCAAGCACCTCTGGAAGGCTACTATGGGCTGTACACTAGTGTTAGCCACCTTACCAGCTTGTACTGCACAGCTGGTGCCCGCAACTTTGCCAATAAATACTGCAGTGCTGGTTTCTAAACAGCCAGGATGTCCTACGATGCAGCACTAGTACTTGCACCATGCTGCATTTGAGCATAATCATGTGTTTCTACCACTGCAGCAACATGGGGTTGTATATGTGTGATTTTAGTAGGAACCTCTTCATCATCTGAGCTAGCTGTTAGGGTGCCACTGCTTTCTACAGGTTCATATTCTGAGCCTGATTCTGCCAGTTACGTCTCCCCTTTGCTTTCATATATCATGCTCACAATCCTGTATGCCTTCTCACTAGTGTACTTTGTTTTGGACATTTTGGACACTAACTTTACAGGTACCTAGTGGCAAATATGGGAGAAAAACACTAAAGTTTTGTTGACAATGTATCAGAGGTGGCAGTGTTCAGAAAAAATATACTGACGCTGCACTTATTGAACATAAGTACTGGCAGTGATTGGGGCTGATTCTGCTAACACTGCTTTTTTGGGGACAGTATACTATTGGAGGCACTAGTATAGTTCTGACCATGAACAGGATACTGATTCAGACAGACACTATACTAGTCTGGCATTGACACTAACTGACACTAACACTAATATAGTGATCAGTGATAATACTGTACCCTGTCACTGTACTAATGACACTGACTGGGTGACCGGGTGATCAAGAGGGCAATCAAGGGATTAACTGTATGCCTAATAAGTGTGCTTATTTAATTCACAGACTGTTTAACTTTTCTCCCTGATCTCAGCTTTGAACTTTAAGTGAGATCAGGGAGCAGAACCAACCAGATCTGTGTTACTAGCACACTGATCTCTGTACTGTGGTTGGCCACAGCTGTCAGCAGGTTCATAGCCAAAATCAACCACAGCACAAGCATCAGGGGGAGTGCACATGTGCCCATAAACTCGGAAGTATTTAAACAAAAAAAAGTTTAAATATTAACCACTTGCTGACCAGTAGTTGAACTTTTACTGGCAGAGCCGCAAGTGGTTAATATTTAAACTTTTTCTGTTTTGTTTGTTAATATTCTTCACACATTTAACATACATTTCCCTTTACCCACTTGCCCTCCAGAGGATTACCCCCCCCCCCCCTTTCCTGACCAGGCCATATTTTGCGATATGGCACTGCGTTATTTTAACTGACAATTGCGCGGTCATGCAACGCTGTACATAGCTGAAGTTTATGTCCTTTCTTCCCACAGATTGAGTTTTCTTTCGGTCATATTTGATCACCCCAGCGGTTTTTTATTTTTTGCGCTTTTTTTTTTACTAGTGATCAGCGACTTATAGCGGTGGGCATTCTTACACTGATTGGGAACTGACTAACTGCCACTGACATCCCCAGCGACACTAATACAGTGATCAGTGCTAATAAAAAGTACTGACACTGTACTAATGACACTGGGCAGGAAGGGGTTAACTTTTGGGCAACCAAAGGGTTAACTGTGTGCTGTGTGTGTTTTAGTATTTTTGCTGTGTTGTGTTTTACTAGGGAGGCATGCTGTTTTGTATCTGCCTGGGGTTTTGGGCTTTTGGGATGTCTTTGAGTTCAGTCCTCTGTAAGTTGATCATTTTCATTTCCATCAAACGATGGGGCATCCTTACGTTCCTAACACATTACCCAGTCCATATCAGTATAAATATCCAGCATAATATTTTTTCCCAATGAAATCTGATGTGTTTTCAAAGTGTTTAATATTTTTGAGCAGTGTATAAAGTTCTCTTCTATTGTTACCTCCCTTTAACAACAGTGGCATTGCGTATACGTTATCATTTGACCAATGTGCTCTTGGAGATGTCAGGAGTACAATCAAAAAACAATTTTAAAAAATCTTTCCTTTTAATTTTTTTTCCTAAAACTATGGACCAAACAATGCTGTCAAATAAAGCAATCAATTCATTTTGAATTTTACTGGACAAGTAATTGACAGTGTGCTTCTGATGTGTTTCAGTATTTTTCTTTTAGTTACATGGTGGTCTAGAAATGTATCATAATGTGACCTGACAATAAAATCTTTGAAGCCTCTAAGGGCAATATTGTTATGTGCATACAACAATATACAAGGTGGTATCAAAAAGTTTCAAGACTAGTCCTGAAACACGGCAACAGATGGCAGCACAAGGCTGCACACACAGTCACAGGGAGCTCCAATCTTCATAAGTCAGTGTGCCAAAAGACATTGTCGTGTGTACATCGGGCGCTGTGCTACTTGTGCTATTTTGACCACGTGCATTACCACGTCTGCTATTTCATCATTGACAGCAAGTTGGAACAAAAAGCAAATCTGAAATTCTGTGTGAAACAGGTCAAATCTGCTACAGCGATATTTGACGTGATTCGGCAAGTTTACGGTGATGCTGCAATAAGTCTTTTGACGTCTTTTGAGTGGCACGCGCGCTTCAAGACTAGAAGAACATCACTGGAAGACGACGAGAGATCAGGAAGAAATTCTGAAGAACCCTCTGCACACTGGTATATACCCTTTCAAGCAGACTTTGCAATAAATAGGGATATTTAGTTCACACATATTGCAATACATGTTTAAGCTGGCCAACTGCATCAAAGTAATCCCTCTATGGCCAGTCCTACTCTGCTCTGCCTACGCAAATGCTACTGCGGACACAATGCCAATATAGGGGAAAAGAAAAAGTGGGGGAGAGCTTCTAGGTCTGGCTACTGACCCACAATACAACAAACAAGATATACCTGTGCTCAAATCCCAATAGTACCAGGCCTGGACTGGCCATAGGGAACACCGGGCATTTGCCTGGTGGGCCAGGGCCGCCGCAAGGCCGCATATCCTTAGGGCTCTCAAAGCACCTGTGGCAGCTGGGCTGCTCCTTGAGCTCGTGCCATTCACCACTCTGGCCATCCATCCACTTAGCTCAGCTGCTGGGCTACATGTCCTTGGGACTCTGAAAGCAGCTGTGGCAAATAGGGTGCTCCTTGAGCCTGTGCCACTCACCATGCCTCTCTGTGGCCGGCTGTTCAGCTGCAGAAATGATAGGTCAGCAGACCATGAAGAGGGAGGAGCTGGAGGAGATTCCACAGCCCAGGGTTCCTCAAACTACAGCCCACGGCTGGATACAGCTTGCCAAAGCCTTTTATCTGGCCTGCCTGGCCAGCCGAAAGGGAAAAAAAAAAAACAGCCTGGAAGCCCTGGATTTCAGCTGCTGCAGCCAGAGGAGCAACAGGAGATGAGCAGCGTACACCAGGCACAGTGCATAGGTGTGTCCAGTGTATTAGTGTACAGTGCATTGTGGTATCCAGTGCATTACAGAGTACAGTGCATTTTGTTGTCCAGTGCGTTACAGAGTACAGTGCATTGCGATGTCCAGTACGTTACAGTGCATTGCGATGTCCAATGTGTTACGGTGTATAGTGCATTTTGTTGTCCAGTGCATTACAGAGTACAGTGCATTTTGTTGTCCAGTGCATTACAGAGTACAGTGCATTGCGGTGTTCAGTGTGTTACAGAGTACAGTGCATTGCGGAGCCAAGTGCGTTACAGTGTACAGTGCATTGTGGTGTCACTTGCATTACAGTGTACAGTGAATTGCAGTGTACAGTACATTGCGGTGTCAGGTGTGTTACAGAGTACACTGCATTGCGGTGTTCAGTGCGTTACAGTGTACAGTGTATTGCGGTGTCCAGTGCGTTACAGAGTGCAGTGCGGTGTCAGGTGCGTTACAGTGTACAGTGCATTTTCAATACTGTATTGTTTTTTCCTGTCTTTTTTTGCACTAAAAATAAGATGTGTGGTGTACATAGGAATTTATTCATATATTTTTCAAACTATAGTCTGACCCCCCAACGGTGTGGAGTTCCATGAACTGGCCCCCTGTTTAAAAAGTTTTTGGTCCCCTGTCATAGCCTGATGTCGGGTATATAGGTGTCACTGTTGCTGCCTGCTGCAAACACCACAAACTGGGGAGAAAGTGAGTGCAAACTGCTATTAGACAATTTGTGAGTTTAACTCTTTAGTGTGCTGACAAGCTGTGTTCAGTTTGCCTTCTGTTATCCTCAGTATATGCAGTAACCTCTATCAACCAGGCAGTGAGTAGTAATGATGTGTTGTAACCTCTATCAACCAGGCAGTGAGTGGTAATGATGTGTTGTAACCTCCAGCAACCAGGCAGTGACCGGTAATGATGTGCGGTAGCCTCTAGCAACTAATCAGTGTGTGATATTCTTTCCCTCCTTCCTTCCCCTGCTTCCTTCTTTCTTTCCCTCCTTCCTTCTCTTTCCCTACTTCCTTCTCTCCCTCCTTCCTTCTCTCCTTCCTTCTCTCTTTCTTCCTTCCTTCTCTCTTACAAAAAAATGTAAAAAAAATAATAAAACATAAAATTGTAAAAAATTAAATAAAAACTTACTGACACTAGCTACCAGGGTCACAAAAGGTCGCTCTTGTGTTCTGCCACTGGGCTCCAAAGAAAGGGTTCCTTGGCTTGGGATTGCTCAGTCCAAAATGCCTGGGCCTGTTTTTTGTCCCAGGCCGGGCCTGGCTAGTACAAACATTTATCCATCAGGTGCTATAGGGATGTAACCACATATTAACACTAGAAATTCTGAAGAACCCTCTGCACACTGGTATTTACCCTTTCAAGCAGACTTTGCAATAAATAGGGATATTTGGTTAACACATATTGCAATACATGCCTAAGCTGGCCAACTGCGTCAAAGTAATTTGAGAGATCAGGAAGATCTCATTGTGGAGTCTTGCCCAATTTCATGTAGAATTTCACATTTGCTCTTTGTTCTAACTTGTTCTAAGTTGTCCATGATGAAGTAGCAGACCTGATAACGCATGAAGTCAAAATACCACCAGAACGATGTCTTTTGTCACACTGACGTATGAAGGTTGGTGCTCCTTGTGACTGTGTCTGTTGGCGTGTTACAAAACTAGACTCAAAACCTTTTGATACCACCTTGTACTATGCAAAATACATTTTAAGACATTTCACCACTTCTGCTTTTCAATATTAACAACTTTCCCCAGTGCATTGCCAATTACTTACCTTCTTTCAAACTCTTTTTCCATCATTTTCTGTGAACTTCTGTGTGTAGAGATATGAGGATTCAGATATTTCATGCACTGAAACTCTTTTTGGCCTTGGTTATTGCAATGTTGTGCTTACCAAAAAAATGCATGCAAAGCAAAAAACAGCGTTTGCATTTTTTAAATAAATCAGACATGCAATTAATGGTTTTACCACTAGGCACATTTTTGATGCACCAAATTAAAAAAAAAACCAATGCGTTTGAAATTGTTTTTCTTCTGGTTTAAATTTTCAAAATCTGGATCCTTGACCTTGATCACCTGATTTTATCAGTGAAATTAGGCCATGAAGAGAGCTTTAGAGCAAAAGTATCATCTAAAGAGGGTTCATGGAGGGGTGGATTTATTAAAGACAAATAGACTGTGCACTTTGCAAAGCAGGGAAAAAAACAGCCATATAGTAAACTAAAAGAAATGCACATTACACATTGTTAGGCAAACAATCAAACCCTTGACTGCCCCTAGGTGTTAATCCCTTCCCAGCCAGGGTCCTTAGTACAGTGACAGTGTACATAATTAGCACTGATCACTGTATTAGTGTCACTATTGATGTCAGTGTCAGTTACTGCACCTCCTAGCCAGCGTGAGCTAGTGCCAGATTACCCTAAACACTATCACAGTCCCACTATAAGTTGCTGATCACCACCATTACTAGTAATGCACCATAGCTGCGTAAATTCCGGATTATACTGTATACTATAGTTTGTAGACGCTATGAAGCTTTGCACAAACAAAACCAAAAACTATTGCAGAGTACATTTTGGCCTAAATTTATGAAGAAATTTTATTTTTTTATTGGATATGTTTTATAACAAAGGAGAATTTTTTTTTTCCCCAAAAATTTTGGTCTTGTTTTGTTTATGAAATTAAAAACCCAATGGTGATCAAATACTAGCAAAAGTTCTATTTGTGTGAAAAAGAATTATATAAATTTCATTTGGGTACGCTGTTGCATGACCGCGCCATTGCCAGTCAATTTAGCGCAGTGCTAAATATAAAAAAATACTCTGGCCATGAAGGAGGTAAAACCTTCCTGAGGTCAAGTGGTTAAACGGGTGTGTTGGTGTGTTCTGGGTACCATTTGTGGTGCCATTAGTGGTAGAAGGAAGGAGGACCCTGCAAGCAGATCCATCTGTTATGACGGCGTGCTACATAGGTAAATTGAAAGGAGGTTGTACAATCAAACGGAAACATGTGCAGCCAGTTTTACCAAAAATAAAATTATGTCTGGCAAAAAAATTCCAACCCGTTACGCTAATGTTGTATATAGACTCATCCAGATCTTATGATTTCTGTAGAGCTCTATTTGAACTTATATTATACAGATTTTAACATGCATGACCAGTTTTCTTGGACTTTACCACATTTGCTAAGGTTAGACCTTAAAAACTGTAGCCACCTTGTCTTAAACAGGGGCTGCCAGTAAATATAACTTTGCTGGGTTGTAACCTGACCGATTTGTAGTCTTTTGGTTATTTAGGTTCACCCCTATGTTTAGCACAGCTGTGGTTCCTCCCTTTTGCTAGTAGGTGTCATTGGTAGCTTTGGCATTAGTATGATGATCTACGGTGAAGCTGGACTGTGAATATGCATACTCCTCTCAACCAATCAGTAGCAGTTTCTCTGGTCACTGGTGCATGCTGGGTGACAGTATAAATATCAGGGAGGTCAAGTGATCAGAGTCCTCCTACGCAGACCTTGGTCTGGTGTGGGTGTGTGAAGAACCGCTTTGTTGGGTTGGCTTGAAGTGTAGGCTTGAAGCTTAAGGCCTAGCCATGTGCTCTAGGTTCTGCAAGGAAGAGCCTGTTTGCCTGGAGGCATGAAGAAAGGGATGGAGCCCTGAGATGAAGTACCAGAGGTTACTCTTCCATGAGCCGGGTCTGTAGAGAGCCTGGGAAAGCATCAAGATGGACTCATCCAAAGAATCCCTGCATGGTACTGTGAGGTTTTGTTGCTATAGGAGACAGCTGTTGCTATGTAGGTACCGAATGTTGGGTGCAGGTCCAAGGCCTTTGTTCTGTACTGCTGTCTACCTTGCTATTTATGTCTGCTGGTCTGTTTTCCTACTGCCCCACTAAGGTGTCCTGTGCCCTAATCCTCTCTCCCCGAATTTTGCTGTTTTGAGCAATAAACTCATTTTCGTTCAGCCTAAAATTGACTGGTACCCATTTTTCTGCAACTGTCCATGCCCACCATGCCAGCAACCAGTACCCTGATGTGAAATTCCAGCCGTTCCCAATGCAGGGAATTGAGGGCTGCTACATATCATTTTGATTATTTAATGTGTATCAATTCTACAGCTTATAAGGAATCATCTGTAGTGAAAGTGGAGGTATTGAAGGGTCAGGCTTAGAACTAACGAAAAATAAGACCTAACGTATTTCATATACACTTATTCAATTTCTATTAACAGTGAATCATATATGAGCTCACACACAATATTTATTTTATTAATCTGTGTATAATAAAAGTGTATTATCTGATTTTGTTTCATCTTCCATAGACTGATTGTGGTCCAGATCCATAAAATATTAGGTGTTTTTGACATACAAACTGTTCTATCAGTGTGTGTGCATGTGCCCAGTAAAACACAAAAGCCCTCTGTGTAAAGGTCTGTGCTGATGCGCTTTTGTTTGCATGAGGCAAGAATTGATATCCTATACAAGTTGATGGGAATACATAATCTGCTTGAAACAGGTAAAATGGAAATCAAAATGATGTCAACTTCAGGTTAAATGTACCTGACAATGAATTCTGAATTATCACAGAAGCCTCTCAAACTGATGTCAAGCTGATGCCATTGACACAACCCCAAAACCCCTCATCACTGGTTCTAAAAGAGGTGATCCTAGAAGAGATGCATTGCTTTGGTTGTTACAGAATCCCAGCCATGAAAATCCAACCCTTTTAATAAATTAATCACTTGAGCATTGGAAAAGTCCTTATTACTGAGCACAGAATTTCAATCATCACTTGTACAGGCATTGAGTGGCATTTAGTGCTCACAAATGGTATTGCAGTTCATTTTACAGATAATACAGTATACTCTATATCAGGGGTCTCCAAACTTTCTAGGGCCAGTTTACTGTCCTTCAAACTTTAGGGGGGCCGGACTTTGGCCAGTGGGAGTATAACATGTCCTAGTGTCGCTGGAAATAAACAATGTCCCATTATTGGTATCAATGGGAGGAATAGTGCCTCATCATTGGTGTTAGTAGGAGGAATAGTGCCCCATCATTGGTAATAATGGGAGGAATAGTGTCCCATCATTGATGTCAATGGGAGGAATAATGACCCATTATTGGCGTTAGTGGGAGGAATAGTACCCAATCATTGTCGTTAGTGGGAGGAATAGTGCCCCATCATTGATGTCAATGGGAGGAATAGTGCCCCATCATTGGTATTGATTGGAGGAATAGTGCCCCATCATTGGTATCAATGGAAGGAAAAATGCCCCATTATTGGTGTCAGTGGGAGGAATAGTGCCCCATCATTGGTATCAATGGAAGTAATAGTGCCCCATCATTGGTATCAATGGAAGGAATAGTGCCCCATCATTGGTATCATTTGGAGGAATAGTGCCCCATCATTGGTATCAATGGAAGGAATAGTGCCCCATCATTGGTATCATTTGGAGGAATAGTGCCCCATCATTTGGTATCAATGGAAGGAATAGTGCCCCATCATTGGTGTCAGTGGGAGGAGTAGTGCTCCATTGTCGGTGTCAAGGGCAGGAACTGTTACTGACAGTGGGGGAAATAATGCCTTGAGAGCCAGTTAAAAGCAATAAAACCCGGCACCCTGGGCCACAGTTTTGAGACCATTGCTCTATATAGAGTGTATGCAGATGCTTTGTTAAAGATGGCTTGGTGGATGAATAAATGTTAAACTCCAAATAGGAAGAAGCATAAATTACTAATATTTGGGATACAACAAAAGTAAAAATTGTATTATAATTAAATGTTTGATTATAACTATAATACTACTTTTTTGCATGTATTTGCATGTATAACAGTCACTATTCCGTACTCTTACTCTTGGATCTCTCTGCTGTCTTTGAAACAGTTGACCACCCCCTCCTCCTCAAAAAAACTCTATTTCCTTGGTCTCTGTGACTGTACTCTCCATTGGTTTGCATCTTACCTATCTCACTGTAACTTCAGTGACACTTACAACTCTACTTCTTCTCCTACTCCTCTTACTGTCAGGATCCCCCAAGGATCTGTCCTTGGACCTCTCCTATTCTCAATCTACACTTCTTCCTTGGGTCAGCTGGTAGCTTCCCATGGTTTCCAATACCATTTCTATGCTGATGACACAAATCTATCTCTCTACTCCTCAGCTCACCCCATCAGTTTCCTCACACATCACTAATTTACTAACAGACATATCACACCACTTCCTCAAGAGCAATCTATCCAAAACTGAGCTCATAATATTTCCTCCCCCACGTGCCTCTTCCCCTGATTTCTCTGTCATTATCAATGGCACAGATATCAACCCATCCACACATGCTAAGGTGCACTGTGTCCCTCGGACATAGTGGATCACCGATCAATGGAAAGAGCTCAAGACATCAGCTCTGTCATGTGATAAGCTGTGTCCAATCACAGCTGATCGCATGTAAATAAGTAAATGTCAGATATCAGAATTTCTCTCTTCACGGGCTGTCACGTTGACAGCTTGAGCGGAGAGGAGAGCCGGTAATCGTCATTACTCAGAGGGGACATGTACACTGATCATCAGGGCACTGATGATCAGTGTGCCCTGATGATCAGTGTAGTCCCAGCAGTGCCACCTGTCAGTGCCCATCAATGCCACCTGTCATTGCCCATCAATGCCACCTGCCAGTGCCCATCAGTGCCACATCAATGCCACATATCAGTGCCTACCAGGGCACATCAATGCCACATATCAGTGCCCATCTGAGCTGCCTTTCAGTGCCACCTATCAGTGCCAGTCAGTGCCACCTATCAATGTCAGTCAGTGCCACCTATCAGTGTGCATCAGTGCCACCTATCTGTGCCCGTCAGTGCTGCCTATCAGTGCCACCTAACAGTACCAGTCAGTGCCACCTAACAGTGCCAGTCAGTGTCACCTATCAGTGCCAGTCAGTGTTGCCTATCAGTGCCACCTATCAGTGCCATATATGAGTGCTGCCTTTCAGTGCCCATCAGTGATGCCTGTCAATACCCATCAGTGCCTCCTCATCAGTGCCGCCTATCAGTGCCCATCAGTGCAGCCTATCAGTGCCCATCACTGCAGCCTCATTAGTGCACATCAGTGAAGGAGGAAAATAACTTATTTACAAAAATTGTATAACAGAAACTAAGAAAAAAAATTTTTGTTTTCAAAATTTTCAGTTGTTTTTGGTTTGTTTAGCAAAAAATAAAAAACCCAGAGGTGATTAAATACCACCAAAAGAAAGCTCTATCTGTCTCAAAAAAATTATAAAAATTTCATATGGGTACAGTGTTTCATGACTGCCATTCAAAGTGCGACAGCGCTGAAAGCTGGAAATTGGCCTGGGCAGGAAGGGGGTGTAAGTGCCCTGTAGGCTAGTGGTTAAAGAAGCCTATCCTGTTTTTAACTAATACACTGTGTTTTTACTTTCTCCATCAGCTCGTCCCCCACAGCTATTAGCTTTTGTTAACTTGACCCTCCTTCTTAGATTGTAAGCTCTAACAAGCAGGGCCCTCTGATTCCTTTGTACCAAATTGTATTGTAACCGTACTGTGTGCCTTCATTTTGTAAAACTAACATATTTTTGCTGATTCAGTTTTGGTCCTATACCCACACCGTGATATACTAGGTCAGAGAACAAATATATAGGTTACCCTACCTAAATCGATGGCTGTCTATTTTTGTTGTGCTTCATTTTGTAAAGCACTGTGCAAACTGCTGGCACTATATAAATCTTGAATAATAATAATGATGATAATAATGATGAATATATAATGTGGTCATTGAGTGGCATCTAGTGTTTACCATTGGTATTACAGTTTGATCATTTTACAGAAAATCTCATCAGCATTGATTCCAGCATGCTGCCTGCATAGCAGATAATGAATGGGAAATGTTACTAAGATATCTGACTAGTATGAAAAAAATGCAGTGGCATACAGTGATATTCATCTTGCACAAGTTTAAAGTGTTACTAAACCCACAACAGTAAAATCAGTTTGTATATACAGAAAAGCATGCTTTATATACTCACTGTGGAACCTAAGGGGTTAATCCTCTGCATTGTGTAAAAAGGCTGTTTGAACAAGAGGAGGGGCAGAGAAGAAAGGATCAAATGTCCACCTGATAAGACAGCCTGTACCTGTAGCCACATGCACATGCTCAGTTTAGTGTGTACTGCTAGAGAGGTTTTCTTTTTCCCGATGGGAGGGTGCATGTGATCAGCACAGGGCAAATCATCACTGTCCAGACAGAGGTCAGGGGTTTTTCATCCTCTTAGAGCAGAAAGAAAACTCCTCCTAAAAGCTTTAACCACTGCTCTGCTGAAGTCACAAGACTGCTCTAACTGCTGATGAGAAAATGTATTTAGCAGTTTATATTTACTAAAATAATTGCACTTCCATGCTCTGTGTACTGTGGGAGGCCAGATAGAGTGAATGTGGGGTCCTGGGTTTAGTGACACTTTATCTTTATTGCTTTAATTGCACTTCATTGTTTATCATCTGTAGTAGTAAAGGAGAATTCCATGTTTTTGCAAAAATAAATAAACAAATAAATGGACCCATTTGCAAAAAGAAAAATTGTGTATTTATCATTTGCAAAACACTGCAGTCGTGATCAGTAGATTGCAGGTGCAATCAGGGCCAGTGTTAGACTATTTTGAGCTCTAGACAAGACCAGCTATTGCACCCACCTCCCCCCCCCCCCCCCCACAAAATTTTTTTTTAAAACAGTAGAAAATATTAAATCAACAAAACAAAAGCTGATAATTTTTTTTTCATTTGCAAAATTAAGTGCCATAAGATGCCACCAGCACAGACACGACTGTAGCTGTGGCTGGCAGTGGCAGGGTGACAGTTGAAGTGAGTGAAGGGTGATGGATCCACACTCTGACAGATCCCAGATCCTATTATTATTATTATTATTATACAGTATTTATATAGCGCCAAAATGTTTGCTCAGCCCTGTACATTATAGTGGGGGACAGTACATGAGACAATACAGTAACAATACAATAAACGAGGGGTTCGAGGGCCCTGCTCCTTGGAGCTTACAATCTAGGAGGGAGGGGATAGTGGTACAGGAGGAAATGGCTGTGGGGGATGGAGTGGTAGGAGGAGTGGAGGAGATCGGCTGTTAGGTGAGGGCAGGGTAGGCTTCCCTGAAGAGATGGGTTTTCAGGGTGCGCCTAAAGGTGAGGAGGGTAGGTGACAGTCTGATGGATTGAGGTAGTGAGTTCCAGAGGATGGGGGAAGACCTGGAGAAGTCCTGGAGTCGGGCATGGGAGGAGGGGACCAGGGAACTGGAGAGTAGGAGGTCTTGTGAGGAGCGAAGAGTACGTGTTGGGTGGTATTTGGATATCAGGTCGGTGAGGTAGTTTGGGGCAGTATTATGAATAGCTTTGTATGTCAATGTTAGTAGTTTGAATTTTATGCGTTGGGCAATCGGAAGCCAGTGGAGGGAATGACAGAGGGGGGTGGCAGATACGGAGCGGTTGGTAAGGTGGATGAGTCTGGCTGCTGAGTTCAGGATAGACTGAAGCAGGGAGAGTCTGTGGTGAGGTAAGCTGGTGAGGAGGGAGTTGCAGTAGTCGAGTCGTGAGATAATAAGGGAGTGAATGAGTTGTTCAGTAGTTTCTGGGGTTAGGAACAAACGTATTTTGGAGATGTTGCGGAGGTGGAGCCTGCATGAATTTGCCAGCGATTGGACCTGGGGCTGGAAGGATAGATTGGAGTCTAGAGTGACACCTAGAACTGTGGCTTGCGGGGTGGGACTGATGGTGGCATTATTGGTCGTGATGGAGATTTTAGGGGGGGGAGCGTGGGCTGGGGGGAACACTAGGAGCTCGGTTTTGGAAAGGTTAAATTTGAGGAAGTGGAGTGACATCCAGTCTGATATGTTGTTCAGTAGGCAGGTGATACGGGCGGAGACTGAAGGGGTGAGGCAAGGGGTAGAGAGGTACATTTGCGTGTCGTCGGCGTAGAGGTGATAGTTGAAGCCGTGGGAGTGTATCAGTTGGCCAAGGGAGGAAGTGTAAATGGAGAAGAGAAGGGGCCTGAGGACAGAGCCTTGAGGGACCCCAACAGAGAGGGGGAGAGAGAGGGAAGTGGCAGCGTTATAGGCAACACTGAAGGAGCACTGGGATAGATAGGAGGAGAGCCAGGAGAGAGCGGTGTCTCTGATGCCAAGGGAGTATAGTTTTTTAAGGAGGAGGGGGTGGTCAACTGTGTCGAAGGCCATGGAGAGGTCGAGGAGTAGGAGGACTGAGTAGTGGCCATTAGCTTTGGCGGTTAGCAGGTCGTTGGTGAGTTTGAGTAGAGCGGTTTTGATGGAGTGTAGGGGATGGAAGCCAGACTGTAGGGGATCAAGGAGGTTGTTGTAGTTTAGGTGGGAGCTTAGGCGATTATAGACTAAGCGCTCGAGGTGTTTGGATGTAAATAGCAGCAGGGAGATGGGTCTAAAGTTGTTCAGGTCGGTGGGGTCCAGGGAGGGTTTTTTGAGTATGGGGGTGATGTGTGCGTGCTTTAGTGGGGAGGGGAATGGGCCAGTAGAGAGGGAGACATTGAAGATGTGGGTGAGGAAGCAAAGGATGGAGGAGGAGGGTGACCGTAGGAGTTGTGTGGGGACAGGGTCAAGGGGGCAGGTGGTGAGGCGGGCTTCGGAGAAGACCTTAGTGACCTCTTCAGTGGTAGCAAGGTCGAAGGAGTGGAGTGTTGGGGGGGGGGTTTAGTGTGCGGGATGTTAGGTGGGGTGGGGGTCTGGGCAGTTGCGAGGTCAGAGGAGGGGAGTGTTGAGGGGGTTATCATGGGAGGGAGGCTAGGTGGTGTGGAAGTCTGAGCATTAGCAATGTCCCTACGGGTTGCGTCGATCTTGTTTTGGAAGTGGTTAGCAATCTCGTGGGCGGTGAGTGAGGTATAGGGTGGAGGTGGGGGGGGGGGAGAGAGTAGGGAGTTAAAAGTGGAGAAGAGCCGGCGAGGACTGGAGGAGAGGGTATTGATGAGGTTTACAAAGTAGACTTGTTTGGCAGGGTGGAGGGAGGAGGTGTAGGTGAGGAAGGCAGATTTGTATAGGGTGAACGCTTGTTGTGATCTGGTTTTGCGCCATAATCGCTCCAGCGCACGACTGCATCGTTTAAGATTCTTTTGTGTGGTCATTCTGCCAGGGTTGAAGCGGTTGGGGTCTAATGCTACGTGTGGTTAGGGGTGCTAAGGAGTCTAGGGCGGCTGACAGCGAGTTGTTATAAGCAGTTGTGGCCTGGTCAGGGCAGGACAGTGGAAGGATACTGTCGTAAAGTCGGTCAGCTGCAGAGTGGAGAGGGGAAGGGTTCAGGTTGCAGAGGTTACGTCTGGTGATGGTATGACGTTTGGGAGGGAGGTGTTTGAGGACGGGGAGACGGAGAACGTAATGAGGTTGTGGTCAGAGAGAGGGAAAGGGGTGTTTGTGAGGTTGTGGGGGGTGCAGAGATGAGAGAAAACAAGGTCCAGGTTGTTCCCGTCAGAGTGGGTGGAGGACTGTGTACACTGTGTGAGTGCAAAAGAAGAGGTTAGGTGGAGGAGTTGGGATGTGGCCGGGTTATTGACGTTGATAGGGATATTAAAGTCTCCAAGGATGATGGTGGGTAGCTCTGAGGAGAGGAAGAAGGGTAACCAGGCGGAGAAATCGTCGAGGAAGCGGGATACGGGTCCAAGAGGCTGATAGATTACTGCAATCCTCAGAGGGGTAGGGGAGAATAGCAGGATGCAGTGGGCCTCAAAGGAGGAGAAGGATAGAGGGGGGGTTTGGGAGGACCTGGAAGGTGCTCAGCGGTGACAAGAGCATGCCGACCCCACTACCTCTACGACCGCTCGGTCTGGGTGAATGGGTCCAGACAAGACCTCCATAGGAGAGTGCCGCTGGGGAAGTAGAGTCAGTGTCTTGGATCCAGGTTTTGGTGACCGCTAGGAGGTTGAGGGAGCGGGAGATAAAGAGGTCATGGATGGCGGTGAGGTTGTTGCAAACCGATCGGGCGTTCAGGAGTGCACACGAGAATGGAGGGGTGGTTGTGGGGAGCAGGGGGACAGGTATTAAGTTGAGGGGGTTGCGGCAGTTTGTGGAAGTAGGAGGGTGCCTAGTGGGTGAGTGAGGTGGTGAGGGACCAGGGTTCGGGGAGATGTCCCCGGCGGTTAAGAGAAGAAGAAGGGTGAGAAAGGTGGCATGGGAGCGGGATGTGCAAGAGCGTGTGAGTCTGCTAGTGGTGGCGTGTGGGTCGGTGGGAGAATGGAGTATTAGGAGGAGGTGGTGAGAGCCGTAGTGGGGAGATGGAAGCGGTAAGGGTGCGATGTATAGTTGTTTTGGAGGAGTAGGGGGGTAGAGAGAGGAGATTTTGGGAATGGAGGAGAGGAGTATGAGGAGGAGTACATGTGGTATTTTAGGAGGGTAAACGGAGTGGCGGACAGGTGAGGGAGGTGAGAGGTTCCTCAGGGCGCATTGTTGTAGATAGTCCATTGTGCAGTGGCGTATCACGTTGAAGTAGCTTCTTGTAGCAGGAGTTCTAGTGATTAGGATCTGGGTGGATAGAGATCAGGTAGGTAGGTTGTAGGTTCCAGTTTGCGTGAGTCCCAGATTGGAAGGTTATGAGGGGGGTCGTCAGGTGGGTTGGAGGTCAGGGTAGGGTTGATCATCAGATGGGCTTCAGGTCAGGGCTGGGTTGATCATCTAATGGGCACAGGAGGTCCGGGATGGTAGGCCTCACCGAGGCAGGGCCGTTCTCCGGGGGTAGGGTCTCTCGCCAAGTCTACTTTGGGGGTGGATAGAGGGGCCTTGGGTCAGGGTCGGGCCGCCTCTTGGTAGGCTGTGGCAGGTCTCGCTACTCACAGGGGTAGGCAGGAGGACCTCAGGGCTGGGTCAGGCCGCGATGTGGAAGGCTGAGTCGGGTCTCGCAGGCCGGGTTCGTCTGTGGGTTGCGGGGAGCGTGCCGTAGTGGGTCTTGGCGATCGTTAGACTGCAGGCTCACTGCTGGGTGGATTGCCGGAGGAGCGTGCAGGGGAAGGCCGCGGTAGACCTTGCCAGGCCGGGTGCTGTAGTTGCCTTGGAGGGGGGGTCTAGATGACACCGCTCCACCCTCCTGGTGCCGGTGAGGTTGGGGGGTCTTCATTGCTACCTTCAGTCATTTTTGGTGCGGTGGGAGAGTGGTGGGCAGCTGGGTCATCTGCAGCAGGCTGTGGGTCTTGGATGGAGTAGGCCGCGGCTTGGTAGGAGTGGGCCGCGGCCGGCCCTGCTGGGACGGGCGCTGTAGTGGACTGCCGGAGGCTCGGGGGGGTTATCAGTATCCGCCCCCTGCTGCTGTTGGATCGATGGGTGGGTGGCTAGTCACGGCAGGGCCCAGTGTCTGTAGGTGCTTTAGCCCGCTGTAGGCCACGTGGGAGGTTCGGCTCCGCCCTATTGGATGGAGCTCCGGGCTGTGCGGTGGCAGAGGCACGGAGGGCAGCTGTGCAGCACACGGTGGGGAGTGGGAAGCAGGACAGGAGGGAGCAGGAGCACCGATGGCGGTGGCTTCCCCTCTCGTGGGAGCGATGTCCTCCCCACTCACAGGAGCGGCGGCTTTCCCTCTTGCGGGAGTGGCGGCTTCCCCCTCCCGCGTTGCGTCCAGGGCCTGGTGACCTGGATGTGGCAGGCGGGCCCTGCTTGTCCGATGCCGCCGCGGCAGAGATCTGGCGGAGGTCCGCGCTGAGCTCCAGGTCGTATGGCGGTGGATCGAGGCAGTGGACCAGGTACAGGGAGGATCGGGGGGGGGGGGGGTCAGGAAGGCCTCTGTGCGCCCGCTGTCCCCCCGGTGGGAGTGGGGGAGCCGATCCGGTCGCCATCTTGGCATAGAATTTCCCAGGCAATGTGGGGAGATAAAATGCTGTGACAGCAGGCAGCCGAACTGAGCGATCCCACACAGGACAGATCCGACACAACACACCACCACCAGCACTGACACCGATCAGCAGGCACTAGGATTGTGATGATGTCATCACTCACCGACACATTACACATGTGATGGATGGCCGAGCCACACTCACACAGACACGAGACATCAGAGTCAGACATTACCTTCCTCTACAGTAATCGGCAGCCACCAGCCTGGCTTGCAGTAAGGGACTGAGTCTGAGAGGGACTGAGTCTGAGAGGAACACTGGAAGGAGCAGAAACTCAGCTGCTACACAGGCCTCAGACACCAAGCATCTTCCTCTGTCAATTCTTCCTTCCTTCAGCTACCCCTCCTCTCATCTGAAGGATCATTCATGACGTGGTGGCATCCCACACAGAGAGAGTGCCAGCCTGTGCTGCGCCTAGGCACCCCTAGGTAGCAGAGTGCCCTAGGCGGACGCCTAGTTTGCCTAGTGGAACCACTGGCCCCTGGTGCAATGCTCTGCCTCTTTCAGACTCGTCATCCATCTCAGGTTCATTCCTCTGTACAGAGGAGGAATTATGAACGGACTACAAGTGCAGTGACACCACTGCGCTTACGCTTCATTAAGAACTACTGTCCCTCGTGGTAGCAGTGGCAGATGCCTTTGGATGAATGATGTGGCTTTGTGGGTGGAGCCATGTACAGCCATGCAGATTTCACATTAGACAGTACAGAAGGAAGAAGAACCCTGCGGTCCTGTGACTGGATGGGTGGTTTGGGGGTGGAAGGCTGAGCGCACTGACCATGTTTCATATTATACCCTGGGTCTAAAAGGTGGAGTTAGCTTTCAGGCTTCATTCACTTCCATCGTTGTGGGAACGTGTTCAAAATTGTGTGCTTCCCCATAATGCACAGAAACACACTGTCCTTTTGCAGATGCACGGCGATGTCAATCATTCTTAATGGCACCCCCAGGCATCTTACCACTGTGTGCATGTTTGTTTTGGTGCAGCACAAATTTTAAAATGGGTCAGGAACTTCTTTTGTCTGTTTCTGACATGTAGGCAGCCCATTGAAATGAAGGCGGTGTCCTAAATGTGACCAAGGGAACACGCAAAGATATGTATGCACTTTGTCACACCTGCTATGCGTGAACAGAGCCTTAATGTGACAAGAATTGAAATGTCGAGACAACCTACTAACCATCCCTACTTTTAATAGGGATGCAATATGGGTGGAGTAGTTTGTACAGGGAGGAGGGAAGTGTGTGTGGTGACAAGTGTGTATGGGGAGGAGGACAATGTTTGCAGGGAGGGGGCAGTGTGTACAGGGAGGAGGACAATGGTTACAGGGAGGGGCAGTGTGTACAGGGAGGAGGACAATGGTTACAGGGAGGGGGCAGTGTGTACAGGGAGGAGGACAATGGTTACAGGGAGGAGGACAATGTTTACAGGGAGGAGGACAATGTTTACAGGGAGGGGGCAGTGTGTACAGGGAGGAGGACAATGTTTACAGGGAGGGGGAAGTGTGTACAGGGAGGAGGACAATGTTTACAGGGAGGGGGCAGTGTGTACAGGGAGGAGGACAATGTTTACAGGAGGGGGCAGTGTGTACAGGGAGGAGGACAATGGTTACAGGGAGGGGGCAGTGTGTACAGGGAGGAGGACAATGGTTACAGGGAGGGGGCAGTGTGTACAGGGAGGAGGACAATGGTTACAGGGAGGGGGCAGTGTGTACAGGGAGGAGGACAATGTTTACAGGGAGGGGGCAGTGTGTACAGGGAGGAGGACAATGTTTACAGGGAGGGGGCAGTGTGTACAGTGAGGGAGACAGTGTTTGCAGGGAGGGGACAGTGTGTACAGGGAGGAGGACAATGTTTACAGGGAGGGGGCAGTGTGTACAGGGAGGAGGACAATGTTTACAGGGAGGGGGCAGTGTGTACAGGGAGGAGGACAATGTTTACAGGGAGGGGGCAGTGTGTACAGTGAGGGAGACAATGTTTATAGGGAGGGAGAAATGTGTACAGAGAGGAGGACAATGTTTGCAGGGGAGGGGGCATTATGTAAAAGAAGGGAGACAATGTTTACAGGAAGGGGGTGGTGTGTACAGTGAGGGAGGCAATGTTTATAGGAAGGGAGAAATGTGTACACGGAGGGAGACAATGTTTACAGAGGGGGCAGTGTGTACAAGAATAGAGCACTGTGTATAGGGGAGGGGGCAGTGTATAAAAGGAGGTGGCAGTTTATATAGGCAGGGAACAATGTTTATAGGGAGGTGGGTAGTGTTTACAGGGAGGGGGGCAGTGTGTACAGGGGTGGGGGCAGTGTATGCAGGGAAGGGGACATTGTGTACAATGATGGGGCATATGTACAGGGAGGGAGCAGTCCATACAGGAAAGGGGGCAGAGTGGTAAGTGAGGGGCAGTGTATAAAAGGAGGGGGCAATGTATACCAGCAGGAAACAATGTTTGTAGTAAGGGGCAGTGTGTACAGGGGAGGGGAGCAGTGGGGAAGGGGAAGGGGGCAGAGTGTAAAGTGAGCAAGCAGTGTATACACGGTGGGGACAGAACATACAGGGAGAAGGCAAGTGTACAAAGAGGGGCAGTGTGTAAAGTGAGGAGGCAATGTGTACAGGGAAGGGGGCAATGTGTTCAAGGACAGGGAAGTATGTATAGAGGAGGGGGCAGTGTATAAAAGAAGGGGGCAATGTATACAGGGAGGGGTAGTGTTTACAGGAAGGAGGACAATGTTTTCAGTGGAGGGGACAGTGTGTACAGAGAAGGATGCAGTATGTGAAGGGAAGGGGTCAGTGTGTACAAGGAGGGAGCAATGTGTACAGGAGAGGGGGCAGTGTGTGCAGGGAAGGGGGCATTATCTACATGGAGGGTGAGGCAGCATGTACAGGTTGGAAGGTAGTGTGTAAAGTGAGGGGGCAGAGTGCACAGGGAAGGGGTAAAGTGAGGGGGCATTGTGTGCAGCGAAGGGGGCAGTGTATGGGGGGGGGGGTGAATTTACAGGGTGGGGGGACAGTTTGTAAAGTGAAGGGGCAGTGTGTGCTGGGAAGGGGGCAGAGTATGCAGGGTGGGGGCTTAGGCGAGAATGACAGCTACATGGGCCATCCCCCCCTTCACTCCTTTGAGCCCAGAAGGCTGAAGGACCAGTCTCACAGATCTGCTGTGCTTTGTGCATGTGCTGTGGGGAGCTAGCTGTGAGACATCAGCAAGCCACAACCAGCTCTCAAAAATTAAAGTACCTGAGAATATTTATGACTTTTTTTGCTATTCAACGTGTCCAGTAAAAAAAATTAAAAACTCAAATTTTGTCATAAATGTAGGCCAAAATGTATTCTGCTACATGTCTTTGTTTAAAAGAATCCCAATATCTGTAAATAAATTGTTTTACGTTAAAGTGATAGCGTTTACAAATGGCGGTATAGATACTGGGTTTTTGGGGATTTTTTTACTAGTAATGGCAACGATCAGCGACTTATAGCAGGACTGCAGCAGGCATTCTGACACTGGGGGGAACTGACTTGGTGTCATTGACATCCCCGGTGACACCAATACAGTGATCTGTGCTAATAAAAAGCACTGACACTGTACTAATGGCACTAGGCAAGAAGGGGTTAACATGTGGGGCAATCAAAAGGTTAACTGTGTGCTGTTTCACAGTATGCTGTTTGAGTTCTTTCCACTGTAAGCACAGTGCTTTTGTATGGCTTTGAGATGCAGAGCCATACAAAGCAGTGTGCAGGAGCTGACAGGGGAGAGATCTGTATTGTTTACATACAGGTCTCTCCCACATCGGAGGTACTCAGTGATCACTGGTTGCCGGCGAGTAATCACCAGCCAAACCCAATGTTTGACAACCGAGGCTGCGAATGGTGGCAAGGGTAGGGCGTGCACACTCCCCCTACCCAGAACTGCAAAATCACATATATACGTGATTTTGTGCACCCGTGCCGCCCTGTATTAGAAGTATTTCTGCTATAGGGCGGTGCTGAACCAGTTAAACACAAAACCAAAAATGTTATATATTTCTACTTATCAGCTCTTAGATGTGGTGGTTGCATTATTATTGTTTTTAAAGCTTTTTCTCTTTCTTTTCACCTGGTGATCCTGCCAGTATGTCTGTTATTTTTCAGCTTCCTTTAACAAACCAAACTGTCCAGCAGAAGTGTCAGTTAGAGGGTTGAAACAAACCATTTAACACTGACATTGGTGCTTGCAGTGATCGGCTTTTATTTACATATGTAAAACCTTTATCCAAGAAAGGGGAGGGGGAAATCCACCTAAATCTGATGCATCTAACACTACCCTCTCCACAGGATGACAATGCTTCTGTCCAAAGGTGATTCCATCACTCATCCATCCAGAGTGGGAACACTATAAGCAGCAAGCAGTTGAAATGTCACAAGAGAGGTGCCCATTGCTTCTTTTCCCTAGAACCCCAACTGTACCCCCCCCCCCCCCCCCCGTTTAGTCTGGGCCCAATAGTAATCACAAGGGGTGCTATGGCAGCAGTTCCACTATTACAGTTATATTAAATAATAGTGTAATCCTATTATAAGATGTCTTAGCCACCTACAATACATAGAATAAAGTAGACTTCAATTATATGTAGGCCTGACAATCATACAGGTATGTTATATTGTTACCAGGGGCAGACTGACAACTCATGGGGCCCCCGGGCAATAGGGGATCATGGGGCCCCTGTATCCTTGCCCAAACTCAAAAAAGCCTATGAAAGAGGTACCAGGGGCATCTCATGGGGCCCCCTACTGACCCCGGGCCCTCAGGCAGTGCCCGAGTCTCCAAATGGTCAGTCTGCCCCTGATTGTTACTATTTTTGAACAAGCCAATATTGTCTTCATTGTACAGATGTGTACATTATGGCTCACACTTAGGGTAGGGAGAGTAGAAGGTCAAATGTTATTGACTGTTGTTTGTCTGTCTGGAAAAGATGTAATGCAAAAAATATATAACACCTTTTAATAAAGAAGTTATTTATTTAAAAAAAAAATGTGTAAAGTGCAATTGCAAAGTACAGGGTCACAATCCATACTTCAACCACTGTCATTTGTAAAAGTTATGACTTTACATGTTTATAGTACTCTTCTATATAAGAAGTGTCATTATCAAGCTATCACAGCCGGGTGCCCACACTGAAGATGCTCCTGGAACACAGGACGGCCGGTGAAAGGGGACACGCACCGTGGGACACAGGGACAGGTAAGTAGCTGTTTTTTTAAAAGTCAGCAAATACAGTTTTTGTAGCTACCGACTTATTTTTTGACACGGTGAGTGGAACTCCGCTTTAAGGCCTTATGCACAAGGAGCAGAAAAAAAGCTGCTTCTAAAGGCTTTTTTTCATTTTTTTATGCCTCTGAATGCAGCTCCATTTCAGACTAATGTGTCTATGCACATTCTGGCGTTCTGGCATAGATGCACACGTATGAACGTAAATTCATTCTAGAAAAAGTAAGGGCTAGAAAAAAAAAATAAGTTTACCCTTATTTGCATCTAAATGCCATACATTTATTTATTTATTTCAGGTACTTATATAGTGCTGTCAATTTACGCAGCGCTTTACATATATATTGTACATTCACATCAGTCCCTAACCCTCAAGGGGTGTACAATCTAAGGTCCCTAACTTACATTCCTACATACACATACTAGGGCCAATTTAAACAGGATCCAATTAACCTAGCAGCATGTCTGTGGAGTGGGAGGAAACTGGAGTACCCAGAGGAAACCCAGGCAGGTACAGGGAGAAAATGAAAAAACTCCAGGCAGGTGGTGCTGTTTGCTGGGATTTGAACAAATGACCCTAGTGCTGCCAGATTGAAGTGCTAACCATTTAGCCACTGTGCTGCCCGCATGTAATTACACATATTTTATGTTTGATTGAGGTGTCAGATCCAGCATAGATAGAAGTATTTTAATAAGCCTGTGTGCGTGAAGTCTAGTGCTCAACTCCAGCCTTACCTTTAGTCTTGCATTATTCTGCAGGCTCCTCTCCTATACTGAAATTGCTTAGTCTGATTTCACTGCATGAGAAGGGTCAGCAAGTCAGATAAAGACCATCTCATTTTCTGACACCTCCAGTATCATCTAGCCCTTTTCTCCTCCAGCATGACTTCCCTGGCCTGCTCCTTTCATACATTGTATTTCAGTTCTTTCAGTCATAAAGGGACATCCTGGGACATACGTATATAGGAGTCTTGGGACATATGTATATAGGAGTATATTCGTTGGGGGCAGATGTGTTGCGCATTCCTCCTTAAAATGTGTAGGGACACACCAGAAGCCCAGAACAGCATAATGGCAGCTGACACCTCCAGTGTGTCCCTGCATCAATTCTAGCAAGCAAAATAAAAAGAGCAAGCACTCCAATCAAGGTAAAATAGAAGCAGATTAAACTTTAACTTTAATGATTTTAGGAATAAAGATTATGGTTTTGTTTCATTTATGTTGACATACATGTGCTTATGTAGATAAAATATTATGCAGGGCACCACTAAGCATTTAATTATCTGTTTTCTTCTTAATGGATAAAAGAAGCTCTACTAACAGTAATAGGATGGACACACCTGTCAGTGACGCCATAATAGTGATGAAGGTATTTTTTCTCCAGGCATTTGGGTAAAAACAGTCAACTTGCATGGGACATGCTAGAGCCTCACACACATAGTGATTTGAAAACAGAAAACCTATGCTATACCGTTGTCCAACCAAGAAGCAGATTTCAAGAACCAATTTAAACAACAGGCACATGATATAATATTTCTTGGACGGTGAAGAAATTTTTGATGATTTCATTGAGCTGGCAATATTTCCTGGAGATTTTTCATTGGAAAGCCAGTTTTCTTCCACTGCAGTAGATACTTCCAGCCCAGGATGGGTAAGGAAAGAGAAAAACCATAGCCAAGTTGGAGCAGTAACCAGTAAGATCTGACAGAACCAGTAGTGTGGATGTGTAATTGGGTTTTCCTGAT
Source organism: Staurois parvus (assembly GCF_062004578.1). Lineage (NCBI taxonomy): Eukaryota > Metazoa > Chordata > Amphibia > Anura > Ranidae > Staurois > Staurois parvus. Next base: position 2,074,121 of record NW_028318120.1, on the reverse strand, counting down.
TCACGCACGATGTTGTGCAACCAGGCTGTTGAGTGTTGCAACTAAAGGAAGATTCTTCATTCTTCCATAGTGAATTCACCACAAGAAGTAGAGTCAGCACCCGGATAACGAAAAGCACAGGAAGCCACACTCTGCCCACTACAGTAGTACATTTCAGAATAATATTCAGCCTTGCCATCAATGATAGTGCCATCTCCCTATAAGACAAGATGTGCAGAAATCACTAACACCGTAAATGTGATATTTGAGTTCTAACAGACGTGATAGAACAAAAGACTGACATGTTTCAGAATTTCCCAAGAAACCTAAAAACGTCAGATTGTTGGAAGCTTCCTTACACTAACTGTAACAGAATCTTCTGTGGATCACTGAAATTATTTTATAGGATGGGAACACAATCAGTTTGAGATGTCTAAAATGATAGTGATAATTAAAAAAAAATCTTTCATTTTTCCAAGTCAGCATAGAGCATAGGATACATATATTTACTGGACATTTACTTTAACCATTATAGCTCTGGAAGGTTTTACCTGCTTCTCGACTAGGCCATTTTTTTGCACTACTTTAACCAGCAATTGCTTGGGCATACAACACTGTACCCAAATGAAATGTATATCATTTTTTCACAAAAATATAGCTTTGTTTTGATGGCATTTGCTCACCAGTGGGTTTTTAATTTTTTATTATATAAATGAATAAAAAAACTGAAAATGTTGGGGAAAAAAAACTTTATTTCTTTCTGTTATAAAGCATGTCCAATAAAAAGAAAAAAAAATTTTTTTTCAATAAATTTAGGCCAAAATGTATTCTGCTAATAAATCCCAATAAGTGTATATTAATTGGTTTTGTGAGAGATATAGCAGGTACAAACTATAGTATAAGTACTTAGAATTGTAACTTGAATTTACACAGCTATGATGCTATACAAGTAATGGCTGTGATCAGCGACTTACAGTGGGACTGTGATGGTGTGGCGGGCAATCTGGCAATATCTGACTCTGTCTGGGAGGGACACAAACTGACTCTGACATCAATAGTGACACTCGGGCTTGGTTCACACCTATGAAGTTTGCATTTGATCCAGTTCTCTAATGCTTTTTTGCAGTGCAAGTTGCATTTTTTGATGTTTTTGCATTTTTTTTGTTTTTTATGCTTTTTTTTTTTTTGCTAATTTGATGCTGGGCAGATTAAAAAACACTAAACGCATCAAAAGCGTATCAGAAACATGTCAAACACACTACATGCTTTTCTCCAGCATCCCCATTGAAGTCTATTAAACCAAAAATGCACAGTTTTGCATTTAAAAAAATTCCTGACTCTTTCCAAAAACACAGCAGCTAAAAAAAAAAAAGTAGAGATTTGAACGTGTCCTATAGGAAGCCATGTTACAGTTGCAAGAAAAAGTATGTGAACCCCTTGGGATTACATGGAGTTTTGCATGAATTGGGCATAAAATGTGCTCTGAACGTCATCTAAGTCACAACAATAGAAGAACACAGTCTGCTGAACATAATACTACACAAACATTAGATGTTGCCATGGTTTAATTGCACATAACATGTAAACATTCACAGTGCAGGGAGGAAAAAGTATGTGAGGCCCTAGCTTAATGACTTCTCCCAGAGCTAATTGGAGCCAGGAGTGAGCCAACCTTGACTCCAATCAGTGTGATGATATTGGATGTGTTGCTGACAGCTGTCCTGCCCTTAAAAAACACACACCTGTTTTGGGTTTACTGGTTTCAAGAAGCACTGTCTGATGTGAACCATGCCTCGCAGAAAAGAGCTCTCAGAAGACCTAAGATCAAGAATTGTTGACTTGCATGAAGCTGGAAAGGGTTACAAAAGTATCTCCAAAAGCCTTGATGTTCACGTGTCCACGGTAAGACAGACTGTCTACAAATGGAGAAAGTTTAGCACTGTTGCTACTCTCCCTATGCGTGGTCGTCCTGTACAAATGACTGCAAGCGCACACCACAGAATGCTGCATGAAGTAAAGAAGAATCCCAGAGTGTCAGCTAAAGACCTACAGAAATCTCTGGCACATGCTAACATTTTTGTTGACACATCTACAATAAGGAAAACATTAAACAAGAATGGAGTACATGGGAGGACACCACGGAGGAAGCCATTGCTGTCCGAAAAGAATATTGCAGCACGTTTTGAAGTTTGCAAAAGAGCACCTGGATGTTCCACAGCACTACTGGCAAAATATACTGTGGACAGTACTATGTGTGGAGAAAAAAAGGCACAGCACACCAACATCAAAACCTCATCCCCACTGTAAAACATGGCGGAGGGAGCATCATGGTTTGGGGCTGCTTTGCTGCCTCAGGGCCTGGACGGATTGTTGTCATTGATGGGAAAATGAATTCCAGAGTTTATCAAGACATTTTGCAGCAAAACGTACGACCATCTGTCCTCCAACTGAAGCTCCGCAGAGGATGGGTGATGCAACAGGACAATGACCCAAAGCATACAAGTAATTCAACAAAACAATGGCTGCAACAGCACAGAATACGCCTTCTGGAGTGGCCCAGTCAGAGTCCTGACCTCAACCCGATTGAAATGCTGTGGCATGACCTTAAGAGAGCGATTCACACCAGACATCCCAAGAATATTGCTACACTGAAACAGTTTTGTGAAGAGGAGTGGTCCAAAATGACTCCAGATCGTTGTGCAGGTCTGATCTGCAACTACAGGAAACGTTTGGTTGAGGTTATTGCTGCCAAAGGAGGGTCAACCAGTTATTAAGTCCAAAGGTTCACATACTTTTTCCTCCCTGCACTGTGAATGTTTACATGTTATGTGCAGTTAAACCATGGCAACAACTAATGTTTGTGTAGTATTATGTTCAGCAGACTGTGTTCTTCTATTGTTGTGACTTAGATGACGTTCAGAGCACATTTTATGCCCAATTCATGCAAAACTCCACGTAATCCCAAGGGGTTCACATACTTTTTCTTGCAACTGTAAATGGACTGTAGTGTGTTTCTGCAAAAAGCATGAAAAAATGCATAGGCGTGAGCCAGGCCTAACACAGTGATCAGTGCTAATACTGTACTAATGACACTGGCTGGGAAGGTTTATCTAGGGGCAGTCAAGGGGTCAATTGTGTGCCTAACAATGTGTTTTGTGTGTAAAATGTATGGCTTTTGCTATACTGTATGGCTTTTTGTTCCTGTGCTTGCTTTGACTGATCCCTGCTCCTTGTAAACAGAGTTTTGTGTTTTGTAAACACAGAACTCTGTATGTGATTGAACACAGCACATCAGCTGATTCCAGCCAAAATCATTGCCCCAAACCATGCATGTACTGCAGGCAGCAAATAGTTAATATATGATTTAAGCCAGTCATAGATATAGGTGTTTGCATGATTTGGGTGCGCACCCCAGCCAAATTGTGTGCATATTGGGTGTGCATTCTATACTGTCATATATGTGCATCTGGCAATATTAAAATTGTTAACATTTAAATTCTGAAGGTTACACAATAGAATGTGTATGGGGATATACGAAAACTCATACAAAGTTTCATATATAATATACAGAGTTGTAATTGGCTTTGAAGCACTAGTAAATCGCAACCATTTAAAAAAAAAACCTGCAAGGCAATGGCATAATGTGCTATTATGCATTGCATACTACCACATTATGTGAAACTTACCTTAAAACAAAGTCTTCCAGCAGTGCTGACAGGGCTTCCATCTTCACCCGGTCCTTCTTCAGGGTTTGCGGGCTCTGGCAGCATGAATGGCTGAGCCGCGATGACATCACTTCCGTACATGCAGCACACCGCTCTGAAGGAATGATATGGACATGCCGTTCCTTCAGAGCGCATGCGCAAGTGCTCTGCACAGGCAAGATTCTCCTACGATGCATGTTTAGGAGATAATTACAGTACCTACAGGTAAGCCTTATTATAGGCTTACCTGTAGGTACAAGTACAAAAACTTACTTTATGACCACTTTAAGCCCGTGGTTTGGAGAACACCTACACAGGTCTTGGTCTTAGGTGTCACAATTTAATTGGAGTACATAGCTGTCCTTTCCTTGTTCTCTTCATACCTGGCTAGTGCAGTGCATCATAATTATTATATTACATATAACATCAAATATATGTGCAGTGCAATCATAAACACAAGCAATACAATTACAATTGAAATTAAGAGTCCATGTGATTTGAAATGAGCAGAAACACCAGTGATGTCAGTCCAAACTTCCCATAAATATGAAAGATCATATGTCATCCGATGAAATCCTTCTTGTGGGAAGAGAGATGGATCCCATCACCCAGAAGAACACTCCAGGCCTCTCACCTTACTTGTATGACCACTGATCTAACAGGCAGGTCATAAAGTGCCTTCCCAAACAAATAACAGACTTCCAATGATGCCAATGGAGGTCCTCTTCAGCTTATCATCCAATAAATGGTATATAAACGAATGGGAGCAAAAATGAAAAAATAGTGCTCTCTGCTAGATATTCCAAATAATTTATTGAACAGAATCTCACTCACAAAAGAAGCACGTGCATCAAAGTGCAAACAACGGTACCAATAAAAATCTCCGGTATGTCCTGGGTGGGACTTCGTCAGTGTCTTTCCCGCCCAGGATGTAACACGTACGGGAGGAGTCACACATGCTGACGTTACCCGCAGCCATCTCGGTACTCTGATGTGAGCTTGTCTTTTCAGCACTGTTCATTGCACTTGGACACAAGTGCTTCTTTTGTGAGTGATCTTCTGTTCAATAAATTATTTGGTATATCTAGCAGAGAGCACTATTTTTTTCATTTTTGCTCCCATTCGGTTATATAAGTTTGGAGTGACATCACTGGTGTTTCTGCTCATTTCAAATCACATGGACTTTTAATTTCAATTGTATTGCTTATGTTTATGATTGCGCTGCACCTATATTTGATGTTATATACTTTTTTAGGTATTGTGGAATATACCTTGTGGTGCTTGGCTTCCATGTTGGAGGGTTCTGTGGGTTTTTGTTTGCGCTGATATTTATAGTTTTTAATTATACTGCACATGCCTTCAGTGTAGTGTCCAGAAATAAGTCCAAAATGAAACAGATTACAGAGAATGATTGCATATGAGGAAGCAATCTCTAGAATTTCTTTACATATGTATACCAATTGGGAACTAGCCTAAGCCATGAACTAGCCATGAACATCTAACAGGATTGTAATTCCTTTATATAGCTTGATATGAGCCTAGTGTCTACAATATAACAGAAATAAGAAGAATCTAATACAGTGGTTCTCAACCTTTCTAGCGCCGCGACCCCTTAATACAGTTCCTCATGTTGTGGTGACCCCCAACCATAAAATTATTTTCGTTGCTACTTCATAACTGTAATTTTGCAGTAGGAGGAATAGTGCCACGTCATTGGTGTCATTGGGAGGAATAGTGCCCCATCATTGGTATCAGTGGGAGGAATAGTGCCCCGTCATTGGTGTCAGTGGGAGGAATAGTGCCCCCTTCATTGGTGTCAGTGGGAGGAATCGTGCCCCGTCATTGGTGTCAGTGGGAGGAATAGTGCCCCGTCATTGGTGTCAGTGGGAGGAATAGTGCCCCGTCATTGGTGTCAGTGGGAGGAATAGTGCCCCGTCATTGGTGTCAGTGGGAGGAATAGTGCTCCATCATCGGTGTCAGTGGGAGGAATAGTGCCCCATCATTGGTGTCAGTGGGAGGAGGAATAGTGCCCCATCATTGGTGTCAGTGGGGGGAGGAATAGTGCCCCATCATAGGTGTCAGTGGGGGGAATAGTGCCCCATCATTGGTGTCAGTGGGGGGAATAGTGCCCCATCATAGGTGTCAGTGGGGGGAGGAATAGTGCCCCATCATAGGTGTCAGTGGGGGGAGGAATAGTGCCCCATCCTTGGTGTCAGTGGGGGGAGGAATAGTGCCCCATCCTTGGTGTCAGTGGGGGGAGGAATAGTGCCCCATCCTTGGTGTCAGTGGGGGGAGGAATAGTGCCCCATCCTTGGTGTCAGTGGGGGGAGGAATAGTGCCCCATCCTTGGTGTCAGTGGGGGGAGGAATAGTGCCCCATCCTTGGTGTCAGTGGGGGGAGGAATTGTGCCCCATCGTTGGTGTCAGTGGGGGAGGAATCGTGCCCCATCCTTGGTGTCAGTGGGGGAGGAATAGTGCCCCATCGTTGGTGTCATTTGGGGGAGGAATAGTGCCCCATCGTTGGTGTCAGTGGGAGGAATAGTGCCCCATCATTGGTGTCAGTGGGAGGAATAGTGTCCCATCGTTGGTGTCAGTGGGAGGAATAGTGCCCCATCATTGGTATTAGTGACACCAATGATGGGGCACTATTCCCACTGACACCAATGATACTTACCTTGCAGACCCCTGCTCCAGCCTGGGCTCGCTTGCTCCCTCCCTCTCCCATGGTACCGACACTTACCTGTCAGATGTCTTCCTTCTCCGGCCGCTCTCCTCCTCTTCACTCGCTCGATCTTCGCGGTGCCGCTCGGCTCCTCCTCTCCAAGCTCCACCTCCTTGCCGGTGATTGGCCGCCTGTGTGCCTCTCCTGAGCTACAGTGCCGGCGGCCAATCACAGGCGAGGATTGATCTCGAGGTGTGTCCAGATGACAGGGGCGGCATGTCATCCCGCCCACACCTGGAGACGGCGGTGGCGGCGGCGAGGAGCGGTGTCTCGGTTCCTAAGACCATCGGAAATATGTGTTTTCCGATGGTCTTAGGCGACCCCTGTGGAAGCGTCGTTCGACCCCCAAAGGGGTCGCGACCCCCAGGTTGAGAACCGCTGATCTAATATGTTTTAAAAGTGCCCTTTCACTTTAATAATTTCAATGTTATTTTTTTCTTGTGGTGTGTGATTTAAAAAAGGCTGAAATACTATATAATGCGGTTAGGGACAGATATCTGAGCCTGGATGCAGCTGTCTGCATCCAGGCTTGGACATCATCATAACCACAGCTATCCACTCTTTGTGCAGCTGCATGTCATTAGCAGTAGCCACTATCATTTATTTATTTCAGGTACTTATATAGCGCCGTCAATTTATGCAGCGCTTTACACATATATATTGTACATTCACATCAGTCCCTAACCCTAAGGGGTGTACAATCTAAGGTCCCTAACTCACATTCATACATACAGTACACATATTAGGGCCAATTTATACAGGATCCAATTAAGCTACCAGCATGTCTTTGGAGGGCGGGAGGAAACCGGAGTACCGGGAGGAAATCCACGCAGGCACAGGGAGAACATGCAAACTCCAGGCAGGTGGTGCTGTGGCTGGGATTCAAGCCAATGACCCTAGTAGTGCCAGGCGGAAATGCTAACCATTTAGTCACTGTGCTGCCCCGTCATCCCGCCATTAATTTAAATGGACTGAGCGGCTGTTGCTAATTTATAAATCAATGTATTTCTCTGGGTCAAAAAAATTGACCTTCAAAACACAAACTGCGCTAAATGAAAAAATTTTAAATATACCCCAGAATAAATGAAATTAAATACATGATTAGCTGCCACATTCCATTATAAAAAATTATTAACAAATCATATTTTATAATTTGAAAATATTAGATGGAGATGTTTTGTAACATTTATACAAAAAGGATATTCCCAGAATTGTTTGGATCAAGTAGAAAGGGAGGCTTTGGAGATACCTAGAGAACAATGTCTGATGGATAAACAAAAGATCATGGAAGATCAACATCAATGGAGTTTTTTGTCTGGCTACCATTGTCAGTATAAGGATGTGGAATTTATTTTTAAAAAACATTGGCACGTTCTGTTGATGGACAAAACATTGAGTATTACTCCACCTGAAATACCCAAATTCATCTACAGAAGAGCTCCTAATTTTGGGGAAAAAATTGTTTGGAAAATTATAGATGCCCCTAAAACGACATCTATGTTCCCCCATAAAAAAGGATTCAAAACATGTGGTAAGTGTAAAGCTTGCTGCACAGTTAAAGACAATAAAGCTTATATTACTACATTTATATCTAATACTGTGGGACTTGAGTTCACCATATCAGAGTTTATTACTTGTGATCCTACAGTGTCCATGTAACCTCATTTATGTAGGACGAACTAAACGACCTCTAAAAATACGTATAGCCGAAAACAGCAAAAATATCAAAATTGGGTTTAAAGACCACGTTGCATCAGAACATTTTGCTAAATATCATCATAGAGACGCTTCTACATTAAAATTTTGGGGAGTAGACTGGATACCTCCAAAATAGCGAGGATCCAATAGGGTTAAAGATTTATCACAGAGAGAGACAAAATGGATTTTTCTTCTCAAATCACTAACACCAGGGGGTTTAAATGTTGAACTGGACATAAAATGCTTCATTAGTGACTCTTCAAGTTTAATACGATCTGTACAGGGGATAAATAAAATTGATCATTAATATAATTGATCGTTTAAAATAAATGTCAACAGTGTTTAAAATAAATGTCAACAGTAATTAAAATTAGATTCAAAATAAGTATCAACAGGTACTATAAATAAATTAATTTTGTGACTATCACAAGAATTTAAATTATTTATATATTTTATATATATTTAGAATTTGTTTATGATTTTTTTGGGTATTGTTGATTATATATATATATATATATATATATATATATACATATATATATATATATATATAGTGATAGATCTGAGTAGTGCGCACGCACATATATATATATATAACTTTGCTTGCCCTTCACTATGGTATCAATGGTGGAGGACTTCCGCCAGGTTAAGGGCATATAAGGCAAATAGTATTGACGGATCGTGGCAACCAATTATCATGTCTGTGAGTCGATCGTACACACTATAAAAGTGTGAAGCCGCACCGCATAGCCACTCCCTATGATTAAGTCCGGAAGTGACGAAACACGTCAGGGATTGGTTAAGCGGCAACCGGAAAGTATGAACATTGGAACAGGAAGTGACACGGGACTGTCCGAGAGCAAAGACCGGCAGTGGTGAGAGCATTGTGCGGTGTTCCCTCTCTGACACTACTGATACATGCATATTTTCATATCTTTGGGCTTGTTTTATTCCATTATTTTGTAAGTGAGATTCTTGGGTAGAGAGTAAATGATTTTAAATAGTATTGCACCATGTCTGGACTCTATCTTTTTTCTTTTATGTGATGTTTGTGGAGAGTTACCATCAGAGGCAGTAATATATTGGAAAATTTGAATCATTCCTGGGAGGAATTGTTTTGTGATATGAGAAATCATCTTTACTCTGAAGGAACATATATACATATAAAAGCACATTTGCCAACCATGAGAATGGAAGGCAAATTATTTTGGTGAGTGCACACGTGAAGGGGGAGCACGGCACATTGGAAATGTATTTAACCAGTCACGTGATTTTCTGGCAATTTTGATTTAGTTCATATGGTGATTACAGAAGGACTTTAATTTATGGACTTTTTTGTTGATTATCACTTTATTATTTACAGAGCGCTGCAATTATATTTTATAATTTTGGAATTATAAAATATGGGCTGTTGCTAATTGCATGCCCCGATCGTTCCAGCCGCAAGAATCCAGTGGCGACAGCTCATGAATGTGACCTTAGTGTATTTTTACTGACAGAAGGTTCTAACCATTTCCTACTACATCTAAAACTAAGAAAAAAAAAGTTTTGGCTGGACATACATTTAAGTTTAAATGCTGTTTTTTTATTTCTGTACTTTCTAATTTACTAACATGGAACAAGTATGCAAATCATAAACTCCTGCTGGTGAGCCCTCTAGTGCTCTACTCTATAATTCTTTTCACTTTTCCCACTATGGTCACACAGTGGTCACACTATTTGCTCATTTTGCAATCTGAAATATGTACCCCTAAATATTTTTCCTCTGTAAATCCGGCCAACACCATACACCTAATATTATACTCTATCAGAGAATTATTTTTCCCTACGTGCATTATTTTGTATTTAGAAACGTTGACATGACATTTAGCATTGTTTTGACCAATCTTACAGTAATGCAAAATCATGTTTTATGTTACAAAACATCTCTAGGAATATCAACCCCAGGAAAAAGACAAACCTTGAGCACCAATCCTGTAGGCCCCATTCACACCTGAGCATTTTGTAGTTGCAAAATGTTCAGGGGGAAAAAAAATCAATATTACTCTATGGAGATTGTTCACATCTCCACTCCAAGTCACCTGAAGCAGAATGCCGGACGCTCAAAAGAGTTTTGAAGCTACATTTGTAGCACATATTGGTGCATTTGTATTCTCACAGAAAAGAATAGAAATGCGTGATTGGCAATTTTTTGCATGCTTTTGCGCATTTTGCGTGATTTTCTGCTCGAATGAAAATATGTTAAAAAAAATAGCAATACTATATGAATAAATAAATGTAACAAATAAAATAAATATGTATATAAATAAAAAAACATGATAAATAATATATAAATAAATAATAATTAACCCCTGTCTTAAAAAAAAATTAATGAAATATATTATTATTATTACTAATAATAATAATCACCCACACAAAAATACATTATTATCAATAACAACAACAATAATAATAATATCAGTAATAATAATAATAATAATAAAAAAAATCATATTGTTTTATAACTTTTTAAAGTTTTAGGGGTTAAGGTTATGGGTTAATTATTATTATTTATTATTACAAGTATTTATGATTATTTTTATTTAATTCTTTTTTTATGTTACATTTATTCAATTATTATTATTATTATTAGTATTATCACTTTAACAAAAAATAATAAATAAATAATACATTAATAAAATAATTAATACATTATTATTAAAAATAATAATAATAATAAAAAAAGAAATAAAAGCTGATGAAAAAGCTGAAGCAAAAAACCTAGGAACAAATGATGCAACAGATGATATTTTTCACTATTAGCTAATAAAAAAATGCCAAAGCTCAAAAGCAGCTAAAAACGTATGAAAATGTGCAAAAAAAAGCAAAAATTGCGGCAAAATATGTGCAAAAAACGCTACACTCAGACGTGAATGGAGCTTAATAATCAGACCCCTCAGACTCTTCTATAATGCATGAAAAAAAAACATTTTTAAGACATAAACCTGTAACGTAAAATATGTCTGTTCTGAGATAGAACAGAGTATTGATCTGTTCCTTACATACCTAGGAAAGGTAATGTCCGATGCAGCAGGAAAAGGACTGAGAGGATTGCCGTAGTCAGTAGCACGATCTCTAAACAATACTTTCTTCCTCCTTATTAATATACTGAGAATCTTTCCTTGGAAAAGACGTTGCATGGAGGAGGGGCAAGAAGTATGTTGTAAGATCTTCATTATTTCCAAATTTAGACACAAGGCACATTAACCACAGTACTCTGTTAAAATGCTAATTCTTATAGTAGAATTAAAGGAAAAACATTTTTTTTCATTTTGGATAGAGTAAGGGAGGGATACCACCATAGCCAAAACAAGTATTAGGAAATGCCTGCAAAGTGAGGGAATCCGTAGTTCTCGCCAGGATTGCAAGCATTAGTATCCCCCATAAGAGGATTTTCCCTCTACTCCTGTTCTAGTGACACCCTACAATTTGACATTTTCTTTCACTTACAGTCTTGTTGATAATGGTAAACAGAACAAATAGACAGGGTGAATCTCCCCAAATAGGGTACAGACAGGAATAAAATCCTGACAGATGTTCTTATTCATCTCCACTTTATCCAAAACTAAAGAAAAGTTTTGCCTCTAGTTACACTTTAACCCCTTCCAGCTGAGCGTACGCAATAATGCAGCGTCATGGAAGTTGGTCTTTACTTATGGGGCTTACTGTATCTGTTCTGGGATCGTCCTGCAAAGTGTGTGCCTGGCACAGAGACTGAGCTATCACCATCATATCCAGGTCACGTACTAATAAGTGGGAACTGGGAGGACCTATTGAATGGAGAAAAACATACCATACATTGTATTTTTTTGTCCAAGCTAAAGGAGAAAAGTGTTAGGCCCCTTCACATGGATGTATAGTCTAGATCCATTTGTCAGTTTTTCAGACTCATCCAGACTGTGTTAAGTGTGATCGTGAAGATAGCCCCAAAAATATGACTAAAACAAGTCATGGCCAAAAATATTGGCACCCCTGCATGAGAGTGCCAATAATTGTGTTCAGTCCATTTTTGAGGTTTTGTGTGGAATGTGTCAGCTTTGGTTTTTAGTTTCTACACTTTTTTGTGTCATACCAATACAAACAAAAGGAATAAACATGAGAATGTCTAAACATTTGTAATAATTTTCTGAGTGAAGTGGTGCATTATCTGACAGAAATGCAGGGGTGTCAATATTTTTGGCCATGACTGTATTTAGGGCTCCTGTTATAAATCACAGACACAGGTACAGCCCACCTAACAGGCCCCACCTCCAAAAATACCAAATGATATATAATTTTTTTTTTTGTGCAAAATGCCATGGCTGTGATGCTATGCTTCATAGCCATGGCAGAATGTATGCCCTCATTGATCATGATCCTTTAAAGTGAATTATACTGCTCTGCACGGTTAAAGCAGGCAGTGAGGAGGCAATATGCATCATCATCTCTCAGATATTCTCTGAAGAGTGATGCAAATGCTGACTGCTCTACAGAGAGCAAAGCACACGTGAACAAGTCCTTAATTTAAAAAGATATATATATTTTAAATTTTTTTAATTTTTTTTCAGAATTGTATTTGTTATTTATTTATTGGAGGGCTTTGGTGAAATATCAGAGGTCTAAGCATACCCCTGAGGTCTCATATTTGAGACAGAGAAAGGGACTGAGGAGAGGGATTCATCAGTCCCTTTCTCTGCAGCCTCAGCCGCACAGTTGTATGAATAGGAAGCATTTTGATGCTTCTTGGTCATTTACAAACTGAAGCATAGTATTCAGTTTACTGTGCTTCCTCGGTGAATAGATACAGGAGCGATAGATACCAATTGCTCACTGTGTTCATTCAGGAAAGGAAGGGCCAGAAAATATGTAATTTACTGTCCCCATTTCTCCATCCTGAAAGAATTGCATACCCCGAAGGTCTCATATTTGAGGCAGAGAAAGAGCCTGAGGACAGAGATTCATAAGTCCCTTCTCTGCAGCCTCCACTGCACAGTTGTATGATTAGGAAGCATTCTGATGCTTCCTGTTCATTCACAAATTGAAGCATAGTAAACAGTTTACTATGCTTCAGTGATGAATAGACACAGGAGAGATTTGTACCAGTTTCTCACTGTGTTCATTTAGGAAAGGAAGGGGCTGCAAATTATGACATATTTACTGCTCCCCCATTCTCAGTCCTGAAGCAATTACACACAGGGGGCCCAACAGTAGGTGGAAGGGGGTGAAGATACTAGAACCAATCCCTCTGCAGTGCATCCAGGGGGAAAAAGAGGAATAAAAGCCAGCAGCACTGCAGGGGGATCCACAAGAGTCACAAATGTCAACAGTAATGATGGGACCCGAGCCAGGTACAGGATGAGCAGCTTTACTGTCTTATAAGTGGCCCTATATACATCTGTATATTCATATAGTAATACAAAATGTGTGTAGATCAGACATTGATATAAATGAAATGTATATGGAAACATTTCATTAGCTGTCATTGCCTAACTCTACTAGGCCTCATGTACACTTGAGCTCAAAAATGCCTGTTTTACATTTTTCACCCCTCCATGTTAGGCTATGTGTCCATGCACACATAGGTGTGTAGTGGGGCCATTGCTGTTTCCCTTTTAAAGAACTGTTTCCCGTTTAAGACTGCATGGTGTCAGAAAGAGTTTGATTGGCTCAGCTCTCAGCAGTACTGGAGTGTTTGTGGGAGTTGCAGTTTCATTACAGAGGCAGACAATGTAACTTTATACTGCACAGGACTACAGGACCAGGATGCTTTTCAAGAAGGAGGGGGAGGAGAGCCACGTGTGTCTTTGCAGAGGACATGTGGGAGCTAGTCTGCAGTCCCTACTGTTGAAGTACACTGACACTGTTTCCAGAACAGCAGAGGTTGCTAAGGACAACGGTTATCTGCAGCAGCTGAAGTCAGCAACTGTTATCTTTGGTACCAGTCACCAGCGACGGCAGTTACCGACAGCAACAACATCTCCCACCACAGAGAGAGGTCAGAGTGTTGGAAATAGCAGAGGAGGCGTGTGACCATCCCAGGTGAGGCACCTCAAAGTTTGTGCAGTTCCGACAATTGACAACAGAAAAAAACTAGCCAGAGAGACAGAGCCCCAGTCATCATCCCTTCAAGGAGTTAACCCCTGGAGACTGTTCTTAGATGTGATGAACAACTGCTAACCAGTGACATGTCAGTCCTTAAGATCGCTCCACTGATTCACTAACACAGGCCTGTGCAACACATAGACTCACACAGTGTTACATTCCTGCAGTATACAAGTGAATTTGGGACTGAGCCTAAAGAGATGTCAGTTTAGCTGGGGACATGTTGCTGCTATAGTTGCAGGGGGTAATACTGATCTATAGCTATACCGGTATATACGTATATACATTAATATTGTGTTTATTGATGTTATTGTGCAAATTCTAGAAAGTTTGTGTATTCAGTGCATTTAACTGCTATTTTCCAAGTTAATTTTCAGTCTATTTGCAGAGTTTTTCCTGTCTTATTAAACCTGTTATAAAACTTCCCACAAGGTGTACTGGTGTGCTGTGGATTCAATATATATATATATGGTTCATCACTGAAGTAAGGACAGAAGTGTCTGTTAATTCCAGCAGCACCTTTGGGGGGTGAGCTCTACAGATGTTTACAGGAGTTTAGCAGCAGGCAGGACAAGGGGGGGCAGAAGGCGACCACAGAGCAGTGGGTGCCCCCATAGCAAGCTGGTTGCCGTAGGGGCACCAGACAGGAGGGAGTGGCCAGGAGAGCCTGTGGGGGAAGAGGAGGACCCAGGCTGCTCTGTGCAAATCCACTGCACACAGCAGGTAAGTATAGACATGTTTGTTGTTTTCCAAAAAAAAAAAAAGAACCATTAGAATTGCTTTAAGTGCTTGTCCTAGGGTCCTCCTAAACTTGAAAAGGGGAGCATGGGGGGGGGGGGGGGGGAGGAATTCACACAGCTACTGTTGCTCTGCAGAGGTCTGTGTGTTTGAGGGGGGAATTGCACTGGGGACATGAGGGGGGGGGGGGGTTAGGTAAGAAGCTGGGGACAAGAGCGTGCTAACAGGGAGAAGAGGATTAGTGAGAGGTTTGGGGGGGGGGACATGTGCTAGGAGGGGGGATTGAGGGGGGAGAGGATTTGTGTAGGGGGGATGATTTCAGGGGGGTTGCTAGGAAGGGTGTTTTGAGGGGGGTTTGTGCTGATAAGAGAAATATTTTTGGGGGGATTTGTGTTAGGAAGAGGGATTTCAGGGGGAGGATTTGTGCAAGTCAGGGTGACTGCCTGGATTTGTGCTAAGAGGGGATATTGGGGGTGGGTGATTTGTATTAGAAGGGGAAATTAGGGGGGGTAACTCTGTTAAAAGGGGAATTTGTGCTGAGGGAAGAATTGTGCTTATGGAAAAAAAATTGGTGTGGGGGGAGGGGCTTTATGCTAGGAGGCGGTATTTGGGGAGGCAGGAGATTTTTGTCAGGAAGGGGGTTTTGGATGGATTTGTGCTGAAGGGAGGATTTGTGCTCATGGAAAAATTGGAGGGGGGGGGCAAAATTTGTGCTAGAAGGTGGGATTAGTGCTGGGAGGGCAGATTTGGGGAGGGGTGTTGTGCTAAGATGGGAAATATTATTTTTTGGGGGGATTTGTGCTAATAGGAATGATTAGGAGATTTGTGCTGGGGGAGGATTTATGCTAGAATGGGTGATTTGGGGGAGCTGTGCTCGGAGGAAAGATTTGGGGAGAGAGAGGATTGGAGCTGGAAGGGAGCATGGGGGTCAAAGATTCATGCTGGGAGGAGAGATTCTTATTGGGAGGAGGATTTTTTGTGTGGCTTGCAAAGGGAATATATGCTTAGGGAGTTGGTGTGCAAAGTAGTGCTTGATTTTTTTTTTTGGGGGGGGGGCGATTTTTGCTTACACCTAAGACTCATACATCTTGGGGGGTGCAGTTTGACATCCTTGCCATAGGCACTAGATTACCTTGTTCCAGCACTGCCGCAGATGGGCAAGCGGAGCCTGGATTACATAGTAGGGCAGGGGGGCGCCGTTACTGGGGGTGTGTGGAAGCTTCCACCTGACAGGCAGGAGTCTGCTTGTCCGTTTTACACACAATCTCTGTGGCTGCAGCCATTGGATTGTGTGCAAAACCCCCCGCTGTCAGATCTATCCGACAGACTGACTGCACTGTGGAAACTGTAGTCCAGAGGAGAGAAACTCTTCTGTAATAGTTTTTGAACAGCATTTCCCAGGAGGAGATTGCCAGGAGGAAAGCTGCATTTTCTCAAGCTGTACAGGACACAACTTTCTTTTGCAGTGAGAGAGATCGGATAGTACACATCACTGTCCAGTATGTGCAATCACTGCTGCACATTGGCGGCCTGAGCAGGATCCAGAGCGCTAAGTTCGGGGGTGCTGACAGCTAGAGTCACGTGAGTGCAGAGCAGAAAGTGGAACTAATTGCTGTGTGTGACCAGATGGTGAGCTGCAATATTCCTGGTACTGATTAGTTGCTGCTGTGGGGATTTACTATCTGTTACTAGAGACTGAGCCCTTTAGGATCTAACCATACAGCCATCTAGTGGCTTTATTGCTGCCTGCTGGCTTGAGTGGGACTATTCTCATGTGCAGCAATTTCCAGATTAATTTCCCTGCCTTGTCTTCACTCTCCCTTTCATAATTCCCCCAATCCTGGCCCTCCATTTTCTAACTGCAACCCCCCTCCCCCTTTTGGCACCCTTCTTCCTCTGACAACAGCTGCAATTTCTATCTCTCTGATTCCAAAAACCAGCCCCCCCCCCATCTTCTCATATGCTTTCTAGATTGCCTGCTCTGTCTGTAACAAGCTCACATCTGTGCATGACCTTTTCATCACCCATTGCTTTAACATACTTGCCATTACTGAAACCTGGCTTCAAGATTCTGTCTCTGCTTCTCCTACTGCCCTCTCTCATGGTGGCCTCCACTGGACTCATTCACCCAGAACCAATGGATGAAAAGGAGGTGGAGCTGGATTCCTTCTATCCCCACTGAGCACCTTTCAAGTCCTTCCTACCCCTCTCTATCCCTCTCCTCTTTTGAGACCCACTGTATTTGTCTGTTTTCTCCAATTTCTCTAAGGATTGCAGTAATTTATCGGCCTCCTGGACCAGTATCACACATTTATGATGACTTCTCTGCCTGGTTACCCTAGTTACTCTTCTCTGAAATACCCACTATCATTTTTGTTAACTTCCACATACTTGTTAACCACTTGCCCTCCAGAGGATTTACCCTCCTTCATGACCAGGCCATTTTTTGCTGTTCGGCACTGAGCCTTTTTAACAGGTAATTGCGCAATCAGCAGTGCTGTACCAAAACAAAATTTATGCCCTTTTTTTCACACAAATAGAGCTTTCTATTGGTGGTATTTGATCACCTCTGCGGTTTTTACTTTTTGAGCTATAAACAACAAAATGCTGAAAATTTTGAAAAACAATATTTTTCACTTTTGATTATAAAAAATATCCAATAAAGTTAGTAATAAATTTAAGCCAAAATGTATTCAACTACATGTCTTTGGTAAAAAAAAAATCTCAATAAATGTATATTAATTAGTTTGTGTGAAAGTTATAGCATCCACAAACTATGGTATTAAAAAAAATGCAGGGCAGTACACAACCCCCCACCCAAATGACCCCGTTTTGGAAAGTAGACACCCCAAGGATTTTGCAGAGAAGCATGTTGAGTACATGGAACATTTTATTTTTTGAAAATTACTATTTCTTTTAGTTTTTTTAACACACAATTGTCACTTTAATGATATATTGCTCATGTATGCCATGGGTATATGTGGAATAACACTCCAAACACATTCTTCTATTTCTCCTGAGTATGGGGATACCACATATGAGAGATTTTTTGGCAGCCTAGCTACATACAGGCCCCCAAAATCCAATGACCACCAGGCTTTCAAAGGGCATATTTCCTCATATCACTTCCCCACTACGTATCACAGTTTCGGAAGCCCTAAACTGCCAGGATAGTACAAATGCCCCCCCAAATTACCCCTTTTTGGAAAGTAGACACCCCAGGGAATTTTATAAGAGGCATGGTAAGTATTTTACAGATATATCATTTTTGTCACAGGGTTTTGAAAAAGAAAGAAAAGAAAAAATACCTTTTTTTGTTTTCTTTCTTCATTTTCCAAAAACGTGGCAACAAATGAGATCTGTAAAATACTCGCCATGCCTCTTAGCAAACACCTTGGAGTGTCTACTTTCCAAAAAGGGGTCATTTGGAGGGGGGCTTATACTATGCTGGCATTTCAGGGCCAACATTAGAAGCTTATGCTACATATCACCCACTCTCGAAGACCAAGCCTTTTCTGACACTTTTTGTTCACATAAAAAAACTGTTTTTTCGCTAGAAAAGTACTTTGAACACCCAAACATTATATATTTTTTTAAACCAGAGGCCCTAGAGAATAAAACGGTGGGTGTTGAAATTTTTTACGTCACACAGTATTTGTGTGAAATATACACGTTTTAGAGTTTTAATGCACAAAAACACAATATATTGCCAAATTGTGTGATAAATTATAAAAGATGATAAATAGATACCAAACATGAAATGCTTTAAAATTGCGCATGCCCGTGCAATGGCAACAAAGTTCATACATTTTTATTATCGAGAGGGGACACTTTAAAAGCCTTTACAGGTCACCAATTTATATTTACACAGGAGGTCTAGTACTAGAATTACTGGCCTCAATCTGATGTTCGCGGTGATACCTCACATGCATAGTGCAACCGCTGTTAAATACCAGCACGGGGTCAAAGCTTGCGCATGCAGGTGCGCGCGTGCAGGGGGGGGGGGCAAGGGTGCTTTTTTTTTGTTTTTAGTTATTTTGGTTTTTTTAAAATTATTTTTACACTCTCCCTTTCTTTTTTTTTAAATCACTTTTATTGCTATCCCCTCTGACTGCAATAGGCATTGACAGGTATTCTTTTTTGACGAATCTGGGGTCTATTAGACTCTAGATATCTGCTCTGACCTTGCATCATCTGATCTCACCAATATCGGTGTGATCAGATGTTTTCCCAATTTTTTTTTGTTGTGATTAGCTGTGATTTGCCACTGCCACAGATGGGCTGTGATTGGCCCAGTCTGTACATTTGATCACTGTGACCAGTCACAACTAGTGACACAATTGTATATAATGGATGGCATTAAAGGAAGCCATCCATTGTTTACAATTGTCATATGACCTGCTGTGATTGGTCACAGCAGGTCACATGGTACTGGCAACGCGCAGTACACAGATCTGTCATCGGCTGCGTCCGAGGTACACAGCCGGTGACAGATCATGCCACAGCGTGGCCCTGTGGGCATGCACAAGGTGCGATCCGGAAAATACGTCATTTGATGCCCACTCGATGAGAGTCCCGCACGGCTGTCATTTTTCTATTGGCCGGGCGGGAACAGGGTAAAGCATATCTAAACCCAAAACCAAAAATTTAATATATATTGTAGTTTAGTAATCCTTAGCTAGTGTATTTCTTTTTTCAGGATCTCTCGCTTTATTTTCACCTGGTAATCCTGGAAATAACAAGCTCACTGTCTCAGTCTGGCTATTCTCACTCTCTAGTGTATGTATGGAAAGATCAACTGTTGTTACCCAGGCTGAACTTTAAACATGTCTGCCTTTGTCCTTCCTCATTATATGAAAGTTGTTTAAACAAGAGAGATACATTTTTTTTTGGCTTCCAAATTCATCTAAGGACTGTGAAACTGGAAAATATAAAATTTTTGTTCCAGGTTTTAGTAATGCTTTAAAGCAGAACTGCGGTTAAGAAAATAATTTTCCCATGCAATGGGGCTGTGCCCGCAGTGCAGGGGTTTTCTCGTTTTGTCTAGGGCTCAGGGTAAAGCTATACTTATCCATTCCTTCGGAAAACTGCACTCCCCCACGTCCAACGGTGGACTGTTCCTGCCGTCCTTATGTCCAGAGCTGGTCTATGGGCGTGATAACATCAGGAACAGCTCATTCACAAGACCATATTTAAAATAAGAGCACCAAACCCTTAAAATTACTAATTAGTGCATTAAAGAAGCATCATTATGAAAATGTCCATATAAAACTCTTCATTGTCCTTTCAAAATATCAACAATCGAACCATGCACCGAACACCTAGGTCCAATGCAATAACCAAGTATTCTTCATCACAAGTTCAGAGCCATTTAAAAAAAACAAAATAACTAGCAAGGCCTAACTAAATAGCAAGGAAAATGTAGACAAATATAATAATATAAATGTCACTGTAAAAATACAAACTTAGCCTACCTTAAAAATGGATAGTGTTAGTCAGTAGGGTAGTGGACGGTATCAGTAGGGCAGAGGTTGGTGTCAGTAGAGCAGTGGATGGTGTCAGTCAGCACGGCAGTGGGCGGTGTCAGTAGGGCAGAGGTTGGTGTCAGTCAATAGTGCAGTGGATGGTGTCAGTAGAGCAATGGACAGTGTCAGTAGGGCAGAGGTTGGTGTCAGTAGGGCAGTAGATGGTGTCAGTAGTTTTTATTTTTACATTTTTATTTTTGAATATTTTTCACAAATGCCCTGTTGAAAGGGGAGCACTTGGGGGAGGGTCCAGGCAGCAGAAAAAAAGGAGTAACAAGGATGGGAGGGGCAGCAGGGGAGGCATTTACTAGAACCGTTCCCCTGGATTTTCCTTCTGCAGCAGCTGTACACTGGTGGAAGGGTGAGGAAGAGATGCTAGCTTTCAGCTGCTCCAGGAGGGCAATAAAGGGGATTGTTGGAAGGCAGGTATTGTAAAAATCTGAATTCTCAGCAAGTTGCTGGGAATTGGGATTTTTCTGCCCCACCCCAGCTACCCTGGGTACCATCATAAGGCTGCTTAGGCAGCTGCCTTTGGGCACCAGGGTGGGGTGGGGCAGACAAATCTCAATCCCCAGCCACTTGCTGGGAATTCAGATTTTTAACATACCTGTCCATGGGAGGGAAGGTGGGCAGAGGACACTGCTGGTGGAGGGCCAGAAGACATTGCTGGGGGGGGGAGCTAGAGGTCACTGCTATTTGGGAATGGGGGGCAGAGGACACTACTGTGTGTGATAAAAATGGCGGTAGAGGACAGTGCTATGGGGATGGCCCTGCCCATAGCAGTGTCCTCTGCATATCACCTACCCCCCAGTAGTGTCCTCTGCCCCCCCTTTCTCCCATAGTAGTGACCTCTGCCCCCCCCCCCAGCAATGTCTTCTCCCCCAGCCTCCTCCACTGCTGCTGTCATTCTAACAGCACAGAGGAGAGCAGAGGACAGCGGGGCTCAGGATGGCAGGCGGGAGGAGAAGCTGGCCAAATGAACTTTTCATATTAACCCGCAGGTGATTGGTTGCTAAGTCAGTCCTAGCAACCAATCACCTGCAGTTTAATATGAAAAGTTAATTTGGCCAGCTCCTCCTCCGTCCTGAGCCCTGCTGTCCTCTGCTCTCCACTGTGCACTGAGAATGACAGCAGCAGTGGAGGAGGTTGGGGGAAAGGAGGGAGGGAGACCTGTTCGCGGTCTACCTGTCTCCTGCCCGTTGTCAACAGGTAGACCACGGTCCACTTGTTGCCAACCCCAGTCTAGAGTGTAGGAGGGTTAGAGCCTCTGTCCGCTTTTTATTGCTGTCTGCCTGGACTGAAGTAGTTTCCCCTCATTTTTGATGACTATTTCTCAGTGGGACAGAAAGGTTATATGGTTATCACTTTAACAGGTGTGAGGGAAGACCTACCAGTAAAGATGCTTGTTTTGCTGACAACTGTATAAGTAGGGATTTCCCATTACTAAAGCTATTTTAACATTTGCATAATCGAAAACTAACAAATCAGGAGCCTTGATTTTAGGTTCTTCATGCTTGTTCAATGACTTACAATGTATTGCAGCCATAGACAGCCAGCCCGCGAACATTTTCAGAAAGAAAAATAAGTAGAAAATCAGTATAAAATACTATACCACGCACTCTAGGAGGATTAATGTATCACACTTGCTGTCAGTCAGCTAATATACAGTGGGGATCGAAAGTTTGGGCACCCCAGCTAAAAATATGTATTAATGTGCATAAAGAAGCCAAGGAAAGATGGAAAAATCTCCAAAAGGCATCAAATTACAGATTAGACATTTTTATAATATGTCAACAAAAGTTAGCTTTTATTTCCATCATTTACACTTTCAAAATAACAGAAAACAAAAAAATGGCGTTTGCAAAAGTTTGGGCACCCTGCAGAGTTAATATCCTGTACTGCCCCCTTTGGCAAGTATCACAGCTTGTAAACGCTTTTTGTAGCCAGCCAAGAGTCTTTCAATTCTTGTTTGAGGCATCTTTGCCCATTCTTCCTTACAAAAGTCTTCCAGTTCTTTGAGATTTCTGGGCTGTCTGTCACGCACTGCTCTTTTAAGGTCTATCCATAGATTTTCAATTATGTTGAGGCCAGGAGATTGTGAAGGCCATGGCAAAACCTTCAGTTTACGCCTCTTGATGTAATCCCCCATGGATTTTGAGGTGTGTTTAGGATCATTATCCATTTGTAGAAGCCATCTTCTCTTTAACTTCAGCTTTTTCACAGATGGCATCAAGTTACCATCCAAAATTTGCTGAAATTTTATTGAATCCATTTTTCCTTCTACTCGTGAGATGTTCCCTGTGCCACTGGCTGCAACACAACCCCAAAGCATGATTGATCCAACCCCATGCTTAACAGTTGGACAGAGGTTCTTTTCATTAAATTCTGTGCCCCTTCTTCTCCAAACGTACCTTTGCTCATTCCGGCCAAAAAGTTCAATTTTAACCTCATTGGTCCACAGAACTTGTTTCCACAATGCATCAGGCTTGTCTATATGTTCATTTGCAAAGTTCAAACGATGATGTTTGTGGTGAGGACGTAGAAGAGGTTTTCTTCTGATGACTCTTCCATGAAGACCATATTTGTACAAGTATCTCTTTATAGTGGAATAGTGTACCACAACTCCAGTGTCTGCCAGATCTTTCTGGAGGGATCGTGCAGTCAAACGTGGGTTTTGAATTGTTTTTCTCACAATCCTGCGAGCTGTTCTGTCTGATATTTTTCTTGGTCTTCCAGATCTTGCTTTAACTTCCACTGTTCCTGATGACTGCGATTTCTTAATTACATTCCGAACAGAGGATATTGACATCTGAAAACGCTTTTAATGCACAAAAACACAATATATTGCCAAATTGTGTGATAAATTATAAAAGATGATAAATAGATACCAAACATGAAATGCTTTAAAATTGCGCATGCCCGTGCAATGGCAACAAAGTTCATACATTTTTATTATCGAGAGGGGACACTTTAAAAGCCTTTACAGGTCACCAATTTATATTTACACAGGAGGTCTAGTACTAGAATTACTGGCCTCAATCTGATGTTCGCGGTGATACCTCACATGCATAGTGCAACCGCTGTTAAATACCAGCACGGGGTCAAAGCTTGCGCATGCAGGTGCGCGCGTACAGGGGGGGGGCAAGGGTGCTTTTTTATTTGTTTTTAGTTATTTTGGTTTTTTTTTAATTATTTTTACACTCTCCCTTTCTTTTTTTTTAAATCACTTTTATTGCTATCCCCTCTGACTGCAATAGGCATTGACAGGTATTCTTTTTTGACGAATCTGGGGTCTATTAGACTCTAGATATCTGCTCTGACCTTGCATCATCTGATCTCACCAATATCGGTGTGATCAGATGTTTTCCCAATTTTTTTTTGTTGTGATTAGCTGTGATTTGCCACTGCCACAGATGGGCTGTGATTGGCCCAGTCTGTACATTTGATCACTGTGACCAGTCACAACTAGTGACACAATTGTATATAATGGATGGCATTAAAGGAAGCCATCCATTGTTTACAATTGTCATATGACCTGCTGTGATTGGTCACAGCAGGTCACATGGTACTGGCAACGCGCAGTACACAGATCTGTCATCGGCTGCGTCCGAGGTACACAGCCGGTGACAGATCATGCCACAGCGTGGCCCTGTGGGCATGCACAAGGTGCGATCCGGAAAATACGTCATTTGATGCCCACTCGATGAGAGTCCCGCACGGCTGTCATTTTTCTATTGGCCGGGCGGGAACAGGGTAAAGCATATCTAAACCCAAAACCAAAAATTTAATATATATTGTAGTTTAGTAATCCTTAGCTAGTGTATTTCTTTTTTCAGGATCTCTCGCTTTATTTTCACCTGGTAATCCTGGAAATAACAAGCTCACTGTCTCAGTCTGGCTATTCTCACTCTCTAGTGTATGTATGGAAAGATCAACTGTTGTTACCCAGGCTGAACTTTAAACATGTCTGCCTTTGTCCTTCCTCATTATATGAAAGTTGTTTAAACAAGACAGATACATTTTTTTTTTTGGCTTCCAAATTCATCTAAGGACTGTGAAACTGGAAAATATAAAATTTTTGTTCCAGGTTTTAGTAATGCTTTAAAGCAGAACTGCGGTTAAGAAAATAATTTTCCCATGCAATGGGGCTGTGCCCGCAGTGCAGGGGTTTTCTCGTTTTGTCTAGGGCTCAGGGTAAAGCTATACTTATCCATTCCTTCGGAAAACTGCACTCCCCCACGTCCAACGGTGGACTGTTCCTGCCGTCCTTATGTCCAGAGCTGGTCTATGGGCGTGATAACATCAGGAACAGCTCATTCACAAGACCATATTTAAAATAAGAGCACCAAACCCTTAAAATTACTAATTAGTGCATTAAAGAAGCATCATTATGAAAATGTCCATATAAAACTCTTCATTGTCCTTTCAAAATATCAACAATAGTGTTAGTCAGTAGGGTAGTGGACGGTATCAGTAGGGCAGAGGTTGGTGTCAGTAGAGCAGTGGATGGTGTCAGTCAGCACGGCAGTGGGCGGTGTCAGTAGGGCAGAGGTTGGTGTCAGTCAATAGTGCAGTGGATGGTGTCAGTAGAGCAATGGACAGTGTCAGTAGGGCAGAGGTTGGTGTCAGTAGGGCAGTAGATGGTGTCAGTAGTTTTTATTTTTACATTTTTATTTTTGAATATTTTTCACAAATGCCCTGTTGAAAGGGGAGCACTTGGGGGAGGGTCCAGGCAGCAGAAAAAAAGGAGTAACAAGGATGGGAGGGGCAGCAGGGGAGGCATTTACTAGAACCGTTCCCCTGGATTTTCCTTCTGCAGCAGCTGTACACTGGTGGAAGGGTGAGGAAGAGATGCTAGCTTTCAGCTGCTCCAGGAGGGCATTAAAGGGGATTGTTGGAAGGCAGGTATTGTAAAAATCTGAATTCTCAGCAAGTTGCTGGGAATTGGGATTTTTCTGCCCCACCCCAGCTACCCTGGGTACCATCATAAGGCTGCTTAGGCAGCTGCCTTTGGGCACCAGGGTGGGGTGGGGCAGACAAATCTCAATCCCCAGCCACTTGCTGGGAATTCAGATTTTTAACATACCTGTCCATGGGAGGGAAGGTGGGCAGAGGACACTGCTGGTGGAGGGCCAGAAGACATTGCTGGGGGGGGGGCTAGAGGTCACTGCTATTTGGGAATGGGGGGCAGAGGACACTACTGTGTGTGATAAAAATGGCGGTAGAGGACAGTGCTATGGGGATGGCCCTGCCCATAGCAGTGTCCTCTGCATATCACCTACCCCCCAGTAGTGTCCTCTGCCCCCCCTTTCTCCCATAGTAGTGACCTCTGCCCCCCCCCCCCCCCCAGCAATGTCTTCTCCCCCAGCCTCCTCCACTGCTGCTGTCATTCTAACAGCACAGAGGAGAGCAGAGGACAGCGGGGCTCAGGATGGCAGGCGGGAGGAGAAGCTGGCCAAATGAACTTTTCATATTAACCCGCAGGTGATTGGTTGCTAAGTCAGTCCTAGCAACCAATCACCTGCAGTTTAATATGAAAAGTTA
Source organism: Staurois parvus (assembly GCF_062004578.1). NCBI lineage: Eukaryota > Metazoa > Chordata > Amphibia > Anura > Ranidae > Staurois > Staurois parvus. The sequence continues at coordinate 2,048,092 of NW_028318120.1, read as the reverse complement.
ATTTGGCCAGCTCCTCCTCCGTCCTGAGCCCTGCTGTCCTCTGCTCTCCACTGTGCACTGAGAATGACAGCAGCAGTGGAGGAGGTTGGGGGAAAGGAGGGAGGGAGACCTGTTCGCGGTCTACCTGTCTCCTGCCCGTTGTCAACAGGAAGACCACGGTCCACTTGTTGCCAACCCCAGTCTAGAGTGTAGGAGGGTTAGAGCCTCTGTCCGCTTTTTATTGCTGTCTGCCTGGACTGAAGTAGTTTCCCCTCATTTTTGATGACTATTTCTCAGTGGGACAGAAAGGTTATATGGTTATCACTTTAACAGGTGTGAGGGAAGACCTACCAGTAAAGATGCTTGTTTTGCTGACAACTGTATAAGTAGGGATTTCCCATTACTAAAGCTATTTTAACATTTGCATAATCGAAAACTAACAAATCAGGAGCCTTGATTTTAGGTTCTTCATGCTTGTTCAATGACTTACAATGTATTGCAGCCATAGACAGCCAGCCCGCGAACATTTTCAGAAAGAAAAATAAGTAGAAAATCAGTATAAAATACTATACCACGCACTCTAGGAGGATTAATGTATCACACTTGCTGTCAGTCAGCTAATATACAGTGGGGATCGAAAGTTTGGGCACCCCAGCTAAAAATATGTATTAATGTGCATAAAGAAGCCAAGGAAAGATGGAAAAATCTCCAAAAGGCATCAAATTACAGATTAGACATTTTTATAATATGTCAACAAAAGTTAGCTTTTATTTCCATCATTTACACTTTCAAAATAACAGAAAACAAAAAAATGGCGTTTGCAAAAGTTTGGGCACCCTGCAGAGTTAATATCTTGTACTGCCCCCTTTGGCAAGTATCACAGCTTGTAAACGCTTTTTGTAGCCAGCCAAGAGTCTTTCAATTCTTGTTTGAGGCATCTTTGCCCATTCTTCCTTACAAAAGTCTTCCAGTTCTTTGAGATTTCTGGGCTGTCTGTCACGCACTGCTCTTTTAAGGTCTATCCATAGATTTTCAATTATGTTGAGGCCAGGAGATTGTGAAGGCCATGGCAAAACCTTCAGTTTACGCCTCTTGATGTAATCCCCCATGGATTTTGAGGTGTGTTTAGGATCATTATCCATTTGTAGAAGCCATCTTCTCTTTAACTTCAGCTTTTTCACAGATGGCATCAAGTTACCATCCAAAATTTGCTGAAATTTTATTGAATCCATTTTTCCTTCTACTCGTGAGATGTTCCCTGTGCCACTGGCTGCAACACAACCCCAAAGCATGATTGATCCAACCCCATGCTTAACAGTTGGACAGAGGTTCTTTTCATTAAATTCTGTGCCCCTTCTTCTCCAAACGTACCTTTGCTCATTCCGGCCAAAAAGTTCAATTTTAACCTCATCGGTCCACAGAACTTGTTTCCACAATGCATCAGGCTTGTCTATATGTTCATTTGCAAAGTTCAAACGATGATGTTTGTGGTGAGGATGTAGAAGAGGTTTTCTTCTGATGACTCTTCCATGAAGACCATATTTGTACAAGTATCTCTTTATAGTGGAATAGTGTACCACAACTCCAGTGTCTGCCAGATCTTTCTGGAGGGATCGTGCAGTCAAACGTGGGTTTTGAATTGTTTTTCTCACAATCCTGCGAGCTGTTCTGTCTGATATTTTTCTTGGTCTTCCAGATCTTGCTTTAACTTCCACTGTTCCTGATGACTGCGATTTCTTAATTACATTCCGAACAGAGGATATTGACATCTGAAAACGCTTTGCTATCTTCTTATAGCCTTCTCCAGCTTTGTGAGGGTCAACTATTTTCAGTTTCAGTTTTCTAGACAACTGCTTAGAAGAACCCATGGTGCTGATTGTTGGGGCAAGGTCAGATGAGTCTGGGCATTTAAAATCTTTGAGATTGACATCACCTAATCTTCCCAGACAATGACTGAGAACAATCCATGACACTGGCAGGTCTCAGCTTGGCAAAGGGGGCAGTGCATGCTATAAATTCTGCAGGGTGCCCAAACTTTTGCAGACGCCATTTTTTTGTTTTCTGTTATTTTGAAAGTGTAAATGATGGAAATAAAATCTAACTTTTGTTGACATATTATAAGAATGTCTAATCTGTAATTTGATGCCTTTTGGAGATTTTTCCATCTTTCCTTGTCTTCTTTATGCACATTAATACAAATTTTTAGCTGGGGTGCCCAAACTTTCGATCCCCACTGTATGTCATATAACACAATAGGAGTAAATACAAATCACGCTAACAGAGCTATACAGCATAAAACCACAACCAATCTATAAAAAAAAGGAAAAAAAACAACTGTTCTCTACCACCAGGTGATAAAACAGTGCAAATGATGAATAAAGTGTCCAACTTTTCATTTCTTGTCATTCACTTGACATGTAAAGTTGCAATCACAGTAAAGTGTGGGATGATCCGCTTTCCCTTTAGACACCTCACTCACCGCAAGGAATTGCCTTATATTTATATATATATATATATATATATATATATATATATAAATGGTAAAAATCATTTTGATTCACTCAGTCCTAAGCAATGCTTCAATCCAAGGACAATAATCCTGCACTGGACAGCTTGAGTTAATACAAATGCAAGAGAGGGAACAAAAACGGTCCACATAGCGTAACCCCCTTTCACACATAACATTTATTCCCGTTTAAAAACACTCACGAGAGTACTAGATCAAATGCATATAAAAAAATCCATAAATCAGTGCAGTTAGGCTTAAAGTGTTACTAAACCCACAACAGTAAAATCGGTCTGTATATACAATAAAGCATACTTGATATACTTACTGTGGAACCTAAGGGGTTAATCCTCTGCATTGTGTGAAACGGCTGTTTGTTCCTGACTTCTCTGATCCTCCCCTTCTTCCAGTGTCCCCCTCTTATCTCCTGATAAGACATTTTGTGTGGAGACAGTCTGGACATGCTCAATTTGGTTTGTATTGCTAGAGTTTTTTTTTCTAGGGAGAGTGCATGTGATCAGCAGAGGACCAATCAGCACTGTCCAGAAAGAGGTCAGGGGTTCTGCAATTAAATAGATGTCAAGTTATTATACCAATCTCTTTTTTAGCATTTATTTTAGCTCTTGCTGGCTATAAACATGTTTTGCTGTGAAAAGGCTGATTCCTCTGTCTTGTATATAGGAAGTCCTGGCCAAACAATGAATCACGACCAGGCAACCTACATGCTTTATAATCAGTTATCTGGAAGTTTGAAAAAAAATGCAAATACGTGCCAAACATTTTAAACACTCCTTATCAAAAATAGGCATAAATGTTGTATCCCCCTATATGGCCTTTAAAAGCACAACATCCCACAAAAGGGATATAACACAAAAGGATGTCACGTTAGGAATAGCCACAGCAGAAGAGGGACTTTTTTGGGTGTATATACAGTATATTCACTTGAATTGATCAACAAATTTGTAGACGTGTAGTTTTTCTTAAAAACCATTTATGTTATACACATTAAAAATATATCTTAAAATAAATAGAGAGCCACATTTGTAACAAAATACATTTCCATATTGCTTTTACCCATATTTCATTCAATTTTGTAATACACACATAAATATCTTATTTATTACATATACTCTAGTGTGGGAAAGGGATCACTACAGTATAAGGTAGTTGGCAAACGGAAGCTGAATATGTTTCCCAGACCTATTCCAGCAGCAATGGAAATATGTATCTAATATAATGTATACAATATGAATTTGTACATATTTCAACATTTGTTTTATTTTTTACATCATACATATCAGCATTGTACTTCATACGTCAGAGGAGTCCCACTTACATTAGAGTCCCTCTTATATCAGAATCCCCATTACATCAAAATCTCCCCTTTACATGGGAGTCCTCATCAGAATCTCCTCTTACATCAGAGGGTTGGATTTGACCCATGGGTCCTGGTTTGGGGACCCCTTTTATTTAGAGCTCTGTCTAAATATTGTATATAATGCTATTTAGAGCATGCACAGGAACAGGAAAGCAGACAAACGCTGGTACTCCAATGGCCACAATTTCCTGCAATTCACGCACATTATATGCTCACTAAAGTTTAGTAAATCCCTCCACAGCCGTTTAGACAATTTTTTTAAACTCTTTTCTATTCCCATGTCCATTTTCTTCATATTATTGCTACTTATTTTTTTAGGGTGCTTTTCAATTTGACAGGGTTTTTTCAGAAATAGTGACAAAGTGGCACAGGGGCCATATCATCCATATTCTGCCTTATTAGAGTTAGGTCTGTGGAGGATGAATTCCAGTTGGTTGCAATGCGTTGTGAACTTTGCAAATTGCTATGTCTCTTAAAGCGGTAGTAAACCGCAAAAAAAAAAAAAAAAAAATCTTTCTGCAAGCTAGGAGCATAATGTACTACTATGCATCGCATACTAGCACATTATGAATGACTTACCTGAAAATGAAGCCCTTCAGCGGAGCACTGTCACGGCTCCTTAAGGCTTCCATCTTCACCTGGTCTTCATTCTGGGTTAGCAATCTGCAGCCATCTGATTGGCTGGGCCACGATGTTGTCACTCCTGCACGTGTGCAAAGGGAGTTTTGACTGCAGCACAGTTCTCTCAATGGACAGCACGCCATCCATTGAGAGCGCAGTGCACATGCGCTGGTGACATCACCGGCGGTTCTAGAGTAAATATCTCCTAAACGGTGCATGTTTCAGAAATATTTGCAGTACCGACAGGTAAGCCTTATTAAAGGCTTGCCTGCAAGTAAAATATGCAAAAAGGAGTTTACTTCCACTTTAAATAAATCAGAGGTCAGGTGTAACAATTTAAATCAAAAGGAAAATGTAGAACTTATCTAAACCCCAAAACCTAAACATAATATATTACAGCTTACAAGTTCTTAGGTCAGGGGTGGGCAAACTTTTTGACTTGAGGGCCGCAATGGGTTCATATATTGGACCCGGGGGCCGGACCAAGAGTAGATGAATGATGTGTATGTGTCATCCATAGTAAGTATAGTAATATTCCCCCATAGTAAGCATAGTAATTAATCCCCCATATAGTAATTCATCCCCCATATAGTAATTCATCCCCCATAGTAATTCATCCCCCCATAGTAATTAATCCCCCCTATAGTAATTCATCCCCCCATAGTAATTAATCCCCCATAGTAATTAATCCCCCATATAGTAATTCATCCCCCCATAGTAATTCATCCCCCATAGTAATTCATCCCCCATAGTAATTCATCCCCCATATACTAATTCATCCCCCATAGTAATTCATCCCATATAGTAATTCATCCCCCATATAGTAATTCATCCCCCATATAGTAATTCATCCCCCATATAGTAATTCATCCCCCATAGTAATTCATCCCCCATATAGTAATTCATTCCCCATATTAAGTCCCCAAGTCCCCCCTGTGTCAATTCACTTACCTTTGCTCCGCGCGTTCCTCTCACCGTCTTCCCGCGCCGTTCCGGTGTAGCATGAAAATCTGTCTCCTATGAGGATCTGTCCCCCTCGACGTATCTGCGCATGTGCCAGTTTCAGGCATTAGCAGCCGATCGGCGATCTCCGGCACATGCGCAGATACGTCGAGGGGGACAGATCCTCATAGGAGACAGATTTTCATGCTACACCGGTCTTCAGGGCGGACTGTGAGAGGAGCCTAGCGGGAGCCTAGCTCCGCGGGCCAGATTAAAAGGTCCGCCGGGCAGTATACGGCGCGCGGGCCGTAGTTTGCCCATTGCTGTCTTAGGTGTAGTGGCTGCATTAGTTTTTTTCACTTGTTTTCTTTTTTTTGCACCTGTTATTCCTGTGAATATCAAACCTCTTACTCCTTCAGTATCTGCATTTCTTCCTCCTCTGTATCCATGGGTGGCAGCCATTGTTATCACACAGACTCAACTTCAAACATGTCCACTTCTGTTCATCTCTATTACATGGTGGATTTATGAGACTACTTGTTTAGACAAGCAAGGTCAGGTTCTACTGTATGTGCTTTCTTTTAAGATCACAGGAAATGACATTTCTGGTAAGAGCAACAGGTATTTTCTGTACTTTCTGAAAATGTGTATAACACAATGTAAAACAGAGGACTTTGCAAACAAATAATAGAGGCTAAGAATCTACCATTAGCCCTGGTTCACACTGAATGCAAGTTTGAAATCGTGCTACTTCACTTCAAAGCTGCAGATAAGTGCAATATGTACCTCGGATTTCACTGTAGCTTGCAACTTCATTTAACAGAAGTCAATGCAAATCGCAATGAAATCGGAAAGAAGTAGTGCAGGAACTATTTTTTAAATTGCGCTACTTCAAATTGCACTACTTGAGACAGTACCAAAAGAAATATATTAAATGCGACTTCAGTGAAGAAAAGTAATGTTGTACCTGAAGTCACACCCGTATTAACCAGGACTTAGACATATTAGGCGAATCAAGCTTCATGGCAGTGCATTTCAATCCTGGTATAATGGTCTTTAGTAGTATACTGAGGTTCTGACAGCAAGGAGACAAGCAGTGCTGGGGTAACCAGGTTTCTCAGTGTGAGACAATGTTTTTCTTACGGCTTTTTTTCAGAATATACTGTACTCAAAAGAGTATATACTGTTGGCCAGCATTGCTTACCTTAAAGTAGAGTTCCAGTAAAAATGTAAAAAAATAAGTCAGTAACTGCAAAAACGGTAGCTGCTGACTTTTAAAAAAACAGCCACTCACCTATGATAGGTGTAAACCCCCCCCCCACAGTTCATTTCACAACTGCCCTGTGTTTCTGGCACCAGCATCTTCAGTGTGGGCACCCGGCTGTGACAGCTTGCGGCTTCACAGCCAGGTGCCCATTGCGCATGTACTTTTTGAGTGGTCCTGTAGTCTTCTGGGACCTCTCATATGTCCCAGAAGACTACGGGGAGGGTGGGGACAACTTTAGTTTCCAATCGCCTAGACGATCGCAGTGGAAGTGTGGAAGTGGGTACCTATCAGTTTCGGGTACCCCAAAGGCACCAATCCTTAACGAGGTGCTGGGGTCCAGTCTTTGAAGCAGAACGTCCCCTTTTGGGTTGAACTCCGCTTTAACTTCTGAAAATGCTAGTTGTCTAGTAGGGCAAGCTGTCCAATTCACTTTAATTCTCTCTGGGTCACTGGCCTAAATAATATTAACTATCTAAAAACTATGCACATGACTTGTCTCCCTTACAGTCCTTCTCTGCTGAGCTCTGTAGCTACCAGGACCTGCTGTCAGTGGATAGGTTGCTGTCATCTTCAACTTCAGCAAGCAATGATCAGCTAAGAAAGGTGTTTCAGCCTGGGTTCACACTGATGCGGTGTGGATTTTGCAGCATTTTCTGTGTGAATTCTGCACCGCATCACAGTCGCATCTCGTTCATGCGAACTGCTGTGGGTGTGTATGTTAAATTAACAACACCCCAAAATCTGTCCACAAAACGCGTTGCGATGTGCAGAGTCGGATCGCAAGGGTATGAATACCTATGCAATCCAATTATAGTGTGGACCAAAAAAAGGGTCCTGCACCTTTTTGGTGCGGATGCGGCGCAATTTCAGCCATATAAAATGTATGGCTCCAATCGCACGGCACACAATTTGCATGTGATTTGCACAGGAATGCGGTGCGGTTCCTGTGCAAATCACATGCAATATACCGCACCATACAAGTGTGAACCCAGCCTCAGAGTCAGTGTTTGTTAAAATGTAAACAAAACTATATACCTTGTAGTTAGCTGTGGTTGTCAGAAGTATCAAATTACAATGTTTTTCTTACATAGCAGTTGTTGAAGCGTCGCTGAAAGTAGAAACATTTTCTTTTGAATAAAATGTCTTCCCTAATTAATACCTGATAAACCCCTTGTTTTCCCAAATTAGGCCCAATTAGCTGTTTCCTCTTGCTGCAATTTTGTTTTAATGTATAATGAACAGCTGGACAGCAAATACTGTATCTTGAGGAATAGTTCTCAAAAAATGTAACCAAGTTCCGGCGCTGGAGCGCTGATACCAGTTGGAACGACGCTGCCCTACGCTACCAGTTTCGCTTAGGTCTAGCCAAACCCCTGAAAGATGAGCTAGTCCGAGTCGGTGTACCTAATACATTGGAGGAACTTATCAATCTGACTATACAAATTGACCGCCGACTCAGGGAACGAAGGTTGGAAAGATCTGCAGGCCAAGTCCGCCCCACATGAATGCTGCCCAGGGTACCACCTCCAACAAGCATGGCACCAACCAGCCCTGCCACCCCCAGTTCTGACGGATCTGAGCCCATGCATATAGGGTTGCTATGAACCACACTCACTCCGGAGGAATGGCAACGCCGCCGACAGGGCAACCTATGCCTCTACTGTGGAGAACCCGGACACTATGTACAGAACTGCCCTGCAAAATCACGTAAGTCTCTGACCACCCTGCCTGCTAAAATACTCGCTATCAACCCTGCTCTGCTCACCATCTCTGTCTCGTTTTAGCTTTTGGGAAGAACTTTGCCAGTAACCGCTATAATTGATTCTGGGGCCTGCAGTTGCTTCATTGAGGCAACTTTTGCTCAGCAACATCAGATACCCTTAAGGGCCAAAGATCAGAGACTAACAGTATTTCTGGCTGATGGATCCAACATTAAATCTGGGGCAGTCACACAGGAAACGATCCCACTCCCTGTGATAATATCTCCATCTGGTTACTAGGAACTATTATGCCTGGACATCATTGCATCACCACTATTTCCAGTCAGCTTAGGGATCCCATGGTTACAGGCCCATAACCCTGGTGTAAATTGGGTATCTGGTGAAGTGGACTTTAAATCGGCCTACTGCCATGAGCACTGCTTTCCTCAATGTCCTGCTCCGTCCGGGCCTCTGTTGTGCATGGAGAGCGATACCGAGGTAGGCCAGATGGTTCCAGCAGCATACCATGACTTCCTAGACGTCTTCAGCAAACGTGGTGCAGACAGCCTTCCACCTCACAGACCTTACAATTGCCCAATCGAACTGCTACCAGGAGCTGAGATTCCCTTTGGTTGGATCTTTCCGCTATCAGAGTGCGAGTTGGAGGCATTAAAGGTCTATATTGACGATAACCTCAAGAAGGGGTTCATCCGCCCCTCCACCTCTCCAGCTGGGGCAGGAATCTTCTTCGTTGAAAAGAGAGACCATTCCCTCCGTCCATGTGTGGACTACCGGAAATTAAACAATATCACGGTTAAGAATAGATGTCCTCTGCCACTAATTCCAGAACTCTTCCAGAGGCTCAGAGCGGCAACCGTATTCACCAAAATAGACTTAAGAAGGGCCTACAATCTCGTAAGGATCAGAGAAGGGGACGAGTGGAAGACAGCCTTCCGTACCAGGTTTGGGCACTATGAACATTTAGTTATACCCTTCAGGCTATGCAATGCTCCCGCAACCTTCCAGCATCTGGTGAATGACATCTTCAGGGATTTCTTAGATGTTTTCTTGTTCGTATATCTCGATGATATCCTGATCTTTTCTGCTTCCATCGAGCTTCACTGGGGTCATGTGCAGAAGGTCCTTGGTTGCCTCCGATTACATGGACTTTATGTTAAACCAGAGAAATGTGAGTTTGAACGCCAGAGCATTCAGTTCCTGGGCCTAATTATATCCACTGAAGGCTTCAAGATGGACCCCCAGAAAGTTTCTGCCATACTAGAATGGCCTGCACCAGCTGATAAGAAAGGAGTACAGAGCTTCATAAGCTTCGCCAATTTTTACAGAAGATTTATCAGGGGATTCTCGGCCATTATCACTCCGATCACCCAACTGACCAAACAGGGAATCCGTTTCCTTTGGACACCGGCAGCTCAAGATGCTTTTGAATAATTAAAGAGTCTTTTTACATCAGCGCCCATATTAAGCCATCCAGATCCAGTACTACCCTTTGTGGTAGAAAAGATGCCTAGGAAAGAGCTGTTGGGGCCGTCCTATCACAGCGACAAGGTCTAAAACTTCTGCTGAACCCTGTTGCTCTCTTTTCCAGGAAATTATCCCCAGCAGAGAGAAATTACGATGTGGGGGACTGGGAATTACTGGCCATAAAATCAGCCTTGGAGGAATGGAGGTACCTGTTAGAGGGAGCAGCACATCCCATCCTATTCTACACCGATCACAAGAATCTGGAGTACCTGAAGACGGCAAAACGTCTAAAACCCCGACAAGTGTTGAATAAATCTATAGATTATGAAATATACTATTTCTATGATATGATTTGGTAAATGAAGAGCTCTTACCCAGAAGTGAAAGGTTTAACACCACAACCAAAATTTATTGGTAAATAGGATGGAGGTCTAAACTAACACAAACAATCTATCTAGTTACATAAAAGAAACCGTATTAAGAAAGCTCAAACGTATTACAAAATACAAACAGTGAGACAGAAAAGACATAAGACAAAACATTTAGATACAAGTGCAAGGGATATATTCCATAATTACTATGGAACTGAATGTAAAAGTTCCATTCCCTTCCTCTGGTGTTCCAAAGAGAAAGCTCTCTCTCTTCCATAGTTATAGGCCTCTGCCCCATTAACATTCATGAAGTATCTCTGATTGGTTGGCCAGTCTATTCTCTGATATGATTGGCTAACTTCCAATCCCCTGTATTTAGCATACACCAACCCCCTTTAAGGCAAATCTTGGCACACACTTTATGGAATTTAAGCAAGCCACTTCATGACCTTTTGCTGGGAAATTAAGTATTCATGAACGGCTGGCCACCTTCATTGCATATCTAAATTAGTTATCCTTTGAAGTGCATATTTGTGAAGCCAACAGGTTTTGTCGAATTGTTAGATAAACTAACTCTGGCACCGAAATGTCTGAAAGAAGATTCTTATACAGTAAAGAAGGTGTAATTACTAGAATATTCCCTTTGGCAACTATGGTATCTATAGAAGAGGAATTTTTTGGAAGACCTATTGCACATCTGCACTGATAAAGCTCTAACTGAAATATATTCTTAATACAATATTATTTACAGTGTTTAATGAAGATTTCACATAAATTCATTATCTAACACAAGCCAGGTGGGTACTCTTCTTTTCTAGATTCAGCTTCCATATTACCTACAGACCAGGCTCCAAGAATGTCAAACCTGATGCCTTGTCTAGGATGTTTGATGACCCGAAGGATCCACCTACCCCTGATAAGGAGAAGAGAAGGATTACTATGGTCAGGAGACAGAATCTTCGCACCTTAAGCCACCCGACTGACAATTTTAGGGCTATGTCATGATCATCCGCTGGTGGGACATTTCAGGGTCCACAAGACCCTAGACTTAGTACAGCGTCTGTTCTGGTGGCCTGAGTGGGAGAAGGATTGCGAGGCCTATGTGAACTCCTATACCACATGCATCCGGAACAAGGGCAATAGGAGCAGGACCTGGGGATTATTGAGGCCTCTACCAGTTCCTTACCATCCTTGGAGTATGATATTGATGGATTTCATTGTAGAGCTGCCACCATCAGAAGGATGTTCAGCCATCTTTGTTATTGTGGATCGGTTTTCCAAGATGGCCCACTTCATTGCCATGAAAGGAGTAACATCTGCAGCGGAAACAGCCCAAGTCTTTATAAAGGAGGTGGTGACGCTCCATGGTGTTCAAGGGAACATAGTTTCGGATCAAGGGGTGTAATTCACCTCAAAATTTTAGAAAGCCCTTTGTGAGAAGTTAAAAGTGGGACTCTCACTCTTTTCTGCCTATCACCCTCAGACTAACGGCCAGACAGAGAGAACCAACCAGACCTTGGAGCAGTATATTCGATGCTTTACATCTTTCTCTCAAGATGACTGGGTATTACTTTTACCCTTGGCGGAATTTGCCTACAATAATTCAAAACACTCGGTCACAAGACAATCTCCCTTTTTCTCGGATTTCACCCTGCATTTATTTCCAATTTAATACCTGAATCAGCAATCCCAGCAGTCCAGAATACTTTTGAATTCCTGCAGTGGAATAACAAGATGCTACAGGAGACAATCTCAAAAGCCGAGGTGGATAATAAGAAGTTCTTTGACAGAAAGAGGAAAGGAGACCTGGTCCTGGAACCTGGAGAAGAGGTATGGTTGTCAACAGCCAATCTAAGGTTAACCTGTCCCTCAAAAAAGTTAGGCCCAAAATTCATGGGTCCTTTTCCCATAAAGAGGACAATTAATGACGTAGCATATGAGCTCATCCTACCAGATTCCCTAAAGATTCATCCTGTATTCCATGTATCACTGCTCAAGACTACAGTCTCTAACCCTTTCCCAGGTCGGGAATTGGGGCCAGCTGAACCAGTAATCGTCGACGGCAAAGAACAATATGAAGTTGAAACCATTGTTAACTGCAGGAAAAGGAGGACTAACTCCAATATCTGATTAAATGGAAAGGGTATGGTCCTGAAGACAATTCTTGGGAGCCGGAGTCTAACATCCATGCTAAAGAGTTAATCGAGGCAATCAAGCGCAGGCATCCAGAGAAGATGGCCCAGTTGCGCATCCGGAGGCTACTCTTAGGGAGGGGGCACTGTCAGGGATCCTGTCGCCATACAGCCGTGCGACGTCAACGGATTCCCTCGAGTCACGGCGGTGCAAGTGCGCAGGCACGTGCGGCCGCACATGTACAGTAGCGCGGAAACTCGCGCATGCGCAGTAAGCGTACACATCACACCAGGTGGGCTATTTAAACCTGCGGAATAGTAAAATCAATGCCTTCTGGTCTACAATGTTCCTGCACATATTCCTGATCCTGTTACCCGTATTCTGATTTGCCTGATTAAGAAAGAACTTCGCCTGCACTGACCTCGGCTATCCCTGACTATCTGCTTGCCTGCTCCCGTGTACCTTATCTGCCCGCCTGATACTGACCCGGCTTGTCTGACTCTGCTACATTTACCTACCTGCACCTAGCTTACATCCTGTCGGCTGCCATACTTACCTGCCGCTGCAACCACGGTCCTGCACCTGGCCTGCATCCTGGTCACCGCCATACCTGCCTGCTACTGCATCCACGCTCCAGTGTCTGGTCCCAATCTGCATCCTGATTGCCGCCATACCTGCCTGCTGCTGCACCTATGTTCCTGCACCTGCACCTGGACTGTATCCGGATCTCCTGGGTCCTCAGCTACCTGTCACCAGCTCCAGATCCACCCGGCACTCGTGCCACTCCTGGCTCTGCGCCCACTGTTCCCACTATCAGGGGCTCCGAGCGGGAGTTGTAAGAGGATGCCCTCTCTCCACGTCAGGCTCCCCAACGAGGTACGTGACAATTTTCTTCAGCTCTGTTTATACAAAGGAGCATGGGAGAGCTCATGTCCAAAATGGGCATGGTATTGACACAGCTCCAGATGATCCACATTGGCTCACAACTGATATGATCCCAAAAATATTCAGGCAGAATAAAGGTGAATAAAGCACCTGGACCAGATGGCATACACCCACGGGTCCTTAAAGAATTAAGCTCTGTCATTTCAAAGCCATTGTTTCTAATTTTTAGGGACTCTTTAATGACTGGCATAGTGCTACTGGATTGGCATAAGGCCAATGTGGTGCCAATATTTAAAAAGGGGTCAAAATCTTTACCAAGTAATGATAGACCTGTTAATTTAACTTCTATTAACTTCTAGTTGAGAAGATACTGCAGAGTTTAATAAAAAATCCACATAGATGAGTTCCTGCAAGAAAAATATATTTTAAGCAACAGACAGCATGGATTCATGAAAGGTACAGTCTACGGGCTTGGAATAATCCTTATGTAAATGGACAGAAAACTGGCTAAAATATCGTATTCCAAGAGTAGTGGTTAATGTTTCATACTCTGAATGGTCTAGGGTTGTCAGTGGTGTACCCCAAGGTTCAGTGTTGGGACCCTTACTTTTTAATATATTTATAAACGATACAGGGTCTGGGATTAAAAATCCCATTTCAGTCTTTGCAGATGACACCAAACTGTGCAGTGGAATAATGTCCTTAAAAGACATCTTCAACTTACAAGTCGTCCTCAATGCACTGTTTAATTGGGCAACTATGTGGCAAATGAGGTTTAATGTTGATAAATGTAAGGTTATGCGCTTGGGGGCTAAGAATATGCATGCATCATACATACTAGGGGGAGTACAACTGGGGGAATCAATGGTGAAGAAGGATCTGGGAGTTCTGGTAGATCACAAGCTTAATAATGGCATGCAATGCCAAGCTGTAGTTTCTAAAGCAAGCAAATCCTCTCTTTTAATAAAAGATGTATATACTCCAGAGAGAGAGATATCATTTTACTTGTACAAATCATTAGTAAAACCTCATCTGGAATATCTCCACCATTGATTCCCTCAGTTATGTTTAAAGGATAAGTTCAACTTTTGGAACATGTTACATGTTCCGTCCATATTTAGGATGGAACACGGAACATGTTTCAGCTGTTGCACGTGTAGCATCCTCTTAGATAGCTAGGGGGAGCTAGTGCTAAATTGTTAGTCAGAGGCTGAGCAGCAGCCTGTGGTGATAGTCAGAGGGAGGTCAAATTTGGGTCAGAGCTGAGAAGCTCTGCAGGCCAGTTCCCTGATACGTCCCCCAGCTCTAAATTCTTGAAGAAGATTCGAGAAACAGTAGGTGGGGGTGAGGAGGGGCTGGCCTGCACACTTGGAGGACCTTGGCCAATCCCCAAGCAGGAAGCTTGGCATGGGGCCAGGGCAGCCTTCAAATGAGACATGCTCAGCAACAGGAGAGTTCAGGCGGAAGATGAAGTCAAAGGCTGGACAGCAGTAGCCTGGGAGGGAGCCCAGATGGGAAGGGGCTCACCTAGAGGCAGGGAAGCTGGAAAAGAAGAAAGCTCAGGACCTCACTGGCCCCCAGAGTGAGAACCATCTGTGCTGCAGGGAAGGAGTAGTCCATTAGAAGGCCTGAGAGCAGCCACCGACCCATCACTTTACAGACAGATGACTGAGTGAGTAGACCTACACCCCCTGGACTAGAAAGGGGGAGGAGCACTCTAGTAGGAAACTGGATTAGCTTGCCACCTAGGACTGTTGAATCCCCTGCCCAGTTATTCACCCAATACAGCTGAATAATGGAGTATCTGAGGTCTGGGGGGTACAACAGGAGATGCTGGCTAGCTCTCCAGAAGATAATTTTTGCTGTCTCAGGAGACTTGTACATAGTTCCAGGGAAATTGTCCTCAGCTGCCATTCACTTTAGGCAGCCAATACACCCCTTGCTCCATCCAAGTTCAATTTCCCTAATACAAAAAAAAACAAGCTCAGGGACTGGTTACTGTCTCCCAGATGCAAGTCTGTATGGAAAATGCATGTTGCCTGGCTGTGCAGGACTATAGGGTAACCCAAATTTTCATAGACTCCTAAGGGGGTGGTGCTGCACATCTGCTTGCTCTGATCCCGTTCGCATTGTGACATTCTCCCTGCACCCACAGACACAAAAAACAGCATGGCCGTTCAGGCTTCGCTCACATGGCCACATTGTTCATTCACAGAATCCTGTGAATTAATGAACTACAGCTACTGTCAGCCTTTGCGGCTGACAGCTTGTAGTTCTGAATGGACTGCGAGGGTAGTCTCAATCCCTGCAGCTTATAAACAGTCATCCCATATATAGGTACAGGCTGAAAACTATAGGGCTTGTCTGCAGGAGCCTGATATTGTGCCCCTGATCCACTGATAATGCCATATTTTAGTCGATGGCAACAAGTGCCAAACAGCTCAGCAAGTCTATACTATGATGCTGTACTTCATATACTTTACTTCACTAACAGATCAGCTTTAGGAAAGGTTTGCTCTAATTTGAAGTCTCCCATGTCTGAGAGTGTCTAGAAGGCAATCAAGCTTGTACAAACAGTTAAATCAGTTCTAAACTCTATTCATTCATTTATATATAAACGTTCCAATACCTTATCTGAGTCCTCTCTTCACTGGGGGCATGGCCAAGCCGTGCTGTGTGTGTCTTATGGATGCACACAGCCCAGCTTTGGAACATGCCCACATGGATGTCCCCATAACACACTTCTTGCTATAATGGCACCTGGAGGAAGAAGATGCAGGCAGTACTGACATGGGACTCCAGAAGAGGAGGTAAAGGGCTGCTTTGTATAATATACTTGCACAGAGCAAGTGGGTATGCTCTCTTTTTTATTTTAGGAAAAGACAATGTTGCCTTTGAATCACTTTAATGCAAATGCCGGGGAAGTGGCACAAAAACAGTTTTAGTTGCCACAACACGTTTCATCCCGATATGATGACTTTCTCAAGCAGACATGGTATTGCTGGAGACAGCTTCCTTGTGCTCAAGTAAATGGCTCCAATGGTGTCCTGTGAGCAATGCACATGATGTCTTGATGCTCCTGCTCTCACAATGCATGTAATGTCATGATGCACATGATATCACTGCACACACAATGTTGCAGTGCATGTGACGTCACAACACACCTAGAAATCATTCATGGCCCTGAACAGCATAAAGTTCTCTTGCCAAAAGAGAAAGTAAAGTATACTGTTCTCTAGGCACAGCCATTGGAATTCAATAATTTCATTATCTACCTGTGGTCATGTGGAGTCACTGGATGAAGAAATAGAGGAGAAGGCTGGAAAGGTGACTGTGCTGTCACCATCAACAAAGTTCAGAACACAGGGCAAGAGCACCATTATGAGTGGTGTGCCCCATCCTGCATCCTTCCCAGCCACCAGCAACTTTACCCAGTGGGCCGTGAAGGTGATGTAATGTTACTGCCCATGCTTGCCTAACCACTTGTCTGTGGTCATGTAGACACTGCCACTACCTGTGTTGTCCAGTAACAAAGAGACATTGCCTTTCATATGCCCATGAAGGGAAGGCATGGTCTTCTGGGCAAAAAGAAAAATGGCAGCTGAGTACCTGCCACTGTGGTGCAGCAAAATTCATAAATTCATGGGGTAGGGGGTTCACTTCCACCACCTGGAATGAGAACAGCTGTAAAGCCAGTAGTTTTGACAAGTTGGCATTAAGATGATGGGCATGGGGAACTGCAGAAGACACATTTGCCTGGTCGAGGGTTCTGCTAGAGACAGCAGGGTGGTGTTAGGAGCCTTGCAGGAAGGTTCAAAGTTGACCTGATGCTGACACTTTTTTAGGCTTGATGGCCATAAGGTAATGTAGTGAAGCTGCATAAATTGATGTGTCCCTAGTCTAAATTTAATGTTTGTAGCTAGGCTGTGGGAAGCATGAGCTTTGTTTGTTATCTGGGTTTGTTTGGTTCCCCAAAGACATTATCCGCTTCTGTCTGCTGTTGGGAGTGTTCTCCAGTATATAGCGTGAGAAGATACAATGCGTAGGGATATGAACAATTTGTAAGTAAACAATGCAGTGCTACATCTTCCCCTATAATTCTCCATGGCTGGGATACCGGTGCTCTGGCATAGGTTACTGAAGCCACTTGAGTACTCTAAGCATGAAGAGACCCAGTACCATGGTTAATTGCAGTAAAAACATCAGCTTTATTGAGCAGCGGTGTGGATCGCCAACAAATGTGATCGCCTTTCAGCCTAGTTGGCCTTACTCATGACTAACCCAGCTTAACCGGAAGCTGCTTAAATAGAAATCATAGATCACATGTGTGCACAAGCTTCAGGTGAGGTAGTTAACAGCAGGACAATACATCAACATCACAATCTTGTCACAGGATCAACCACAAAAGAAAGAGGACATCTACAAACACTCAGTATGGCCACGATAAATTGCGCAGAAATGCCCGCAGACGTTGCCTGCGGGTGCATGGGCGCGCCCCTGTTCGAATGTGCATGTACACGTAATCATGTTCACAGATGAGCCATGGTGCCCAGGAAGGGCCCAGTGGCCTATTTAAAGTCAGCACTCTGGTGTACAAGTTGCTGAATGTTCATGAGCCCCCTGTTACCTTGTTCTTCTGTGTTGCTCTACTTCTGGATTCCTGTTGCTGACTTCGCTAACCCCTGGGCTTGTCTTGGCTCCTCTCCTGGCAATGATCCCCGCTTGTTACACAGACTCTGCTACTGCCGGCTCCTATGTATGACCCCAGCCAGTTATACAGACTTCGCTTACTGTCTGTCTCCTGTGAAGGACCTCGGCTAGATCTGTGACCACTCTTGCTTCTACTCCTGACTGATCTGTGCATGATTCCTGGCTCTGGTTCTTCTGACTCCGCCTCCTGTTTTGCTCTCCTATCAAGACTTCACCTGCCCATCTGAAGTGTCTTCTGACCTGCTGACACCGCCCCAAGGTCAAGTCCATTCCAAGTGCCTCATCCAATCCACTCATCAAGCTACTTCATAAGAGGCAACCCATGCTTTTTTGGGCACAGCACTTGCCGTTTCTGCCTTCAGGGGTGTGCTGCACTCAGCCACAAGGAGGATCCCTCATGTCACTCGGACTCCGACCAGGTACGTGACAAATCTACACAAAATGAAACATATTAGGGTTGATTTACTAAAACTGGAGTGTGTAAAATCTGGTGCAGCTCTGCATAGAAACCAATCAGCGTCCTGTTTTTTTTGTCAAAGCTTAATTGAAGAAGCTAAATATAGAAGCTGATTGGCTACAATGCACAGCTGCACCAGATTTTGCACTCTCCAGTTTTAGTAAACCAACCCCAGTATCTCAAAACAAGCAAATGCTGCGGTTTAGCTTTACTGTATCAGATTTGATTTTTCTTACACTCTTTCTGCTTGTAGGGTTACTAAATTTATTCTACCTTGGCCAGTCACCGAAGGGTTTATGCCAGTGACGTAGGTTGGGGAAATTGGAACATTTGGTGAGACATTCTACTAATGTAAATGTAAAAAATGTATTACACATGCAAAATATGTGATGCCACAATACAGTGCTGCTGATGTGGTCTGTGGGAATTGTACAGTTCCATTTAGGGATTTTCCCATATCACCTTCAAACTTGAATAAAAACGTGGACTCCCTGCCCACTGAACCGGATTTTATTTTAATTTCATTGTACATGCCAACCACATCGCAGTACCCCTTGCCAATTAGCCTTGAAAATGGCCAGGATTGATTTGCAAGGTTCACCCCCATAGACTTTAATTGGGTTCAGATTTAAAGTGTCAAGAAAAAAATCCCTGATCTTTTCCCCCTTCTTTCTGCAGGTCTTCTGGGATGGATCAGAGTGATTCTCTGTGCTGACACTAACCAGTTAGAATTGCAAAAGGAACTGATGATATGCAAACCACAGACAATGTCAGTTTTCAGTAATCAAAACAATAGAAGTCGATTACTGATCCAATGCTATGAGTTAATGAAGTTTACACTAACTGTTTGACTTATTCAATATGCGTTTGACACAAGACTGTAAATGTGACATCTCTATAGGTCAGAACCCAGGGTTCTAAAATGTGTCCATAGATTCTGAATAAAAAAATGAGCCATTTTTGGTTTTACTGATTCTTATTTTGGAGTTTCCAAAGCTGAACAAGAAAAACATACCATCGAATGATGGAAGTCATCAGAGCTTCACCTCATTCACTAAGCTAGTGGGAAATTCCCTTGCAAAGGGAACAGTCTGTTTACCTTTAGTAAATCAAACCAAGTGCTTTGAAAGCTTGCATCTTTGACATATAAAACATAACAGTTAAGCTTTAATTGCTCTACTCTGCTCAACTATGCTGTTCCACATCTAATATGTTTTTTTTTCTGCTTTCCTCTTGATAAACTAGGACCAAACTTGATGGAGATTTTAAACCAAACTTTACAGTATATAATTAGATTGGGTTACAATAACCACTTGCCTACCGGCACTTTTACCCCCTTCCTGCCCAGGCCAACTTTCTGAGCTGTCGCACTCTGAATGACTCTCATACAAAACTGTACCCATATATAATTTTCTTTTGGTGGTATTTAATCACCACTGGGCGTGTTATTTTTTTCCTAAGCAAATGAGAAAACACCAAAAGTTTTGAAAAAAAAAAAGTTTTCTTAGTTTCTATTATAAAATTTTGCAACAGGTAATTTTTCTCCTTCACTGATGTGTGCTGATGAGGCTGCATTGATGGGTACTGATGAAACGGCACTGATAGGCAGTACTGATCTTGTGATATACAAAGCTAAAAGGCTCATCTTTCATATATTCTCTATCAGCAGCATCACAATAACACCTGGTTGATTAACACTGACTTCCAAAACACTGAAATCAGTATGTACAGTATATTCTCTATCATGCTACATGTTTTACTAAACATAGCCAAACATTTCCCCAGAAGGTACTAATCAGCTTCCTCACTTTAGCAGTGGAAATATATTAAGAAAGATTCTTTTTTTTTATTTATCCAAAGCCAAAACTTTTTTTGAAATCTTAAATACAGTGGGATTTTTTGTGACGGCAGTGCAAAAATTACCAAGTGACCCTTTCATGGTAAGAACACTTTTGATTAAAGAAGGATGTTGCACAAAGCATGCTGCAACATAAACATCATGATCAGATGCTGCTTTTATGAGTCAAAGATGTGTTGGGCACTGTGGATACAATAAACACATTGGTCTGGAATATGTAGATTTTTGTGATCAAGTCTATGAAAACTACAGTGGTCAAGATAAGGAATGTACAGCAAAGCAGATAGAGTGCAGTGGTCAGGAGATCATAAAATACAGAACGGTGTTTAGAGATCCTGAAGATGTACAGTGCATTCAGTGTACAGAATGCAGTGGTCAGGACTGAACAAAATACACCACAGCATATATCATGCAAGGCTCGGGAGTATGTAACAGATGACATAGCATATTCATGGCATAGGTCATCATTATGTAAAGTACAACATAATGTATGGGGTGCAGGAGTCAGAGTATGGAATGTATAACTAGTGCTAGGACAAAGTCATCGAGGGTGAAGGAGGGAATGTGGCCAATGGTGTCGCACAGAGCAAAATTATTTGTGGCATGTACCAATAGTTGTAATATACAGCAGCTAACTGAAGAGTATAAAAATTGGTCTTTCTTCCGACATTGCCCTGGACAGCTCCTCTTCATACTGCACTCATGTGCCACAGCCCAATTCATTGACTAACTAAGACCTCCTCATGGTCACTTCCAACAATTCTTAGGAGTGTGACTTAGTCACAGGATTGAATGTGGCGACAGCATCCATATACAGTAAGAAGAGGAGCCAGCCAGCTCGGAACTTGCTGAAAGGGAGACCGGGTTGATCTCGGTCAGTACATTCGATTGACCGTATCTTGGAACTCCTTTGAGCTAGAAACTCCAAATTTTGGGTGGACGTAGATGAGGTCTAGGACTACAAGCCCACCGGTGTGCTGGCACTTATGGTTCCTCGAAGCCCTGAGTATCGGGCTCTGACCGGCAAGCTGGCCATTACCGGGCTTTGAGCTCCCAGTTGGGTCAATTTGCACCACTATTTCTCGGAGACCCTTTAGGCTAGAAAACTGAAATGGGGGGGGGGGGGGTCCCAGGAGAGGAGACCCGTGCCTGAGGAAGGGCATCAAAAGAGAGTCTCTGGGACTCGTGGTTCTGGATCAAAAATACCACAAAGGCTGTACTGGTTCCCTGGGACCCACCAAACACCAACTGGGGCACTGAGTTTTGGGCCCCTGGGCCCCACTGTTCTGGCTGCGCTGGGGCCCAAGTGGGGTCAACCCAGGTGAGTTCGTGGTCAAGTGGGCCTGCTTTTGGGGACCATAGCTCCAGAACCACGGGTAGTAGAGATCTAGAGGTACCAAATGTCCAAATTTGGGCTGGGCTCTATGGGACTTAAGGTTTCGCGCCGGGGGTCCGAATGTGGGTCAAATTCGAGACCCGAAAAATTTCATGGAGGTACTGGGGACTCAACTCAACTACTCGGGCATCATGTTTGGGGCCCCTGGGACCCACCATCCTGGAACCACTGAGCCCCAAGTGGGGTCAACTTGAGCAAATTTGCAGTCAACTTGGCCCACTTTAGGGGACCGTAGCTCCTGGACTAAAGGTGCCCTTCAGGCTAGGAACCTGAAACTTGGCATTCTAGTACAGGAGACCCATGGGCAAGGAATGGCACCAAAAGCAAGTCTGGTATCCGTGGCTCCGGAGCAAAGGTACCCCAAAGTCTGGTACTGGTTGCTGGGGACCTACCGAACCCAGCCCCACCAAACTTGGTACCAGTGTCCACTGGGCCCTCAGCTACTGGGGCACCGAGTTTGGTTCTGGGATTAGAGGTGCCAGAACCTCAAAAAACGGGGTAATTATACTAGAGATGTATATGTACCTACGGTACAAATTTGGGGTCTCTAGCACCTTCTGGTTGAGATCGGGTGGCCCTGCGTTGGAGCTTATGGCCCCCAGTGGAAGTACTGCAGTGCGGAGCCCCAGGTGTCATTGAAAAATTGAGATTCAGGGTTACGCAACAACATCTGCAGTGCCAGGCTCTGAGGACTGAAAGGCTCTGTACCGGGGGTCCGAATAGGGGTCTCATTCGGGTTCGTGGTGAATGGAAACCAGGGGCCCCTGAGACCTGAAAAAATTCTGGTCCTAGTGGTTTGGGACCGGCAGGGGCCTTTGACAACGTGCCATTGCACGAAACGCGCAGGATATTAGCTTGCCGCACCAACGTTCCTGTCAGCTGCTAAGAGCCATGTGCTATATCAGCAGCCATTTTGAGGTATTTTGAACCCATGCATGGTAGCCCATATATTTTTTATGCTGACCATATATATGCTATCTGCTTGTAACTGTTTGCTACCCACCTATATTTGCTTATGGCTACTGTCAACTGTTTGAGTTCATCAACACAGTATGCTATTTTAATAAATTGCTACACTATATTAGCCCTTTTTTGTCTTGGTGGCTTTACTTTGAGCTACTGAAGGTAGTGTTTTTGCTGAGTTCATCGTTTACTGAGTACTAACTACAGCAAGTAGTCCCCATCCATTAAGAGGGTCCAACGAGAATTCTGGAGGTCTTCCCCAGGGTGTAACCAGTACCATTGGAGTGCCTTTACTTACCGGGTCCCAGATGACTACTAGTACCCTTATACTACATGCGTAATATTATCATACATCTGGTGAGTGCAAGCACACCTCTTTTTTCTTCATATCACTGAAGTCACGAGCACAATTGTCTGGAAAATCGGCGCATCTTGATCGAATTTTTTAAGGACTTTTATGCATATTCAGTTTGTTGCTGTTTGATATGATGTCACATTTTATTTAATACTGTCATTATTTAAGACATCACCTATATGTTCACCGATTAACACAGAAGATTGCATATTATATGTCACCATTCCACCATACTAATATATATTAAGAGCGCTGCATCTTTTATATTATCAAAGCCCCAGTACTGCCTGGCAAGCTATCTGCACTTCACCCCATACAAGTCAATGGGCGCTTGGCGGTCAAAAGGGTCAACTTTGAGGGGCCCTAACTCTTCTCCCTCTGGCCCAGTGACACCAAACTTTGCATGCCTGCTCAGTCAATCTAGCCATACAAATGACCAGATTTTGGTGTTCCTTGGATCCGTGGTTCACTAACTGCGAGGGCCCAAAGTGACGCTCTCGTGGCACTACCTTGCTGAAGAGCCTAACACCCCACTTCACAGTGCCAACTTTGCGGGCCAGTACCTCAGAACCCCTTTGGCCCAGCAACCCCCAACCCAGTCCAGAGGTTGGCCGGATATCCGTCTGCAGGTGACATAAGTATCGTGTTCCTGGTACCTGGTGTTTGCAAACCACTAGCCTGGAACCTACTGGTGCTTAGCACAAATCGCGTAAAGGCGCCGGTCCACCCTCGCCCACAACCGGTGGTGGATTAAGCCTGCTCCTTTTGAGGCGAAGCAAGCTGACCAAGAATTCCTAAGCCCCCTCCTGTGTCCACATATGGGGGTGTAGGAAGGAGGAGGGTGGAAACTGTCGTGTGGGCTGCCGCAATTTTGGCCAGGTTGGCATGGAAAGACGGCAAAAACTTCCCACGGCATGGGGGCCCCCCAGAGACATCCACGCCCCACAACTTTACAGGGGCTTAAAAGTTGCTGGCCAGGTTACTGTGCCGATCAGAGCATGTTGGGCTGTAGGGAAGTTCCCAGCCCAACCGGGGGCTTAAGGTTTAGTAGGGGGGTGCCAGTGACCCTCTGTTCACATTTGGGCTTCCTAGCATGTACCGTTCTGGAGATATGACCAGGTAAAGTCCAGACCAGGGGAGGGTGAACCAAAGTTGATCACACTTCAAATGGCTGTACCGAAGGTGTCAGACCCACCAGACCCACTTTGGGCTTAAGCAGGAATGTTCACACACTACATGCACACCAAATGTACCATCCCGGAGATATGGGGGGGTCAAAGACCAAAAATTGGTAACCGGGCAGGGTGCACCGAGGTCAGTCACATTCGAGGGGCTGTACCGGTTGTCCTGAAGGTGCCAGACCTCGAGACTTGGGAGTTAAACAGAGGTGGTCCTCGACTACCTGCACTCCAAATTTGTTGGTCCTAGCACAAGTAGAAGATCATTTGACTCTGTTAAAATTTAAAAAAAACAAAACCAGTGAGTTCTCTCTCAGAGCAAATTCCTGCCTGTCGATTTTTGGCGAATTCCAAAAAAGAAAAGCTCATAGCTCATTGACTGCTTGAGCTAGACCCATACGAATTGGAGTGCACTTACCTCAGTTAGACCCAAAAAGGCTCACCATGTTTGGGGACTCTAGCACTTAGAGTTAGGAGCGTCCAAAGTGAAATTGCCAAAACCACTTGCTGTTACCGCTACAGGTCCCGTAAGGGAGGCTGGGTTGGTCCAGGTCAGTACGTTCTATCGACCGTATCTCAAAACCCCTTTGGGCTAGAATCTCCAAATTTTAGGTGAACGTAGATAAGGTCTGGGACTACAATCCCACTGAGATTGGTGTTGCTGGCTCCTTTGGTTCCTCTGCCACAAAGCCCTGAAAATTGGTTCTTAGCTCCCGGTTGGGTCATTTTGTGCTGGAATTGCTCAGAGACCCTTCGGGCTAGGAATTTTAAACTCAGGGACTTAGTAGAGGAGACGAGTGCATGAGGAACGGCACCAAAAGCAGGTCTCTGCGACCCCTGGTTCCAGAGCAAAGGTACCCCAAAGTCCAGTACTGCTAGCCGGTGACCCACCGGAGCTAGACCTGCCAAACTCGGTACCAGTGGCCAATGGGCACCATGTTTGGGGCCCCACCGTTCTGGAACCTCTGGGGCCCAAGTAGAGTCAACTTGGGTGAGTGAATGGAAACCAGGGGTCCCCAAAACAATCCATGGAGATACCAGAGGTCTCCAGCTAGGCATGTGCCAAGTTTGGTGTGACTGGTCCCAGTGGTTCATGACCGGCCAGGGCCAAAAGCCCCAGTACCACCTGGCAAGTTTCTGCACTTCACCCCATATAAGTAAATGGGTGCTTGGCGATAATGGTGTTCCTGGGACCCATGGTTCACTAACCACAAGGGCCCAAAGTGACCCTCTCATGGCACTACAGCCTGTACCTCAGAACCCCTTCGGCCCAGCGACCTCCAACCTGGTCCAGAGGTCAGCTGGATCTCCATTTGCAGATGACCCAAGTTTGGTGTTCCTGGCCCACCAGACTCAGGGCTTAAGCAGAAGTGGTCACCCGCTACATGCACACCAAATTGGGGGTCCTGGTATGTACCGTCCTGGAAATATGGGGAAGTCAAAGCCCGAAAACAGGTAACTGGGCAGGGTGCACCAAGGTCAGTCACTTTCAAGGGGATGTATCGGTCATCCTGAAGGTGCCAGACATACGAGACTTGGGGGTTAAGTAGAGGGGGTCCCCGACTACCTGCACACCAAATTTGGTGGTCCTAGCACAAGCGGAAGGTAATTTAACTGCTGAAATCTCGAAAAATTAATCTTGCGAGCTCTCTGTCAGGACAAATTACCACCTGCAGATTTTTGGCAAATTCCATAGTTACATAGTTACTGGCTGAAAAAAGACAAAAGTCCATCCAGTTCAACCATTAAAAAAAAAAAAAAAGTTATAATCCTACACCCACAGTTGATCCAGAGGAAGGCAACCCCCCCCCCCCCCCAGCAAAGTATGGTCCAAATTGCTCCTGCAGGGGATAACAAATCCACCTTACCCCTTGAGAGGCAACCGGATATTCCCTATATCAACTTTACCTATAAATGTTAGTAACCAGTTATATTCTGTGTATCCAAGAAAGAATCCAGGCCTTTTTTAAAGTAATCCACTGAGCTGGCCAGAAACAACTCTTGAGGGAGTCTATTCCACATTTTCACAACTCTTACTGTGGAGAAACCTTTCCGTGTTTGGAGATTACATTTCTTTTCCTCATATGTAAAGCGTGCCTCCTTGTCCTCTGTGATTAACTCAGGGTGAATAACTCTACACCGAGTTCACTATATGAACCACTGATGTATCTATACATGTTCATCATATCCCCCCTTAATTTCCTCTTCTCAAGAGAGAATAAATTCAGTTCCTCTAATCTTTCCTCATAGCTCCTCCATGCCTCGTATCAGTTTAGTTGCCCTTCTCTGCACTCCAGTTCCCCAATGTTCTTTTTGTGAATTGGTGCCCAAAATTGAACTGCATATTCCAGATGAGGTGATACTAATGATTTGTATAGGTGTAAAATGGTATCTCTCTTTCTGGAGTCTATATCTCTTTTAATACAAGAGAGGATTTTGTTCACTTTAGAAACCGCAGCTTGGCATTGCATGCCATTATTAACCTCTTCACGCCTAAGGGTAAAACAAATCTAAATGCCTAAGCACAATTTTGCAACGTTGACATGTGTTAGTAAAACCGTACATTTCATCAGAACTACTTTGTATATCTAGGTGAGTTATACCTTGTTTTTTTCAGGACAAATTGAGCTTTCATTTGGTGGTAAATGGTAATGGATATCTCCTGATTTTTTTTATTATCACAGGAAAACTGGCCCAAAATAAAAAAAAATAATATTTTTTTGTTATTTAGCTGTGTGTTTCCTGGCAGGTACAAAGCCTACTTGATCTCTATGTATGAGCTTGGAGATAAGTCCGGACAGTCGGTTGGCCAGGATTTTAGTGAAAATCTTGTAGTCGGAGTTTAGTAGGGCAATGGGGCGTTAGTTGTCTACAATAGAGTGGTCTTTATCGGGTTTGGGGATAACCGAAATATATGCACGGGAGAAATCAGTCTGGGATGTGACACCTTTGAAAAGATCTCGAGAAAAAGAGAGGAGATGGGGGGGCCAGGATACCAATAAAGGATTTATAATAGGAGTAGGGCAGTCTGTCTGGTCCCGGGGGCTTTATGAGAGGGGAGATGTTTAATTGTATCAAAACAATTTTCAAAAGGGGGGGTGCACTCATTTAAAAGTGTCCTGCTGGGGCACCACAGTAAAATACCTTGTTATAATGTATTTTCAATGTGTTCAGAAATTTCCAAGATGGCGACTCGTATACTTTCTGTTTAGCAGCTTGACGTCATTGGCCCACTCTTTAGCAGCTTGACGTCATTGGCCTACTCATTTTAGCAGCTTGATGTCATTAGGCCAATGATGTCAAGCTTCTAAACAGGAAGTTTACGAGCCGCCATCTTGGTAATTCCTGAACACATTGAAAATACATTATAACAAGGTTTTTTACTGTAGTGTCCCAGCAAGACACTTTTAAATGTGAGTACACTTTGTTTTTTTAATCATGCTATATTTATATACTACACTGTTACAGCTGCTTCCCCCCTGTCAGGATGGCCTTCCCCCCCCCGCTGTCTCTTGTCCTGCCACGGCTCTTTGAAGCCGAGCCGCGCAGCGCAGGATGAGAGGTAAGGCCCCTCTAATCTCTGCCACTATCTTATCCCCATCCGGTGAGGCTGGAGGGGACAAGATAGCGAGGTTCACACCTCTCTGTGGAGAAGTGCAAACCTCCTGCAGAGATGTTCCGGATCATGAGGTCAGGAGGTCACTGCAAAAGCACAGTGAGATAATCCCAATCTTCTCCCAGCTGGCTGGGGAAGACTGCTTTAAGCCTACCAAGGCATTGTGGCATTGTAAGTGTTGATTTCCGTGCCAAGCTGGCTGGGAAGGGCTATCTCCAAAAGAACTGTGGGATAAGCCAAATCTTCTCTCTACTGGCCAGTAAAAAACTGTTTTAAGCCACCTTGGCAACGACTCTATACATCTGACTCTATGGCAAGGTAATCTGACTTTGAGGTCAGGTACCCTTAAAGGTCCATGCAAAGCTGGCTAGGTAGGACCATCTGCAAAAGCATAGTGGAATAAGCCAAATCTGCTCACAGCTTGCTGGGAAAGGCCACTTTTTCCCAGCAAGCAGTTTTGTCAAAGCCCCAAATATTCATATGGCTGTTAAGAAAGGTAGCCAAGGAGGTCTGTGGAAATGTGCATAGGGAAAAGCATTCCCCGAACAAAGATAGTTTCATATGGGACCATGCAGTTCTATCAAAGGTCTTTTATTAGAAAAATCAAAACAAATGTGCATTGCACAAGTATACACACAGAAGCTGAGCACGCTACCACCATAACTTCACCAAACTAAAAAGACAACGTTGTCTTGTCACCTTAGCAGCTGCTCATACAACCTCCAACATACACACTTAGGGGAATGGGGTGAGAAAGGCTAAAGGTGCAACTAGGGAACATACATGGCAAGAAACATGTATGGAATGTAAGAGTTGGATGATTGTCATTCAGTAGTGTCCCATATAGTAGAGATAGGAGTCAGGTAGAAAACCGGTTGTCCCATAACCATGTATAATAATAGTAGGATGTCTGAGAATGCAATTACATTTGCAAGTGAGGCTTGCCAGTCATAATCTGGATATGAATGTACCATTAGTTGGCCAGTTTAGGCCATATAATTTGCCACCATTTGCTCCATTAATACACAGTTACCAAGTAGCCAGATTCATGAATAGCACTGTAAATACACAAGTGTTCAATTTCTTAACATCCCTTAGGTATTCACTGGGCTTAATTCCAGCAAGCCACACATAGTTCCATAACTTTACCACTAGATGGCATCAGGATCTGTTTTTCATAAGCTGTACATATCAGCAGTAGTGGAAGTCCGTCCAATATACTGTATACAAGGCAGGACATGCTGGGTGCCCAGATGTGTGATGGAGGTTGGATGGGCACCAGCACTTCCTGCCTTGTATACAGTATATTGTAGACCTGTTAGTTTAACTTTTATAGTTGGGAAGATACTGGAGAGTTTAATAAAAGACCACAAAGATGAGTTCATGATGGAAAAAAAATATTTTAAGCAACAGACAGCGTGGATTCATGAAAGACAGAAGTTGTCAAACAAATCTGATTTCTTTTTATGAGAAGGTGAGAAAAACCTTTGACAGAGGGGTGGCAGTGGACATGGTATACCTGGATTTTGCAAAGGTTTTTTGACACAGTTCCCCACACACGGCTAATGTGTAAGGTAGTCTACAAGCTTGGAAAAATCTGTATGTAAATGGATAGAAAACTGGCTAAAAGATCGTATTCAGAGAGTAGTGGTTAATGATTCATACTCTGAATGGTCTTGGGTTGTCAGTGGTGTATCCCAGGGTTCAGTGTTGGGACTCTTACTTTTTAATACATTTATAAACAATATAGGGTCTGGGATTAAAAATCCCATTTCAGTCTTTGCAGATGACACCAAGCTGTGCCGTGGAATAACATCCTAACAGGATGTCTTCATCTTACAAGCCAACCTCAATGCACTGTTTAATTGGGCAGCTGTATGGCAAATGAGGCTTAATGTTGATAAATGTAAGGTTCTGCACTTGGGGGCTAAGAATATGCATGCATCATACATACTAGGGGGAGTACAACTGGGGGAATCAATGGTGGAGAAGGATCTGGGAGTTCTGGTAGATCACAAGCTTAATAATAGCATGCAATGCCAAGCTGCGGTTTCTAAATCAAGCAAAATCCTCTTTTGTATTAAAAGAAGTATAGACTCCCAGAGAGAGAGATATAATTTTACCTCGGTACAAATCATTAGTAAGACCTCAACTGGAATATACAGTTCAATGTTGGGCACAAATTCACAAAAAGAACATTGGGGAACTGGAGAAAGTACAGAGAAGGGTAACCAAACTGATAAGAGGCATGGAGGAGCTCAGCTATGAGGAAAGATTAGAGGAACTGA
This sequence comes from Staurois parvus, assembly GCF_062004578.1. NCBI lineage: Eukaryota > Metazoa > Chordata > Amphibia > Anura > Ranidae > Staurois > Staurois parvus. The sequence continues at coordinate 2,018,004 of NW_028318120.1, read as the reverse complement.
ATTTATTCTCTCTTGAGAAAAGGAGATTAAGGGGGGATATGATGAACATGTATAAATACATCAGTGGTTCATATAGTGAACTTGGTATAGAGTTATTCACCCTGAGGTCATCACAGAGGACAAGAGGGCACTCTTTACATCTGGAGGAAAATAAATTTAAACTCCAAACACGGAAAGGTCTCTTCACAGTAAGAGCTGTGAAAATGTGGAATAGACTCCTTCAAGAGTTGGTTCTGCTTTAGTGGATTGCTTTAAAAAAAGGCCTGGATTCTTTCTTGGATACACATAATAGAACTGGATAATAATATTTATAGGTAAAGTTGAATATCCGGTTGCCTCCCAGGGAACTGTGGGATAAGCCAAATCTGCTCTCTACTGGCCAGTAAAAACTGCTGTAAGCCATATGGGGGCCTTGGTAATACCCTGAGTATACATTTGAATCTATGGCAAGGTAATCTGACTTTGAGGTCAGGTACCCTTAAAAGTCCATGCAGAGCTGGCAGGGTAGGACCATTTCTAAAAGCATAGTGGGATAAACCAAATATGCTCACTTGTGGATGGGAAAGACCACTTTTTCCCATTAAGCAGTTTTGGCAAAGCCCCAGGTATACACATGACTCTTAAGCAAGGTAGCTGAAGAAGTCTCTGCAAGGCCTGCTAAGTAAAACCTTCTGCAAAAGTACCATGGGATAAGCCAAATCTGTTCCCAGCTGGCCAGGAAAAACTGCCCCAAGCTTGCTGCGGCTTTTCAAAGTCCCGCATATACATCTGATTTTGCAGCAAGGTAGCCATGGAGGTGCGTGTAAAGCCTGCCATAGTGGATTATCTGAAAAAACATACTGAGATAATCTGAATCTTCTCCCTTCTGGCTGGGAAAGATTGCTTTAAGCCTACCAAGGGCTGTGGCACAGCAACGGGTTTAAATCTAACTCTGCAGCATGGTAAGGGTTGATTTCCATGCCAAGCTGGCCTGAAGGACTTGCCAAAAGAACTGTGGGATAAGCCAAATCTGCTCTCTACTGGCCAGTAAAAAACTGTGTTAAGCCATCTGGGGGCCTTGGCAATGGTGTGGGTATACATCTGACTCTATGGCAAGGTAATCTGACTTTGAGGTCAGGTACCCTTAAAGGTCCATGCAAAGCTGGCTGGGTAGGACCATCTGCAAAAGCATAGTGGGATAAGCCAAATATGCTCACAGCTTGAGGGGAAAGGACACTTTTACCCAGCAAGCAGTTTTGGCAAAGCCCCAGGTATACACATGAATTTTAAGCAAGGTAGCTGAGGAAGCATGCTAAGTAAAACCTTCTGCAAAAGTACCATGGGAGAAGCCAATTATTCTCCCAGCTGGCCAGGAAAGACTACCCCAAGCTTGCTGAGGCTTTTCAAAGTCCCAGGGATACATCTGATTTTGCAGCAAGGTAGTCATTGAGGTGTGTGTAAAGCCTGCCGTGGAGGAGTATCTGCAAAAACACAGTGAGTGTTAGTAAATGTTAGGATTTAGGATTAAAGGCTAGGGTCAGATTTTTACATCCACTGCCAATGCAAAAATGGATGCAAAAACAAACAGCTTTCTGTTTACATCCATTTTCTGTCCATTCCATTTTTTAATGGAACAACAATAGGGCTTTGATCCATTTCAAAAAACATTGTGGCAAATGCGGGTGGGCATGGGCGCTGTCATTCACAACAACACAAGCAGCCACTCTAGACTTACTCCAACTCTCCTATAAAGTAAACTAAGGTCCTTGCAAAATGAGAGATACAGTGAAGGAAATGAGTATTTGATCCCCTGCTGATTTTGAATATTTGCCCACTCACAAAGAAATGATCAGTCTAAAAATCGAATGGTAGGTGTATTGTAACACTGAGAGACAGAATAGCAAGACAAAATTCAAAAGAAATGCAGGTCTAACAAATTATGCACTGATTTGCATGTTCATGAGGGAAATAAGTATTTGATCCCCTATCATTCAGCAGGTGTCTTTCATACAGGTAACAAGCTGAGATTAGAAGCAGTCTCTTAAAGGGAGTGCTGCTAATCTCATTTTGTTACCTGTATAAAAGACACCTGTCCACAGGAGCAATCAAACAATCAGATTCTAAACTCTTCCCCATGGCAAAGACCAAAGAGCTGTCCAAGGATGTCAGGGACAAGATTGTAGACCTACACAAGGCTGGACTGGGCTACCAAACTATCGCCAAGCAGCTTGGTGAGAAGGTGACAACAGTTGGTGCAATCATTCTCAAATGGAAGAAACACAAAACAACTGTCAGTCTCTCTAGGTCTGGTGCACCATGCAAGATCTCACCTCGTGGAATGTCAATGATCATGAGAACAGTGAGGAATCATCCCAGAACTACACGTGGGGATCTTGTCAATGATCTCCAGGCAGCTGGGACCACAGTCACCAAGAAAACAATTGGTAAAACACTACGCCGACTAGAATTGAAATCCTGCAGGTCCATCTGCTCAAGAAAGCACATGTCCAGGCCCATCTGAAGTTTGCCACTGAACATCTGAATGATGCAGAGGAGGACTTGTTGAAAGTGTTGTGGGCAGATGAGACCAAAATCGAGCTCTTTGGCATCAACTCAACTCGCCGTGTTTGGAGGAGGAGGAATGCTGCCTATGACCCCAAGAACACCATCCCAAATGTCAAACATGGTGGTGGAAATATTCTGCTTTGGGGGTGTTTTTCTGCTAAGGGGACAGGACAACTGCACCGCATCAAAGGGACAATGGACGGGGCAATGTACCGTCAAATCTTGGGTGAGAACCTTCTTCCCTCAGCCAGGGCATTGAAAATGGGTCATGGATGGGTGTTTCAGCATGACAATGAACCAAAACACATGGCCAAAGCAACAAAGGAGTGGCTCAATTAAGGTCCTGGAGTGGCCTAGACAGTCTCCAGACCTTAATCCAATTGAAAATCTGTGGAGGGAGCTGAAAGTTCGAGTTGCCAAACGACAGGCACCAAACTTTAATGACTTGGAGAGGATCTGCCAAGAGAAGTGGGCCAAAATCCCTCCTGAGATGTGTGCAAACCTGGTGGCCAACTACACGAAACATCTGACCTCTGTGATTGCCAACAAGGGATTTGCCACAAAGTACTAAGTCATGTTTTGTGAAGGGGATCAAATACTTATTTCCCTCATGAACATGCAAATCAGTACATCATTTGTTAGACATGCATTTCTTTTGAATTGTTTTGTTGCTATTCTGTCTCTCAGTTTACAATACACCTACCATTCGATTATTAGACTGATCATTTATTTGTGAGTGGGCAAACATTCAAAATCAACAGGGGATCAAATACTTATTTCCTTCACTGTATGTATACTGTCACATGGGAGTTAGCTCAGTGGTAGAGAGTGGTTTATTGAGTTGATTCAGTCCGAACTGTGATTTAAAGGGCTTTTTGACCCACTTTTATTAAAAAGAAAAGCAAACGAAAGTAAAAGTCCTAATAAAATTGCCCCCATGGGATTTTAGACAGCGAACAGTCAATGAAAATACCAAGCCACCTGGATCTGTTATCAGTGGCATGTTGCACTTAGCACTGGTCCCTCAGATCTAGCTCTCTGGCTCTCCTGGCTCACACAGCCTTATAGATTGCAGCACTTTGCTGAACAGGCCCACTCCTGGCCTCTACATAGGGATTCTCCTCCGATACTTAAAGAATCCCTCCTGCTGTCCCAACGCTCCCAGTCCTACATGTAGGGAATTCTCTCCCAGGGAGTCCTATCTCCTTAGTGGATCATCTCTCCTGCCTGGTGCACACACCTATTTCCAAACAAGGGCCCTGAGCTATGGCCAGCCCCTGGATTACTCCGGTACACACACACCCTGCGGGTCTCCTGGAAGACCTGGACACAGAATTGAAGGCTTTGTCCCACCCAATGCACTTTGAAGCCATCAAGCTCCAGGGTCCAATCCGGGATTACAAAATCCAGTGAAAGATGTAAATCTCAATAAATACTCTGTATCCCTGTACTCTGTATTACTGCAAACCCTGTGTCATCCCTTTATCTATTTTCACAGTGACGGGTCCTTTCATTGTCGCAATACATTTTGGTCATCTGTGTATCACATGCCTTGGAATTCTGCCACTGAAGCCCTGTAGTTTCCAGGTATATACAGGTGAAACTCGAAAAATTAGAATATCGTGCAAAAGTTCATTTGTTTCAGTAATGCAACTTAAAAGGTGAAACTAATATATGAGATACTCATTACATGCAACGCAAGATAGTTCAAGCTGTGATTTGTCATAATTGTGATGATTAGGGCTTACAGCTCATGAAAACCCCAAATCCACAAATCTCAGAAAATTACAATATTACATGCAATCAATAAAACAAGGATTGTACATAGAACAATATCAGACCTATGAAAAGTATAAGGATGCATTGGTTTGGGCACCTTTTGCAGCAATTACTGCCTCAATGCGGCGTGGCATGGAAGCTATCAGTCTGTGACACTGCTGAGGTGTTATGGAAGACCAGGATGCTTCAATAGCGGCCTTCAGCTCTACTGCATTGTTCGGTCTCGTGTCTCTCATCTTTCTCTTGGCAATGCCCCTTAGATTCCCTATGGGATTCAGGTCAGGCGAGTTTGCTGGCCAATCAAGCACAGTAATCCCACGGTCATTGAACCAGGTTTTGGTGCTTTTGGCAGTGTGGGCAGGTGCCAAGTCCTGCTGGAAAATGAAGTCAGCATCCCCATAAAGCTAGTCTGCGGTAGGAAGCATGAAGTGCTCCAAAATCTCCTGGTAGACGGCTGCGTTTGTTTTTCTTTAGCCCAGGTAAGACGCTTCTGACATTGTTTGTTGTTCAGGAGCTGCTTGACAAGAGGAATACGACATTTGAAGCCCATGTCCAGGATCCGTCTGTGTGTGGTGGCTCTTGATGCACTGACTCCAGCCTCAGTCCACTCCTTGTGAAAGTCCCCAACACTTTTGAATGGCCTTTTCCTGACAATCCTCTCCAGGCTGCGGTCATCCCTGCTGCTTGTGCACCTTTTTCTTCCACACTTTTCCCTTCCACATAACTTTCTATTAATGTGCTTTGATACAGCACTTTGGGAACATCCAACTTCTTTTGCAATTACCTTTTTGAGGCTTTCCCTCCTTATGGAGGGTGTCAGTGATGGTTTTCTGCACAACTGTCAGGTCATCAGTCTTTCCCATGATTGTGATTCCTACGGAACCAGACTGAGAGACCATTTAAAGGCTCAGGAACCCTTTGGAACCCTTTGTGGGTGTTATGGCTTAACCTCCCTAGCGGTCTGATTATGTCCATATTTCTGTGCTCAAAGCGGTAAATTTTTTTGCATGGAAATATGTATTTTTTTTATTGTAGGCCTGTAATTTTTAGGAATAACTCACTGAAATCTGTCCGAACAAGAGTCTAGTAAACATCCCGGGTATGATAAAATTTGAAACACAAAATCATAAATTATAATTTAATAAATAATCATAAAAAATAATAATATAATAATAAATTGAATTCAATAATATAATCAAACCAAAAACACTGAAATTTGAAAAATAGCGCCAAGTTCGCACATCACTGAGCAAAGTCGCAAAATCGTTTTCAGTGTCTGATGACAAATTTCCCCATGAATCATTATCACTCAATTCTGCAAGTGGTTCTGATTTCCTATCGCTGTTCTCTAGCTGGTCTAAAACCGATTTTGACCTAAAGGGACGCTTTTTGGACGCCATGGACGTTTCTCAGTTTCCAGGCAGAAAGAACAGTAAAAATGCAGGCAGGGCACAGGACAAAGCACTAGGGACAAAATGTATGTGAAATGGTTTGATACAGTAATGTTTTACTATGTGATTTTAGTGTATTTAGTGAATGTCACTTTTTGTCATTTTCAAATTTCCCGCCAGTTCCGTCCCCCATACGTCCCGACGCTCGCAGGGGACGGAACCCAGATGACAGATGCCGGCATCCGCCGGATTACATTGCCGGGGACTCTGCAGGAGGGACATCGCGGGAGCGCAGGACAAGGTAAGTAAAGAACAGATGCCGGAGCAGCGCCGCATGGTAAGCCCGAGTGTAGATCGGGGTTACCGATTTTGGTACTGAAACTTTACCCCGAGCTACAGGGAGTTTAATTAGCTGATTAGAGTGGGACACTTTGAGCCTAGAATATTGCACCTTTTCGCAATATTCTAATTTTCTGAGATTGTGGATTTGGGGTTTTCATGAGCTGTAAGCCATAATCATCACAATTATGACAAATCACGGCTTGAACTATGTTGCTTTGCATGTAATGAGTCTATCTCATATATTAGTTTTACCTTTTAAGTTGCAGTACTGAAATAAATTAACTTTTGCATGATATTCTAATTTTTTTGAGTTTCATCTGTATAGTATCTTTTATATAGGTCTGTAGTTTCCAGGAATATGGCCCTTTTGCCCCTGTTTTAATATTAGAAACTTTTTTTCCGGATATCTTGGCCCTTTTTTGAATATTAGTACCACATTTGCTTTTCACCAGTCAGCTAATACCATTCCAATTAGTGAGCTGTCCTTTAAAAATTAGAAATAATGAGCTGGCCATAACTTTACTAAGTTCCTTGATACCTCTTAGTTGTAAGCCGTCTGGTCCTGGTGATTTGTTCACATTAAAGTGTTACTAAACCCACAACAGTAAAATCAGCCTGTATATGCAGTAAAGCATGCTTGTTATACTCACTGTGGAACCTAAGGGATTAATCTTCTGCATTGTGTAAAAGGCTGTTTGATCCTTTCATCTCTGTTCCTCCCCTTTTTCTACCACTTATCTCCAGACTGAACTGTAGGCATGCACATGCTCAGTTTGGTGTGTATTGTTAGAGAGATTTTTTTTTTTTGTTTTCTTGGGATAGTGCATGTGATCAGCACAGTGCCAATCAGCACTGTCCAGACAGAAGGTGAGGGCATTTGTATCCTCCTAGAGCAGAAAGAAGACTCCTACAAGCTTTAGCTAGTGCTGTGCTGGACACAGAAGCCACAAGACTGCTCTAACTCCTGATGAGAAAAGGTATTTAGCAGTTTATATTTACTAAAATAATTGCACTTCCATGTTGTGTGTACTGTGGGATTCCAGATATAGTGAATGCAGGGTTCTGGGTTTAGTAACACTTTACATTTTTCTAGTTTTTTTTTTTTAATATTTTCTGTCAGCAACACAGGTACATTCGATATAATGTTATTAACATTATTGTCTTGTTTATTATAACCCCCCTTTTTCTTTTGTACAAACTGAGGAGAAGAATGTACTTAATACAGTTGCCTTCTCGCTGTCACTTGTGACAAACTTCCCAGATGACCTTTTATGGGGCCAATATGTTGTGACCTAGCCTTTTAAATACTAATACAGTGCATCCAGAAAGTATTCACAGCTTTTGCCACATTTTGTTATGTTACAGCCTTATCCCAAAATGGATTAAATTCATTTTTTCCTCAACATTCTACAAACAATAGCCCATAATGACATGTGAAAGAAGTTCGTTTTGAAATCTATGCAATTTATTAAAAATAAAAAAACGAAAAACAAATTTAAGCACCGTGAATACTTTCTGGAAGTCCTGTATATTTGAAAAAAATTGGGATGTCGTTCTCATAATCTATTTTAGCTGTCCTGATCATACTCTTGCATTTCTTATTGCACTCTTTTATTGTTTTGGAATGCCAATGGTAAATCTTTGGCCTTATAATTTTTAAAGGACAGTTTTTTCTCGTTCCTTTTTACTTTAGTATTTAGCCACCCAGGTGTAACTTATATTTGTTTATAATTGTTGCATTTCTGACTTCATGATCAGTGTACATAAGCCTTTGGAGATTGCCATACAAGATGTAATGCCATACTGCTAATATCATTGGTAGTGTGATAGATACGTTTATTCCTGCTTCAGTGCAGAAGAGTTGCACAGATAAACTATTCTCTGGTCCAGCACCCCAGGTATCCTCTGTGGTCTTGGAAATAATGTTACAAGTCACACAAAAGAACTAAAAAGTATGTCTAGGAACACTGGGCAAGACAGGCATTGCCTTCCCCTCTTTGAAAACAATAGCCTTGCAGTCAGCAGTAATGTTACCACACCATCAATGGATAGAAGATATACTCAGAAAGGTGGAGAATGAAAGAAAATGTATGCCTCCAGCCTGACTTGTGAAGCATTCACATATATAACATGTTCATTGGGGTTCCTTACACTGTTCTCTATGAGAAAGCACAATTAGGCTCAAAACACTGGGAAAAATGCTGTATAAAAACGCTTAAAACAGCAATAGCATTTGGTGGCGTTCCAGAAGTGTTCAAAGGTGTTTAGGAGTGTTAGCGTTTAATTACCATTTTTACAGTACATGTAGAGGGAGAAAAAAGCTATGAGGAGCTTTTTAGTAGCGTTTAGGAGCATTTAGCTTTAGCCACAAAAAATTCTACAAAAACTATTTTTTTTTCTGCTCCTAGATGTTGAAGCTCAAAAATGCTGATAGCCTAAAGTAGTGTGCATAGACACATAAGATAACACTATTTAGCTTCTAGGAGCAGAAAAAAATACGCTGATAATAGCTTTTAGGAGTTTATAAAAAACCGCTTATGTGCATGGAGCCCAATACTTTATTAGAAATTTTTTCTTTTCTCTACTTCACTGCAAGAAATGCAGCAAGAATTAAGAGAGGGATCACTGCATGTGCACAGTTCTGTGCTGCTTAGGGGGTCTTCATTCACATAAACTAGTCAAAACTAGATAAATATGTAGGCTGCCAATGCTGATTACCAAATATTGGTGGCCTGGCAGTCATGCTGATCCTCTGACTTCAGTACTTTATGAGTCACTGGCTTAAAACTTGTATATAACCAGTACTGTCAGAAAAAAATCAAATCATCTTTGTTCATATTCATAAATGAGTTCATAAATTTCCAAATATCACATGATCCGAAATATAAAATAATGAATAATGTGATTAAAGATATTAAAGTGCTTTCAATAAATGAGTTCATCACACAATATTAACATGAAGTTTTTACGTGTTGGAGGTGAGAGTTCTGTGAGCACGGAGTGGCACTGTTATTAGCATCAAAATTCACATTCACCATGAATTTTATTTACGGTGTCAGATCATATATTTGGAAACTTAAGAACTTATTTATTGAAAGCAGTTTAAGTATCTGTATTCACATTATTCATTAATTTATATTTATGGTCTATGTTCTTGGTCATTTACAATTGCAAGAAAAAGTATGTGAACCCCTTGGGATTACGTGGAGTTTTGCATGGATTGGGCATAAAATGTGCTCTGAACGTCATCTACGTCACAACAATAGAAGAACACAGTCTGCTGAACATAATACTACACAAACATTAGATGTTGCCATGGTTTAATTGCACATAACATGTAAACATTCACAGTGCAGGGAGGAAAAAGTATGTGAACCTTTGGACTTAATAACTGGTTGACCCTCCTTTGGCAGCAATAACCTCAACCAAACATTTCCTGTAGTTGCAGATCAGACCTGCACAATGATCTGGAGTAATTTTGGACCACTCCTCTTCACAAAACTGTTTCAGTGTAGCATTATTCTTGGGATGTCTGGTGTGAATCGCTCTCTTAAGGTCATGCCACAGCATTTCAATTGGGTTTAGGTCAGGACTCTGACTGGGCCACTCCAGAAGGCGTATTCTGTGCTGTTGCAGCCATTGTTTTGTTGAATTACTTGTATGCTTTGGGTCATTGTCCTGTTGCATCACCCATCCTCTGCGGAGCTTCAGTTGGCGGACAGATGGTCGTACGTTTTCCTGCAAAATGTCTTGATAAACTCTGGAATTCATTTTCCCATCAATGACAACAATCCGTCCAGGCCTTGAGGCAGTAAAGCAGCCCCAAACCATGATGCTCCCTCCGCCATATTTTACAGTGGGGATGAGGTTTTGATGTTGGTGTGCTGTGCCTTTTTTTCTCCACACATAGTGTTGTGTGTTCTTCCCAAACAACTCAATCTTGGTTTCATCTGTCCACAGTATATTTTGCCAGTAGTGCTGTGGAACATCCAGGTGCTCTTTTGCAAACTTCAAACGTGCTGCAATAATCTTTTTGGACAGCAATGGCTTCCTCTGTGGTGTCCTCCCATGTACTCCATTCTTGTTTAATGTTTTCCTTATTGTAGATGTGTCAACAGAAATGTTAGCATGTGCCAGAGATTTCTGTAGGTCTTTAGCTGACACTCTGGGATTCTTCTTTATCTCATGCAGCATTCTGCGCTGTGCTCTTGCAGTCATTTTTACAGGACGACCACGCCTAGGGAGAGTAGCAACAGTGCTAAACTTTCTCCATTTGTAGACAGTCTGTCTTACTGTGGACACGTGAACATCAAGGCTTTTGGAGATACTTTTGTAACCCTTTCCAGCTTCATGCAAGTCAACAATTCTTGATCGTAGGTCTTCTGAGAGCTCTTTTCTGCGAGGCATGGTTCACATCAGACAGTGCTTCTTGAAACCAGTAAACCCAAAACAGGTGTGTGTTTTTTAAGGGCAGGACAGCTGTCAGCAACACATCCAATATCATCACACTGATTGGAGTCAAGGTTGGCTCACTCCTGGCTCCAATTATCTCTGGGAGATGTCATTAAGCTAGGGCCTCACATACATTTTCCTCCCTGTTTACATGTTATGTGCAATTAAACCATGGCAACATCTAATGTTTGTGTAGTATTATGTTCAGCAGACTGTGTTCTTCTATTGTTGTGACTTAGATGTCGTTCAGAGCACATTTTATGCCCAATTTATGCAAAACTCCACGTAATCCCAAGGGGTTCACATACTTTTTCTTGCAACTGTATTCACATTATGATTATGAGCACAGTTTATCCACCTGTATTGTGTATTAGTACTGATTGATATTCATTAGCAGTGCTACATCACCTTTAATTTATTTATTTAGTTGATATTGTGGGAACACAATTGATTTCAGCAGCAGCACCTATTCGTTTGTTTATTTATATTGTATAGTAGGAGCAGAAGTTCACTTCACTTAACAAAAAATGAAAGTTCTTGTTATTTATAATCTGTTAAGTGAGCACATACAGACATGTTCAGCAGTTATACACACACGTATAAGAGACATACAGTACATGACACACCAACACACATACATGACACACTGACGATGGTAATTCTGACTAAGTGAAGAAAAATTATCTGAAATGTATGATCCATAATAGAAGTATTATGTGCTTGTTATGCAATACAAAAAGCTTCTTAAAACTTTGAAACACACTGAATAAAGTCATTTTAGCAAACTTTATTGCAGATTTGTAAGCGTTGCCATCATTTGTTGGCCAAGTGGAAATATCTGCCTACATTATCATCGCTTGATCAGTCTTGTGCAGGGTGGATTTGATTTAAATCAAGTTCATTTAAATCACGATTTAAATCACCAGTGAAAATCATACATTTTTAAAGAGCAACTGTCATCTCTGTCCTGCAGCGGCTCCTCCTCTGACCCACTGTTGACTCACCGAAAGTCCCATTCACTCTAATGGGACAGCTGTTGATGCGGCAGTGACACAACAAGGTGAGGGACTTGACGGCAGCAGGGGAGTGGATGCCCTCTAACAGGCGCTGTCATGATGGATATAAAATGACAGATGCTATTTAAATGTAAGGAATCCGACTCATTCTTGCTGGTAGTTTGAATCTTTAATATTTGCAAACCAAATGAAGGTTTTCTTTTTAGAATAATAAGCTGTCAGGTTAGTAATCAGCGATATCAGAACTGATTTTAGGTTAATCACACATAGCTGGAGAACGACTCAAATTCTTTTATTTCATTTTTTTCTCATGGTTACTGTGAAATTGTGTGAATGCATCAATGCAGTGCATGTTATCTCAGCTGGCAGAGCTTGGATTCAATGAATGAGTTTACCAAAACTTAAAATATTGCAGAATATACAGCCTCATGCTACATAACTAAGCTCTTAAATAACCAATTATTAATGTATCTTAAATAGAAAACTCTAATTTAGATAGATTTTTACTCCAAAAGCATTTTATTAAAATAAATTTGATAAAAATCCAAAAAATCTGATTTAAATAAAAAAAAACAGATTTCTTTTGTTATAAATCATCGATTTATATCCACCCTGGTCTTGTGTTGTAAAAATGACACCCTTGTCAATCTATTGAGCATCCAAAGAACTTAAAAAGTACTGTATCTCACCTAAAATGAACTTCTGTTGCAAGAGATGTCTGTAATTTTGGCTTCATGCTCTGCCCTAAACTCCAGTAGTGGAATTTCACTTGGCATCCTCATGTCCAGTGCAGGGCTTTAATCTTTGCGTCATTTTTGATGATGTCACAGGACCTTAGACTATCAGAATTCAGAAAGAAGAGGTTGTAGGGACTGGTATAGCAGCATGGAAGAGCCTGCGGGAGTAAAGGATTAGATAAGAGAGTGAAGGATTAGGAATAGGTAAGTAAAACTGCTTTACCCAGCCCTCCCAATAAATGAGGATTGCACCCACACTGCAAGGAAGGACTTTTTTTATTTTCCAGAATTCAGCTTTAGGTGTAACTCTAATTTACCTTTTACCTACAGTAATACTAAGTTTTTTAAAAAAATTTTTTATTAGCTTGAGAATATAGGGGAAAGAAAATTCAATGTTTTACAGTATATAAGGTAAGGAAGATAAAATCATACAAAACACAGAGATATAGTAATATATGCATGAATAATGACTAGGGTAAGTCAAATATACTGTATAAATTTGGGGACATACTAAACTCCATATTGGGATGATCGGATTATTGGCTGCAATACTCAACACTCTCATTAGGTGTCAGTATATTTGTACACATATATATATATATGTATATATGGTAATGATTTTGTTGTTACTCAAAATATGTTTTTCGTTTCAGCAGTGATTGATACTATGTTGCAAGTAGTAGAGGCTAATGTTTAATTCTTCACTTACTGATATATATGCAGATGTAAAATGACATCATAGTATATTATACAGAAATAATGGAAACATTACTCAATATATTAATAGGAATAGATTCACTGATTTCATACAGTACATGTATGTGTAAAGCACTACATTTTGAACTGTTTTAAAAAATTATGATTAAAAAAATGAAGATTAAAAATGACAAACGCCAAGGAAAAAATGAATGCATTATTTCTGATAACAATGTGGCTATTACTGATCTGCATGGGGATTATGGAAGGAATGTGATGGCTACACATCCCATACAAAATAAATTTCACCTTTTATAGATAAAAATATGGGTAAAATTACTTTTTTTATATGGGGATTATGGGGGGATATCATGGTTACACTTAACCTAATTTGGATAAACAAATTTATATAATTATTTTTTCACATGGGGATTATGGGTGCATTCTTTTGTATACACATGCCAATGATCATATTCTATGTCTCAAACGTTTATGGGTATAGTTATTTTTCTACATGGGGATTATGGGTGGTATATCAAAGTAAACTTGCCTAGGGACACATTTGAGCACGTTCTGATAAGAATATGAAAATAGTTCTTTTTCTACATAGGCATTATGGGTGGAATATTGTTTTTTTTAACATACCTAGGGACACATTTGACCCCTTTCTGATAAAAATATGAGAATAGTTATTTTTCTACATGGGGATTATGGGTGTATTATTGTGGATACACATGCCAAGGACCATATTTTTTTTTTCTATAATCAATCTTTATTAACATTTTCTGGTCATAGAAAATATACAATGGTGTCAGTAAGTACGTACAAATTAGTCAGTTAGAAAAAAGTGTATGGCAACAATATAAATCAAAAAGTTTGACCATGAGCTGTACAGAATCGGGATACCAATGGCACCCAGAGACTCCAACATTTCAAGAAATGTAAGAGAAAGAAAATAGACAAAAAGGAGAAGAAAAAAAAATACAGTAAACATTTAACATTACCCAGGTGAATATAAACAACAATGTAGGGGTATGCGATAAATCCATTCTACCAAAAAGTAATCAATCATCTGGTATCTCAGAGGAGTAGTACATCCAACCCTGCCATATGGCTTTAAATTACTCCCTGCGACTCTTGACCAAGTGCACCCATCGCTCCGCTTCCATGATTGCATCAACTTCCCTTTTCCAATCAGATGGATGGGAAGCAAAACAGACTTATTATAATTTATTTTAAAGTTGGATAAAACTCCAAACTGTAAAGGTTCTTTCATAAGAACCGGGACAGAGACATGGGGTTGTGACAAATAAAAAAGAAGGTCATCAGCATAGGCCGACAATTTATGTTCTGTGGACCCAATACGGATCCCCACAATATCCGGATGGTCTCGAACTCTCCGTAAAAAGGGCTCCAAAACTAATGCAAATAATAAAGGGGACAATGGGCAACCTTGCCTAGTCCCATAATGAATATCGAAATGGGCAGAGAGCACACAATTCACCTTCACACGGGCTTTAGGTTCTCGATATAAGGCTAAAATCCAACCCATCATCCGGTCACCAAGGCCTAGGCCTCATAACACTTCTGTCAGGTAGGCCTAGTTCACACGATGGAAAGCAAAACACAGGGTGTACGATCAGGACCATGCCAGGCCCAATGTAATATATGTAAGGCCCGGATAGTATTATCTCTAGCTTCACGGCCCACCATGAAACCAGCCTTATCCAAGTGAACTAGGTCTCCAACAGGGTTCTGCAGGTGCACCACCAAACGTTTGGCCAATAACTTAGTATCAGAATTCAATAAAGAAATGGGCCTATAGTTAGCACAATATTGAGGGTCTTTACCCGGTTTTGGAAATCTGGTGATATGGGCCAGGAGAGCCTCTGAAGGCAAGGGATTATTGGTGGTAATAGAATTAAGATAGCTACAAAGTGGGTTAGCTAAGATCGAAAAGAATTTCTTGTAATATTAGTTAGTGAAGCCATCCAGTACCAGGCTTTTGCCCAAGGGAAGGACAGCATGTTCATAAAAATGGTGGGTGTAAAATCTAAATTTGTCCCTGGCTCTACGATCCAAGCATTGAGAGAGAGTAGCACATAACGTTTCTAGAGCCTGGGCATCTGAAGGGTCAAAGCGTGTTTTATGTTTAATTTCTAGGGCATGAATTTTATCCAACAATTCCACAATCTCCCTCTGTTTTTCCTTTTTAATCCAGGAGCCACCAAGGACCATATTTGACCTGTTTCTCCGAAGAATACGGGTATAGTTATTTTTCTATATGGGGATTATGGGTGGAATATCATGGTTAAACATGCATAGGAACACATATGACTTGATTCTGATAAGGATATGAGAATAGCTATTTTTCTACATGGGGATTATGGCTGGAATATTGTTTTTAACACGCCTAGGAAAATATTTGACTGCTTTGTGATAAAAATATGCAAATAGTTATTTTTCTACTTGGGGATTATGGGTGGATGATTGCAAACACACATGCCAAGGACCATATTTGACATGTTTCTCCTAAGAATATGGGTATAGCTATTATTCTATATGGGGATTATGGGTGAAATATCATGGTTAAACATGTCTAGGAATACATTTGACCTGTTTCTGATAATAAATTGAGAATAGCTATTTTTCTACATGGGGATTATGGGTGTATTATTGTGTATACACATGGCAAGATCCATATTTGACCTATTTCTTAAAAGAACATTGGCATAGTTCTTTTTCTTCATGGGGATTATGGGTGGAATATCATGGTTCAACATGTCTAGGAATACATTTGACCTGTTTCTGATAATAATATGAGAATAGTTATTTTTCTACATTGGAATTATGGGTGGATCATTGCAGATACACATGCCAAAGAAGATATTTGACATGTTTTCTCCTCAGAATATGAATATAGGTATTTTTCTATATGGGGATTATGGGTGTAATATCATGGTTAAACCTTCCTCCATTTGACTCCTTTCTGATAAGAATATGAGAATATTTACTTTTCTACATGGAGATTATAGGTGGATGACTACAGACACACATGCCAAGGATCATATTTGACATATTTCTCATAAGAATATGGGTATAGTTATTTTTCTATATGGGGATTATGGGTGGAATATTATGACTAAACATGCCTTGGAACACATTTGACCACTTTCTGATAAGAATATGAGAATAGCTATTTTTCTACATGGGAATGGTAGGAGGAATATTGTTTTTAACATACCTAAGAACATATTTTTCTGCTTTCTCATAAAAATATAACAATAGTTCTTTTTCTACATTCGGATTATGGGTGGATGATTGCAAATACACATGCCAAGGACCATATTTGTAAATAGTGGTGCTGCGCTAATAAACTATATGTGAACCCCAATACTTAATATACAATAAATAGGTGAACAATATCCCCTTAAAATCAATAATAAATAAGTCAAATAAAACATAAACCCCACAACCTCTCCACCCCCTCTCTTATGTAAAAGAATCCACAAATATACACAATATTAATACACATATATTAAATGCCGTGAAACTGAGAAAACTCCTGAATGACAACATCAGTGAAAAAATATAGTGACATAAACGCATGTAAACTTTACATGCCCTGGATAAACTGGTGTGAAAGAAATAATAGTGATCCCACTGGGGAATAAAGACAAAGTGAATCAGTGAAACCACTCCTTGTGGTAAACCTACAAAAAAAGAAAGAGGAATCAAATGAATAAACGCATGTATGAGCTCAAAATAACTTGTGAAAGAAAACAATACCAGTGATCCCAATATGGGATAAATAAAGTGAATCCGTGAAACCACAAATGTGGTAATTAACCACTTCCCGACCGGCCGTTGCATATAAACGGCCGGACGGTGGCACTGCAGGGTCGGGTGGCCGTCTATAAACGGCCTCCCCGCACCCTGCTTGTGCGCGCTCCCTGGGAGCGCGCAGCACCGCGATCCGGTGCCCGCTGTGTCCTCCGGACACAGTGAAACACCGATCATCGGACGGGACCTCTGTACGAGGTCCCGATCATGTGATCTCTGATTGGCCAATCAGTGATCACATGCAAAGTAGTAAGCAAGATGTCACTTGTGACATCATTGCTTACTACGTGTGAAATCTGTGAATGATCACAGAGGTCACATGGTACAAGCCTATTCACAACAGGCTTGTACCATGTGACCAATCACAGCTCAGTCAGTACTTTTCAATGAGTGCATGAATGCACACAGAGAGAAAGAGAAATGATTGCTTTTACACCCTATATGGGTGTAAAAGCAATGTGTAAAAAAAAAAAAAAAAAAAAATCTTCATCACCCCCCACAAGTAGTACAGTGTCACCATGGTGACACTGTACTGCTAGGGTGACAGTATGTAAAAAAAAATTAAAAAAATTAAAAATAATAATATAAAAAAATAAAATAAAAATGTAAACAAAATGTTTAAAAATTATAATTTTTGTTATAAACTAATTTGGATTTTTTTTTTTACTAAAAAGATAACGGAATAAATTTTGGCAAAGATTTATGATGAAATATTATTTATTTGCAAAATTTTATAAAAAAAACACTTTTTTTCAAAATTTTTGGACTTTTTCATTTACATAGGAAAAAAAAAAAAAATCCCAGCGGTGAATAAATACCACCAAAATAAAGCTTTATCTGTTTCAAAAAAATGGAAAAAATTCATTTGGGTACAGCGTTGCATGACCGCGTAATTGTCATTCAAAGCGTGATAGCGCTGAAAGCTGAAAATTGCCCTGGTCAGGAAGGGGGTAAAAGTGTCCGGTCTTGAAGTGGTTAAGAAGGAAAGAAAAAATCAGGCTCAAAGCCTGTAAATCACTAACAATCACTATATACACAATAGTGACCCCCTACTGGGAATGGGTGAACACCACATAAAAAAAAAAAGGCTAAATGCCTATAGACGTGATACGTAACCCCAAATGGGGGTTCTAAATAAGCGTGAAAATAAGTGACTTCAAACAATGCTTCACACTTTCCGTATATCCACAAACATATATATAACGACAGTGGATAATCCACCCACTAACACACAAAAAAACAAACCCCAAAAATATTAATTATCGTGTCCTAAAAAGTAAAAAAATGTAAGTGTCCAAGCTATAGAAAGTGTCCAGAACCATCCAAATGGTGGAGGTGTTCTGTAGTCCTGTAATCACCAAAATGTGCAACAGGATACTATGAATCCCACTCTAGGTGCAATGGCCCCTCACCTCCATGCCGTGACCCTGCAGGGTCAAAATGCTTTAAACAATCAAACACCACCAGTCTGGAACCCGGACTCCCTCCAATGGATGTCAGGTCCACCGCCGTGTGAGTTCCCTCTCTGGTAACCAAGGTCCCACACACAGCCTCCTCTTGGTGGTCCTAGAAGTTTTAGCTCCTCATTCGCCCAGAAAGAGAGTACAAAATTCTCCCATAGTGTATTACCGTTTAATAACTCAAATGGATAAAAACGTTACAAATCCCACTCACATTTGACTAGAAATTACAAGCCTTTAGTACCTATCCACATGCTGTGGGTGTACTAATATATTGACCTCAATAGGAGTTCCAAGATGGCATCCGCACCAGAAGTTACATCAGCACGCCGGAAGTTGTGTCACTACAAGCCCACGCGTATCGTCACGATGTCACGTGACTTCATCAGGGTACCCTGATAGTTTTCTACATAGGGATTATGGGTGGATTATTGTGTATACATATGCCAGGAACCATATTTGACCTATTTCTAAAATGATTATAGGTTTATTTATATTTATATGTGGAGATTATGGATGGAATATTAAGGCTAAACATGCCTAGGAACATATTTGACTTGTTTCTGATAAGAATATGACAATAGCTATTTTTCTATATAGGGATTATGGGTGTATAATTGTGCATACACATAAAAATATGAGAGTAGTTATTTTTCTGCAATTGATTTATGGGTGGAGTATTGTGGATACACATTCCTAGGACCATATTTGCCCTCTTTCTCAAATGATTATGTGTATTGTTATTTTTATACATTGGGATTATGGGTGGAATATCATGGTTAACCATGCCTAGAAACACATTTTACTATTTTCTGATAGCAATATGTGTATAGTTATGTTTGTACATGGGGATTATGGGTGGAATATCATGGTTAAACATGTCTAGGAACACATTTGTCCGTTCTCTGATAATAATATGGGTATAGGTATTTTTCTACATGGGTATTATGGGATGGAAAATCATGGTTATATATGCCTAGTAACAATTTGACCCATTTCTGATAACAATATGAGAATAGTTATTTTTCTGCTTGAGGATTATGGGTGGATGATAGGGGATACACATGCCAAGGACCATATTTGACCAGTTTCCCATAACAATATGGGTATAGTTATTTTTCTACATGGGGAACATGGGTGGAATATCATGAATAAACATTCCTAGGAACACGTGACCTGTTTATGATAAGAATATGAGAATAGTTATTTTTCTACATGGGGATTATGGGTGGATTTTTGTGTATACACATGCAATGAACCATATTTGACCTATTTCTGAAAGGATTATGGGTATAGTTATTTTTTTACATGGAGATTTTGGGTGCATTGTTGTGGATACACATGCTTTTCCACAATTTTTGTTCTTAAACCCTCAGACATCATTTTAACTGGTTGCCGATGAGACTGCTATATTGTCAGCACCTGTTAATTGATACTGGTGAGTTTAATTACAAATTACAGGAGCATCACAAACTTGAAATGCAATTATTTCTTACCATTTTGAGAAGGTACCAATAATTTTGTCCAGTCCATTTTTGAGGTTTTGGGTGTAATGTGTCAGATTTGGCTTTTTGTTTCTCCCTTTTTTGTGCCATACCAATACAAACAAAAGAAATAAACATGAGAATACCTAAATATTTGTAATTGCAATGATTTCCTGGGTGAAGTGGTGCATTATCTGACAGAAATGCAGGGGTGCCAATATTTTTGGCCACGACTGTATATTACGTGGGATGTGTAACCATGATATTCTACCTTTAATCCCCACCTAAAAAATATTTATATTTCACTTTTAGGTGATCACTGAAAACCCTTATATTTTTTTAGAATAGCCTATTGTCCCTCCACCTAACAACTGTACATTCATTTATTTTATGCATCAGCCCCCCCCCCCCGCCCCAGTTATTACTTTTTTATATCACCTATCCGTCCCTTTGAGATTGTAAACTCTAACAAGCAGGGCCCTCTGATTTTGAGTGCATTGAATAGTATTTCTAACTGTACTTCAACTGGCTTCATGCAAACTGTTGGCGCAATATAAAACCTGTATAATAATAATTCCATAGTCCTAAAGGAAACAGGTTACATATTTTATGCTGGATGTGTACCCGTGATATTGCCTCCACAATCCCCATAAATAAAAGTAATTTTACCCATATTCCCATCTAAAAAGGTAAAATGTATTCTGTGGGATGTGCAAACATGATATTACACCTATTATCCCCATGTGGAAAAATAATTACTGTATATGCATGTTCTTATCAGAAATTGGTTAAATATAGTCCTTGGCATGTGTATCCACAACAATGCACCCACAATCCCCATGTAAACAAATAACTATACCCATAATCCTTTCAGAAATAGGTCAAATATGGTTTATTGCATGTGTATACACAAAAATCCACCCATAATCCCCATGTAGAAAAATAACTATTCTCATATTCTTTTCAGAAACAGGTCAAATGTGTTCTTAGGCATGTTTAGCCATGATATTCCACCCATAATTGCATGTAGAAAAAAAACTATACCCATATTCTTATGAGAAATAGGTTAAACACGGTCCTTGGAATGTGCATCCACAATCATACACCCATAATCCCTATATAGAAAAAAATAACCGTTCTCATATTGTTATGAAAAAGGGGTCAAATGTCTTCCTAGGCATGTTAAACCACAATAAAACACCCATAATCCCCCTGTAGAAAAATAACTATTCTCATATTCTTATCAGAAATGGGACAAATGTGTTACTAGGCATGTATAACCATGATATTCCACCCATAATCTACATGTATAAATATAACTAAACTCATAATAATTTTAGAATTAGGCCAAATATGGTCCATGGCATGTGTATACACCATAATAAACCAATAATCCCCATGTAGAAAAATAGCTATTCTCATATTATTATCCCAAAAAAGTAAAATGTGTTCCTAGGCATGTTTAACCAATAAATCCTATCCATAATCCCCATTTATAGAAATAACAATACCCATAATCATTAGAGAAATTGGTCAAATGTGGTCCTTGGAATGTGTATCCACAATATTCCACCCATAATCCCAGTGCAGAAAAATAACTATTCTCATATTCTTATTAGAAAAAGGTCAAATATATTCATTGGCATGTGCATGAACAATCATCCCCATGTAGAAAAATAGCTATTCTCATATTATCAGAAACAAGTCTAATATGTCCCTAGGCATGTTTATCTATGATATTCCACACATAATATCTATGTATAAATATAACTAAACCCATAATCATTTTAGAAATAGGTCAAATATAGTCCTTGGCATGTGTATCCACCATAAACCACCCTCAATCCCAATGTAGAAAAATACCTATTCTCATATTCTTATCACAAACAATTCAAATGTGTTCCTAGGCATGTTTAACCATGATATTCCACCCATAATCCCTATATAGAAAAATAACTATACCCATATTCTTAGGAGAAACAGGTCAGTTTGGCCCTTGGCATGTGTATCTGCAATGATTCACTTGTAGAAAAAAACCTATTCTCATATTTTTATCACAAAAGGTTAAATGTGTCCTTAGGCATGTTTATCCATGATATTCCACCCATAATCCCAATGTAGAAAAATAACTATCATATTATTATCAGAAACAAGTCAACTGTGTTCCTAGGCATGTTTTAACTATGATATTCCACCCATAATTCCCATGTAGAAAAATAATTATGCCCATAATCTTTTCAGAAAGGGGTCAAATGTATTCCTAGGCATATTAAAAAACAATATTCCACCCATAATGTCCATGTAGAAAAATAACTATACCTATATTCTTAAGAGAAACAAGTCAAATATAGTCCTTGGCATGTGTATCTGTAATCATTCATTCATAATCCCCAGTAGAAAAATAACTATTCTCATATTGTTATCAGAAACAGGTCAAATGTGTTCCTAGGTATGTCTAACCATGATATTCCACCCATAATCCCCATGCAGAAAACTAATAATGCCCATAATCTGTTCTGAAATGGGTGAAATATGGTTCTTGCCATGTGTATCCACAATAATACACCCATGATCCCCATGTAGAAAAATAGCTATTCTCATATTTGTATCTGAAACAAATCAAATATGTTACTAAGCATGTTTAACCATGATATTCCACCCATAATCTCAATGTAAAAAATAACTATACACACATTTTTTTAGAAATAGATCACATATGGTCATTGGCATGTATATTCACAATAATATAGCCATAATCCCCATGTAGATAAATAACTGTTCTCATATTTTAATCAGAAAGGGGTCAAAATGTATTCCTAGGCATGTTAAAAAACAATATTCCACCCATGATCCCCATGTAGAAAAATAGCTATTCTCATATTTTTATCACAAAGGGGTCAACTGTATTCCTAGGCATGTTAAAAAAAAAATAGTCCACCCACAATCCCCATGTAGAAAAGTAACTATTCTCATATTCTTATCTAAAACAAATCAAATATGTAACTAAGCATGTTTAACCACGATATTCCACCCATAATCTCCATGCAAAAAAATAACCATACCCATAATCATTTTAGAAATAGATCAAATATGGTCCTTGGGCATGTGTATCCACAATAGTATACCCATTATCCCCATGTAGATAAATAACCATTCTCATATTTTAATCAGAAAGGGGTCAAAATGTATTCCTAGGCATGTTAAAAAACAATATTCCACCCATAATCCCCATGTAGAAATATAGCTATTCTCATATTTGTAGCACAAAGGGGTTAAATATGTTCCTATAGGGATGTTAAAAAACAATATTCCACCTATAATACCCATGTAGAAAAATAACTATTCTCATATTCTTATCATAAAAAAAGTCAAATGTGTTCCTAGGCATGTTTAACCATGATATTCCACCCATAATCCTAAAATAGAAAAATATCTATACCCATATTATTAGGAGAAACATGTAAATATGGTCCTTGACATGTGTATCTGCAATTATCCATCCATAATCCCCATGTAGAAAAATAACTATTCTCAGATTTTTATCAGAAAGTGATTAAATATGTTCCTAGGCATGTTAAAAAACAATATTCCACCCATAATCCCCATGTAGAAAAATAACTATTATCGTATTCTTATCAGAAAGGGGTCAAATGGGTTTTTAGGCATGTTTAACCATGATATTCCACCCATAATCTCCTTATAGAAAAAAAACTATATTCATATTCTGAGGAGAAACATGTCAAATATCATCCTTGGCATGTGTATCTACAATGATCCACCCATATACCCCAAGTAGAAAAATAACTATTCTCATATTATTATCAGAAACAGGTCAAATGTATTCCAAAACATGTTTAACAATTATATTCCACCCATAATCCTCATGCAGAAAAAGAACTATGCTGATAATCGTTTCAGAAATAGGTCAAATATGGTTCTTGCCATGTGTATCCACAATAATACACCCATGATCCCCATGTAGAAAAATAACTATTCTCATATTATTATCATAAACAGGTCAAATGTTCATAGGCATGTTTAACCATTATATTCCACTCATAATCCCCATATAGAAAGATAACTATACCCATATTCTTAGGAGAAACATGTCCGATACTGTTCTAGGCATGTGTATCCAGAATAATACACCTATATTACCCATATAGAAAAATAGCAATTCTCATATTCTTATCAGAAAGGGGTCAAATGTGTCCCTAGGCATGTTAAAAAACAATATTCCAGCCATAATCCCCATGTAGAAAAAAAACTACACCCATAATCTTTTCAGACATAGATCAAATATGATCCTTGGCATGTGTATCCACATAAATGCACCCATTATCCCCATGTAGAAAAATAATTATATGCATTTGCTTGTCTGAAATAGGTTAAGTACAACCATGATATCCCCCCATAATCCCCATATATAAAAGTAATTTTACCCATTTTTTTTATCTATAAAGGTGAAATGTATTTTGTATGAGAAATGTAGCCATCATATTCCATCCATAATCCCCATGCAGATCAGTAATAACATTGTTATCAGAAATGCATAAATTTTTTCCTTGGCGTTTGTCAGTTTTAATCTTCATTTTTTAAACATCATTTTCCAGGTTCTTAATAAAGCAGTTCAAAATGTAGTGCTGTACATTTATTATGATGCCATTTTACATCTGCACATATATCAGTAAGTGAAGAGTTAAACATTAGCCTCTACTACTTGCAACAATGTATCAAGCACTGCAGAAAAGAAAAATATATTTTGACTAACAACAAAATCATTACCATATATGTGTGTAAAAATATACTGACACCTAATGAGAGTGTTGAGCATTTCAGCCAATATTCCAATCAATCATCCCATCATCCCAATATGTAGTTTAGTACGTTCCTACATTTGTAGATAAAATAAAGGAGAAACTAACTAAAACAATAGGGTACAATATGTATGCAAAGGAATGGGAGGGAGGAACTGGAGAGAAATATCAAGATAAGGGTCACTTACAAGAAATTATAAAAAAAAAACAAAAACAAAAAACCTTGTCAGTATATCATAAGTATGATAGGAATCTATTACAGTTTGAAGGAAGGAAAGATGAAATGTGGGAATTGTCACAAAGAATTGCAGCAAGTTTCTCATTAGACATATACCACATCATTTTCTTTTCTAACTGATGTAGAGTTTGGTAAGAAGGACCACCAGGCTTTTGATAAAGTTTGTTTAGCAGCAGTGAATAAAAATGTTAGCAGGTGAAATTGATTGTTGGTGTAACCTTTTGGTTTGAGATTTAGTAAAGCCTCTTTTGGAATTTTGTTTAGTCTCTTTCCAGTATAGATTATTCGGTATACAGGTATATCTGTGCAAAACTGCTTAATTTATGAAGGAGGGTACCAACATTTGAACAACCCCAAAAACATTTATCAGAGACTGTTGATTTTAGCTTAAAGGGGAACCATATAAACCTCTTTAACAGTTTATAGTTGGATTCAACTGCAGCAGTATTGATGGAACAATGGGCTGTGGTGTGCCAGATATGACACCAATCTTTTTCTTCTATGGGTTCACCTATATCTTTAACACTACTTATTTTAAAATTAAAGAACCCTTTTTAAAACATTTGTACAACTTTTTGTCCATATATTACAAAGAAAATAAATACATTTTTTAAGACAATACTGTCAAAAGAAAGCCGTACTTGTACCAAAAGTATGTTCCTTCATTATGGTTCGACACTGTAATAACAATACAAATATTTTTGACAATCCAATATAAGCCCAATTGAAAAATCTCCTTTCGTCTTATACACCGGTTGGACTTTCTTGGCAGTCCTAGGTGTAGAGTTCTGATATGCACCAAGTAAAATTTTATGCTCAGCTTTTCCTATCATCTGTATGCGACTTTGGTGACTATCCTTGGTCTTTGCCCACCAGCTCATTGGTTACTTTTTGCTGTTAACACAGTTTTATAGGGTCTCATTCCATCCCTTTTGAGATTGTGTTTTTATACTCCGTTTCTCTCCGTGTCAATTTCAGTGCATTTATTATGTCCCTCATCAACAGAACTGTACACCTTACTTTTTTTGTGTCAATGAGCTTGTCTCTGACTGTTTCTATGTTGTGCTGTCTATAATAAAATTCATTGTAAAAGAAAAATCTCCTTTCATGTTGTGAGTGCTGTCTGTCTGCTGGTCATCTCTTTCCACAAATTTTTGCATTCCCTGCATTGTCTTTGCAGCCCCTCTGCTCTTTACTTTCTTTTTTGAAGGTACTACATTTCCCATGGTACCTTGTTGCCTACAAGCAGTGATTTCTGTACTGACTCCACCTCCTGAAACTCCTCCCCTCAGCACCTCTGTTGTTTAGAAGGCAGACTCTGTGAAATGTGTGATACAGCAGTGCCTACTCACAGGGCATAGTAAATCCAATATTCTAAAGCGCAAGAGGAGGCATATGCTCACAATGTGACCTAAATTATTGTGACATGATTGTAAAAAGAATTATAACCATAGACATGCAATTTGGGAATTAGTGAATACCCAAGTATGTGGCAACCTCTAAAATTCACACCTAAATAATGTTAAAATTGGACAATAAAAAAAAAAAAAAAAAAAAAAAAAATATATATATATATATATATATATATATATTTAATTAATACAGAATTAATTAAGAAATTAATTTAAAAAGTAATGAAAAAAAAAATATAAAATTATATATATATATATATATATATATATGTATATATACTGTATATATATATATGTATGTAACTGAAAACACTTATAAAAAGAAGTAGAAGGATCAATTATGACTTATAAGAGAGAATGATATTGGATCATTACTTGCGGACGGATTGTAAAAAATATATATCATGCATAATTGCATAAACATTAAGATGGCATGTTACATTAAAATGTCAGGTATGATGTTGTATAAGATAACTAATCTCCTAGAAACAATACAATATTATGAGGCTAGAATCAACAAGCCGTAGGTCTCGTATAGGGTCTGATATACCCAGTGAGCGGGGGGGGGGGGGGGGGGAGCAAAAAGTGTCCAAACAAAGGACTGCTGGTAATATGTTCTTACATAATGCTATGGACTTCTAAATCTTCATTTAGACCATTGGGCGCCATAGAGCCCACCTTGTATATCCAAAAAGTCTCTCTCTTACACAAGAGGGCCAAATTCTCATTGTCTGTGAGGGTCCCTTTCATTATACATTCAATGGCCAATACTTCTAAAAGGCCAAAATCTTTGTGGTGATGCTGTAAAAAATGTCTGACAGGCTCAACTCCATTCATCACCACTGCACATCATCCCCGAGCAGACGGGCCGTCCACCTGACCCAGGCACTTCCTCCAAGCCTGTCATAAACCACCTGGTGGTATCTCTAGCAACCCGCAGTGCGGGGTTCCCCAGGGCGCAGAGTCTAAGTCCCAATCTGCTTGTTCACCAGAGCCCCTGATGGTGGGGATGGACTTGGAGCAGACTGAGACCAGGTCGCGACCCCTGAGTACGCCCGACTGTGGTAGAGGTAACCGCCAGAGGTGTGTAGAAGAAAGAGCCTGACATGAAGAGGCTAGCAGACCTGGGCAGCAGGGACTGGATCCGTGCTGGATGGATGGATGACCGTGAAGGTATTTCATAGTCAGACAGGCCAGGTCAGCAACTAACGGGCAGGTAGGTACAGGAGGAGCAGGCAGAGAGTAGTCAGGTAACGAGCCAAGTTCAGCAACGGGAGATCCAGTAACAAGGAACGGAAAGGAGAGTGGTCAGGACAAGCCAGGGGTCAGTGCAGGAGACAGTCAACAGGATCAGGATCAAAACAGGGTCGGCAACAAAGGGTACTTCACAGAACAGAGGAGCAGGAACAGGTAATGAGACTATATGGCAATTTGCACATACCTATGGCTGGTTTAAATAGCGCGCCCTGCGCTGTCATTGGTGCCAGGTGCACATCCGCGATCACGTGTGTGCATGCGCGGCCGCCGCCGCCGCTGCTGCTGCGGTTGACCATGTCCTAGTGCCCGCCGGTTAACACGCATCGGCGTTCTGCGCATGCGCTGTCCCGTGTGCCGCCGTGAGCCCTGGACTTCCTTACAGGCTCAAGTGTTTCATGTTCCATTGCTTATTCCAACAAAGGTACTTCCCCTGGTGTGGTTTTTATATTACTACCACCACAGCGCTGTTTTTTCTATGGAGCTTCACAGGGCATAGTGACTATGTGTCACAGAATTGACAAGGAAGTAAATGTGTGGGGATCTTCACAAAGTAAGTGTACAAACTTCAAGTTGTTCAGATTAATAGGAGTAGGCTAGAAATAATTGAAATACAATGTGGAAATGAATATGATTTTGTGGTGTAACCATAGATACGCTTTAAATTAGGAAAAAGTTATCTCCCATAGCAGAAATGAAAAAATATTGGTTAAAGAGTATCCCACCAAAAATGAAACTCCTGTTGGGTTGCCTAAGGTGGGATCTGAGGGTAGACTTGTAAGAAAAGCACTGAGCCTATCTCATAAGCAGGGAATACAATTTCTGGGGGCATTCTGAGCACCTACAGTGGAAAACCTCCAGGTCTGCATATTCTAAGGCAGCCCAGAGGGTTGAAGGGAAAAAAAAGACTTGAGTGTGTGGATGGTTGAAACCTCTCCGATGAGCTCTTGTATTCTGACAGCAGGGGACTTCGCTGCCATTAGAATACACTGATCAGCTCTGCAAGCTATTGCCTGCAGTGCTAACTGTGTGGGGAAAACACGACAGTTCTACAGAAGTTGGTAGATCGATTTCTGTACAACATCCCTGCCCATACACGACCAAATTTTGATTAGCTTTAAGGAAGTGCCATTTGACTGTTATTTTATTTTTTCGCTAAAATTTCTACAATGGGAAAATATTTTTTTTTACTATAAATTAGTAAATGGTTTGTGCAACAGTTATATATGTAGTGCTACCCACTTAAGGGCCACTGGATTTTGGTTGGGTCCCCCTAAGCTCTGCACAGCCAGGCAACATGCATTTTCCACATTTTCCACATTTTCACACATTCAGTAATTCACTTTTTTAAAGAGTTTAAAAACATTCACAGAGTCAATAAAACAGTCCTTGACATTGCTTTTGTTGTTTTATTAGGGATTAACAACTTGGAAGGGGTATATGGGATGCCCAAGGAACTGTAAAACTGAGACAAATTCTCAGCAAACACTGTACAAAAAATATGCACCCAAAAGTAGCAACTGCCTCTTTAAGGAGCACTGATGTTCCCTTCGGTGTACCTACTCAGACCCCAGATGAATCCTTCCTCTTTAACTCAGCTGTCCTGAGAGTATCTCTGGGCAACAGATTCCAAGATCTGCAATTACTGTAAATAGTTCCAGGTGAAAACTAGTTGGGTATTATACCTGACCGCCCTCTCCCTTTTCTGACCCAGGGGGTGCAGAAGTACTCACACTGTCCTGTAGCTTAGTGGGTTGCAGCTGCTTTCGGGCCTTACGCTGGGCTGGCTCCTTCCCTGCTGACAGGATGTTATCCCTAGGAACACTGGTACAGTGGAGATCCTTCCATCCAGTCCTAGCCTGTAGGTAGGCTTCCTTCCCTGGGGCCCCTCCCAGGCTTCACACTCCAGCACCTTATCTCAGTCACAACACAACAACTTCCCTGCTGCACAGGCTCTGCCACATTTAAGGTTTGATCTTAGCCACCATGCCCAGCCTCCTGCCTGTGGATTGGCCAAGTTCCCCTTGAACATGCAAATATGATCCTCCAATCCTCATCTGCCCCTCTTGCAGAAAGTTCCTCAAGTTTCTAGAAAGGTGGGAGGGCTCCAGAAGCCCTGACCTGTAGAGTCTCCCAGCCTGTCCTGAGGTGACTTCTCTACCTAAATCCCAGGCTGACTATTCCTAGGCATCTAACAAGCCTCTGACTCAAAAAAATAACAAATCCTATCTAGCTAGACCTAGAAGGCACCATATATGTAATACAATTTCTAGCCAAACTAGAGTGTTCCTGTAAAGGGTGTATTGGTTAGTACTAGGTGCTTGTATGGAAGTATGCATTGAAACCTGTTTTTTTCCCTGTATCTAAAGCTCAAAAACAGCAAGAACATATTAGCTGTTCTTACAATGAAATTGAAGAGTCACACTGGTACTTTATAAAGGATAATGTAGACTATCTTACCAATAATTACAATGTGTATTTTAGCAAAACCTTTTGCCTCTGTAAATGTTTGCAGGATAGCACTTCAATTTATTCCTAGGTTTGTAGCTCTGCATTTTGTGGTTTAATTAAAGACTACATGCTTCAGTAAGTGGTGCAGCAGTAAGAGGGTTAGATGGGGATTCCCTCTGATGACAGATAATGTGAGGCTTTGAGGGAAGGATTTCCCACACATGAGAGAGATTCTGCTCTACTGGATGATGCTGGTTGTTTGATGTGTCATGTAGCTTATTATGGTTGACTGCAAAGGGAAGTGGCCCGAAAAGAGACCTCACATGCTGTGTGAATTCCCACCATCAAGTTTTTTTATACAGGAGGAAAAAAAAAAAGTTGAGGCTGTTGGCTGACTGGGGGACCCCTTTCAAGGTGGGCTGTTTGTGCATCTGAGTGTTCAAGTCATGAAACTGTGGAGTTCAAATGACATTGTGCAATGTGACTTGATACCTGCAGAGGGATGCCAGACCTTCCCCACAAGTCAAGTCTTTGAAGGTAGACATATGTTCCAGTTGCAGCTTATAGGATTGCCACCCACTGAATTAACATGTATGGACTAGTCTACTTGAGTAAAGTATTACACCAAAATAGATAAGTCTAACAATTTTTTCAAATTGGTATATCCTGAAAGCATCATATATATGTTATCTGCCTGTGCAGTTTACTGTCATCATTGTGCATCCTTTGAAGAGGTATTTCTGCAGTAAGTAAGATCCACGCTGTAGACAATAGTATCTCCTAATCATTCATTTACAAAGGGACCACCAGTTAGTTACTGAGGTTGGTAGGTATGTGAAAACGTAGCTCAACTTCCTTGGAACCCCGCTACTCTGCACCTATCACCATATCAATCTGTTAACAAAGACACAAGTAATATTTACTGTACCAGTAGTGCTGACTATTTTGGATTTGTACTTACTTGAAACATGTAAACAGTCTTCAAGCAGGAAAAAATAAACAGTAGGTAGCATCAAACATACACATAGCCCAAAGCTAAATCCTTTTGGGTACCTTGAGGCAACATTGAGGTCATACCTCTGCAAATGTGACTGAATTATATAATTGTAATGTATTATAGGATTAAAAAATAACACAATATTATTAAGAATTTAACCTCCCATTCCCCTCTCTGCTCTCTTATGGAGCCCAGTGCTTCCACGCTCCGAATAAATACTCATACAACTATTATGACAACATAGATGTACTGTAAACATGTTTTTAATAAAAATGGGATCTCCCCCTTTCCCTCCCCACTTCTACCGATTTTAGACCGCCCTAAATTTGCTCCAGGCAGACGAGATAAAACTCTTCATACGTTAAAAACTAAGGATAAATATCTCATATTCTAATAAATACAAAATTCGACTTGGTTATCAGCCGATCAAATGTCATTTTTCTACACTCCTTGCCTATTGCCAATTTATTTGGGTGCTCACTTACAACATTTGAACAAATATGCTGGGCAACGGGTCCTTTTCCCCATGACCTTTCCTTCTCCTAAAAACTCTTACTCTCTGATTCATTACAACAAACTCCAAGATTTATAGATAAATGAGAACAAGATCTGGACATTAACTTTAAACTTCAGGCTAGATCTAAAATACTTACATAATCGACTCACTCGTCTATAAGTAATCAATATCAGGAATCTGGATGTAAACTACTCTCGCTGGTATTCCAGCACCCGCAAACACCCGCAGCCAAAATGCACTGCTCTTCGTCAATTCTGAGTGGCACCCCCATGCATCTCAGCCCGCAGTGCGATTGCGGGTGCAGGAACCACTGGGAAACCGTATGGTTTTTGGTGCCAGATGGGCTGGTCTGAGTATTTAAAAAACTGCTGACCCAGTGGGATCCCCACGCACAACCATCTCCAGGGTTTACAGAGAATGGTCCAAAAAAGAGAAAATATCCAGTAAGTGGCAATTGTGGGGACAAAAATGCCTTGTTGAGGTCAGAGGAGAATGGGCAGACTGGCTCAAAATGATAGAAAGGCAAGAGTAACTCAAATAACCACTTATTACAACCAAGGTATGCAGAATACCATCTCTGAACACACAACACATTTAACCTTGAAGAAGATGGGCTACAGCACCAGAAGACCACTCCGGGTGCCACTCCTGTCAGCTAAGAACAGGAAATGGAGGCTACAATTTGCACAGACTCACCAACATTGGACAATAGAAGATTGGAAAAACGTTGCCTGTTCTGATGAGTCCCGATTTCCCCAGAGATGGCTGCGCATGAAAATCCCAGCAGACTAGCATAGTTACATAGTTAGTCTGGTTGAAAAAAGACAAAAGTCCATCCAGTTCAATCATTAAAAATAAAAAATAAAAAGTTATAATCCTATACCCACAGTTGACCCAGAGGAAGGCAAAAAAACCCCAACAAAGCATGATACAATTTGCTCCTGCAGGGAAAAAATTCCTTCTTGATCCTCGAGAGGCAATCAGATATTCCCTGTATCAACTTTACCTATGAATATTAGTATCCAGTTATATTCTGTGTATCTAAGAAAGAATACAGACCTTTTTTAAAGCAATCCACTGAGCTGGCCAGAACCAACTCTTGAGGGAGTCAATTCCACATTTTCACAGCTCTCACTGTGAAGAAACCTTTGCATGTTTGGAGTATAATTTCTTTTCCTCCAGATGTAAAGAGTGCCCCCTTGTCCTCTGTGATGACCTCAGGGTGAATAGCTCTACACTGAGTTCACTATATGAACCACTGATGTATTTATACATGTTGATCATATCCCCCTTAATCTCCTCTTCTCAAGAGAGAATAAATTCAGTTCCTCTAATCTTTCCTCATAGCTGAGCTCCTCCATGCCTCTTATCAGTTTGGTTGCCCTTCTCTGTACTTTCTCCAGTTCCCCAATATCCTTTTTGTGAATTGGTGCCCAAAGTTGAACTGTATTTTCCAGATGAGGTCTTACTAATGATTTGTGCAGGTGTAAAATGATCTCTCTCTCTCTGGAGTCTATACCTCTTTTAATACAAGAGAGGATTTTGCTCACTTTTGAAACCGCAGCTTGGCATTGCATGCCATTATTAAGCTTGTGCTCTACTAGAACTCTCAGATCCTTCTCCACCATTGATTCCCCCAGTTGTACTCCCCCTAGTATGTATGATGCATGCATATTCTTAGCCCCCAAGTGCATAACCTTACATTTATCAACATTAAACCTCATTTGTCACATAGTTTCCCAATTAAACAGTGCATTGAGGTCGGCTTGTAAGTTGAAGACATTAATCAACTTGGGTACAACCAGCATGTCTGATTTTTAGCATGCAATTATTGCTGTTCTGTTCTTCCAGCAGGAACGGCTCCCTGCACCCCCCTGCCGGGTGAACACGATAGCTCTGGGGGAGGGATTCCCCTATTAGTACTGACTGTTTTGATGGGGGAATCAAGCGATTTTCTTTCCTACAACCTCTTAGTCTAAAATCTGTCTTAGACTACGCCAGGAAAAGTTGACTCCCTAGCATAGCCCTTCTCCTTCCTTAGCCCTCTTCCTTTCTGGGAAGGTCCAACTACTGTCTGTTCTGACCCATCTCCTACGCATATCATCTCTCTACATACAGTATCCTTATATTTAGCTGCCCTGGAGGAAGGGGGAGGGCAGGGTATTATAGATTGTCACTTGAGTAACAGTCCTAAAGGCATAGGGCCCATAGGCCAGTGCCTACTCTGTCTATTTGGTCATCTGGAACTGGATTGTCTACACAAGGGAGGCTTTCACAGCTAAATATTATGGATAAAATACGTTAAATTTACATATAGACTTATGGGACGATTGTTGGTAAAATGGTATGATGGAGGACCATTAGCTCTGAACCTCTGGACCTTTTCACGTATCTTTCCTGGAATCATGATCACTTGCTTAAAGGAAATACCAAACAAACCCACCTTTTCTGCAGCATGTGCTGTATTTGTTTTTTTTAATCCCAGCTGCGAGCTGGTCATAGGCCCACACGTCGCACTTTAAATTAAGTTGTGCCAAAGGTGCATTGAGCGTCAAGCCTAACTAATTACTAATGTTACCTGATGTGCATGCCTATTTGTGTTAGCATGCAGCCAATGGAAGGGATTGGCATATGGAAATTTAATTCACATAGGGAACCGTAAAGATATATTGCCATAAGATTTAAAGTAGGTATTGCATTATGATTTTATAAAAAGTACATGGATAAAAAGCAATACAGTATATATATATATATATATCCAATTTAAATTGGAAATACCCCAATGCTCATCCCTACCAGTTTTCTGATTTGTAAAAAGGGGACATACTGTATAAGCAAAATCCAAGCAAAATCCTAACACTGACGTACAAAGCTGTCCATCATACTGCCCCAAACTACATCACCGACCTAATATCCAAGTGCCAGCCTACACGCACGCTCTGCTCCTCACAGGACCTCCTCTCCAGTTCCCTGGTCTCCTCCTCCCATGCCCGCCTCCGGGACTTCTCCAGGGCGTCACCCATACTCTGGAACTCCTTACCTCAATCCATCAGACTATCACCTACTCTCCTCTCCCTTAGGCGCATCCTGAAAACCCACCTCTTCAGGGAAGCCTACCCCACCCCTGCTAATTCCCGACCTCCTCCACTCTTCCTACCACTCCATCCCCCACAGCTATTTCCTCCTGTACCACTATCCCCTCCCTCCTAGATTGTATGCTCCAAGGAGCAGGGCCCTCGAACCCCTCGTGTATCGCATTATATTGTTATTGTACTGTCGCATGTTCTGTCTCCCATTGTAATGTACAGCGCTGAGCGAACTGTTGGCGCTTTATAATACTGTACAATATAATAATAAGCGCTCTGCAGCTAAAAATAGGAGCAGCTTGTAGGAAGTAGTCTTAGTCAAATGGCCTAGTAATGATAAAGATAAAATGGGCATTGAAGAGCATACATTTTTTGGAAATAGGGACTTTCCAAGCACCACCATTTAACAACAATTATAATAAAATTTAATTTTATTTAATTCAATCTTTACAAACCATAGAGAGGTTCTTTTTACATATTATGATATGATATAATATGGTATTAACTAGTAAGATTGACAAATAGAAAGGCTCAAGCTATATTCAAGAAAGCAGTGTAACCCCTGGGATGTAGGATGTGAGCATACAGTAATTTTTAGAATTTATACAGTGTATGCAAAATCATATTTCACAATTAA
The DNA here is from genome assembly GCF_062004578.1 of Staurois parvus. Lineage (NCBI taxonomy): Eukaryota > Metazoa > Chordata > Amphibia > Anura > Ranidae > Staurois > Staurois parvus. Next base: position 1,982,851 of record NW_028318120.1, on the reverse strand, counting down.
CCATGCCCAGGAGGTACTGTTTCGCTTTCTTTCCAATATCCAGCTAGAATCCAGAAAGACCCAGTTGGTGGTGTTTTGCTTTCCAGGCTACAGTTCTCAGACCTCTTCTTCTTGACTTGGCTGCTTTTTCTTTACTTGAGTGCAGTTTCTACTTTGAAACCATTGATCTGGTTCTTTTTTCCAAGTGTGTGATTATACATCATCTTGCAAATGCACTTATGCTACTAATTAACTTCCTTGAACATTTAATTAGCTGCTGTCTTCAGTGACTCAAGTTTTCTTTAAAATCTTGCTGTGCCTGCACTTACGATATACTGAGTTACTATTCACATGTGGTTCTTATTAGCTGTGTGCTAAGATCTATCGATTTGCCTTTGTCTCATCTTGGACCTGAATCATACGTCATTCATTTCCAAATAAGGTTTTCTGGGTTACTATTAGTGTATGTCTTTGCTACCATCATGCACTGTATTTATGTAGACATGTCTTTTCATCTAATTATTTGTAATAAAATTATTATTATTATTTTATTTTCAATAGTATATTTAAGTATATAATAATGTAGTTAGGATCATAATAATTTTTAAAATAATTATGAATTATTTATAATTACCAATTACATTATTAATGATGGTATTATTAATTACTATTGGATAATTAATATTATTAATTGGGACATAAAATGCTGGTTAACATTGACATTTGGTTCTGACTAGCTACAGTATTTATTTATTACAGGTACTTATACAGCACTGTCAATTTATGCAGTGCTTTTTACATGTATATATTGTACATTCACATCAGTCCCTAACCCTCAAGGAGCATACAATCTAAGGTCCCTAACTCACATTCATACACCTACTAGTAGGGCCAATTTAGACAGGATCCAGTTAACCTACAAGGATGTCTTTGGAGTGTGGGAGGAAACCCACGCAGGCACAGGGAGAACATGCAAATTCCAGGTAGGTGGTGCTTTGGTTGGGATTCAAACCAACAACCCTAGTACTGTCAGGCAGAAGTACTAACCATTTAGCCACTGTGCTGCCTGAGAACTATTGATCTGCCTTGGTCTGTCTTCTCTTGGAGGAGGTTCATACATCCTTAGTTTAGAAAATATGGTTTGCGACTTGCTATGGGGGCACACCGAGAAGAGGAGGAGTCTGGAGCGCCAGTGGGGGAACCCAGAAGTCGAGGATCGGGGCTTCTCTGTGCAAAACCATTGCACAGAGCAGGAAATTAAATGTTTATTATTTTAAGAGAAAAAAATTAGCATTTACAATTACTTTAACCACTTGCCCTCTGGAAGATTTACCCTCTTAATAACCAGGCCATTTTTTGTTATTCGTCATTCAACTGGTAATTGCATGGTCATGCAATGCTGTACTCCAACAAAATTTATCACACAAATAGAGATTTCTTTTGGTGGTATTTGCTCACCAATGGGTTTCTATTTTTTTAGTGATATAAATTAAAAAAGACCGAAAATTTTGAAAAAAGACAGTATTTTTTACTTTCAGTTATAAAAAATATATAGCAAACTCAAAATTAGTCACACATTTAGGCCAAAATGTATTCTGCTACGTCTTTGGTCAAAAAAATCCCAATACATGTATATTAATTGGTTTGTGTGAAAGTTATACTGTTTACAAACTATGGTATCCAAAGACATGCTGGTAGGTTAATTGGCTCCTGTCTAAAATTATCCCTATTATGTGTATGTATGAGTGCGAGTTAGGGACCTTAGATTGTACACTTCTTGAGGGCTAGGGACTGATGTGAATGTACAACATATATATGTAAGCGCTGTTTAAATTGACTGCACTATATAAGTACCTGTAGAAAATAAAATTAATAAATAAATAAATGGTATATACACTAAGCACCTGCATTAAGAAACAGACTAGCCCCCAACATTGTCAATCCTCCTAAGCAATTGACGTTTGACTTTCTAAATAGAAAAGGGTTTTTTCCTTGTAACAGATGTATGATATGCATTTGTAATGGCATTCAAAAGAACCCGATAAAAAGTTTCTGTTCAAATTCAACCGGTAGATCATTTGACATTCAGTCTACTATTACGTGCTACAGCTCCTATGTTGTCTACCTTTTGGAATGTAGTTGCGGGAAGCAATATGTCGGTAGAACGACAAGGAGACTGCGAGACAGGCTGAGGGAGCATCTGGTCAATATTAAGAAAGGCTACAAGGAGCACTCCTTGTCTATGCATTACGGCCAGCGACACAATAAGAATCCACACTCCCTGCGATTTGTGGGTATCGATATCATCAAAAGTAACTGGAGAGGTACCCACAAAAAACGAGCGGTCTCTATGCTCGAGACCAAATGGATATATCTTCTACAGTCCCAAGCTCCACAGGGACTAAACGTAGAATTAGATATTAATTGTTTTATTGATACCAGCTGATCGATCTTTTATGATTTGAAGGACATTGGTTTAAGTATTTTTTATGATCTCACTTCTTAACCAGATTGTTTTTACCTATAAGTTTGACGTATTTGATGTTATTTTGCCTTTATCTGTATTCCTATTTGAGTGTTTAGATCGCTCTAATAAGTTGATGCACCTTAATTTCTTGATTAATTCGATGCACCTTTATCTCAGTACATTGGTTTTAAATTTAATATTTTATGGGTATTACTGTTTTAACCAGATTGTTTTTAATCCATACGTTTGTCATATTTGATGTATTTGGCTTTTATCTGCATCTTAATTGAGTGCCAGAATCGCTTTATAGATAAGATCCCACTCATTTATATTTTTGTCTTTTACCAGGCCGTTTTTTGCTACAATGGGGCATGTAGTATGGTCCATGCATTATTATAGCTAATTTACTTGCCCCGTGCATTTTTAGGATTGCAGTATCTTATTCCCACTAAGATTGCTGCAGAGCCAACACTTGTATGTCCATGTATTCATATTGCATGGAATAATGTGTGTTGGGCTTCTTTAAAATGGCCGCCGCGGACGCTACTGCGCATGCGCGAACGGCCGATCGCTACTGCGCATGCGCGAACCGGCAATAACGGTACCGCCGCATTGCAGTGTTTTTGGCGCTCTTTTAAGTTTAAAAACACCACACTTACCACTGGCACAGTCCCCTCTGATGATATGTACTTACACGATACGCGTTAGGGAAGTGCCAAGCTATGTTTATCCTTTGTACATGTACCTCCGGTCTGGCCGTTTATGAGCAGCTGAACCTTTGTTAATAAGTTATTTTTTTGATTGCTTATTGACCTTAATAAACGTTATCACACTATTTGAGGCCTTTTTCCACGGACTCTTTATTTCTGGGGAGCCTGTAGGTCCTGGGGCTGTGCCTAGCAAGAACACATCTGCAAGTGACATCCCTGGATCCCTGATACAGCTCCCCCTGGATGACATCTAGTGGTCACCCTATAGATGACACCCGCCTGATCCATTAATACAGTGGCTGGATACAGCTTCCATCCGGACAGATGACATCTAGTGGTCACCCTATAGATGACACCCCCTTGTTCCAGTGATACAGTGGCTGAGTACCAGGGACAGGTCTTAAATGTCCCATGCGCTTTAACATGCGCTATCTGGTTAGTGCATTACTTGGCTATTTTCTTCTGAAATTCACTATTTCTGGCTCCTCATACGTTGGAGACTGTATGCGTATTTAGCACATCTGATGAACTTACGCCATCATTTTACTGATCCACAATCATATGTGATCTACCATATGTGTAATCATTGTTTGAGTTAGCGCTGCACTTTCATGCTTTATCATTTACTCTGGAGGTTCACGAGGTGCCTTTTTGTGCCAGCAGCTACCCTACCTACATCCATACATTGCGCTCGATTTTATATATATTTTTTTATATATAAGTTTATTTTAATCTGGAAATATCACTCTCCAGTCCCTGGTTCAACAAGGTGGTATCCCTAGAAAGAAAAGTCAACAGAGATGATGTGAAACATCCAGAATCACGTTAGCTGATTTTAATTAGCTGAAATCTGATTGGTTAGGCGAGGCACTGACTGGAAGGATTGTGGACGTTCACCTAGGTTTCTTATATAAATATGTTGAGAGCCTCCAAGGTTTATGACTGATATGGAGAAAACAATCTTTTTAACAATAAGTCCAGTTCTCGGTCATGGAGCCCAGAGGCTTTTTGAACTCTGGGTGGGATAAAGCCTGCATTCCCAGATATACATCTTACCTGGTAGCCAGACTGCATTTATGGTCTCCATTGTGTACAAGCTTTTTTTTACTGTATGTGAGCTGACTAATGCTCAGGGCTTTCTCTGCTGCGGGGGCCTGCTGCTGGGTAAAAAGGCTGCATGCTGACAAAACCCTCCTGCATTGAACACTCTGTGTGTTTGCTGCCTTGTTGAAGAAAAGTACAGAACAGACCTACTTAGACTGTTCGTGGGTGTTCCTGTCTCATCCATGGTTTACAGCTGCCACTACATGCTGAACCTTTCTCCCTTATAGTTGCTATAAGTTACCATTCAATGCCCATCCCTGTAGTCATTTAAACAACAATTGACAATGCAGGATCACCTTTTTGCCCCATAAAGCATAGCTTTAAAGTTATCCAGCCATTTGGCCATGCAAGGCAGAGCAACAGGTTTATTTAAAGACAGCCCCACAACTGCTTGTACTTACCTACCCTTGGTTGCTCACCACTCCATTTGGTCATGACTTGGATCTTACACTGGATACTCTGCCCTCCCCATATGACAACACTGAGTGCCTTTTTTAATCCACTGAGTTTAGAAACAAATTGTTTCCTTCAGTTCCAGGAGGTGACTGAATCCTAGAGACAGCACATTTTGTGAGAAAATAATACAGGTTCTTTTTAAAAAGCTTGCAGTTTTTTTATTCTACAGCATTGCTAAACATGCTTGTGAGTGTAGGGCGGGTGGTTGGTCATCACATCCTCCATGTTCCCCAATCAATTCGTTGGGCGCTAAGTCTGGACCACATAGGAGGCCTACTCTCAGAGTGGATTCTTCTGGGTTACGCTAGGCACCTGAGACAGGGTCATTCTCCTACCTTTGCTTTAGCGCTATTTCATCAATGCCCTGGGACAAGGCTGAGGTTGCCATCAGGGAACACTCAAACTTAAGGCAGGCCTCTACTCTTAGAGATGATTGCACACCATGCACAACAACTGCTCTCTGGTTAAATCTCGGGCCCCCTGTAAATGTATATCTTCCCACTGTAGCTTGTAATTAGAGGCAGTGCCAAACACTGGGCACAACCGCCTGTTGAGAATTTCCCACTACTGATCCCGGCAGCAGCATGGAACCCTGACGTGTGGGCTCCATAGTGCACTTGACTTAAACTCTTGAATTTTTGTACCTCTGTACAGGATATGGACCACTGCAGTGCAGTTCCACTTCAGTTGCTTTGGAAGACAGAATGAAACATAGGGAGAGCCGACAACATCTCCCTCGTGGCTAGCGGCAATTCCACCTATAACAGGTACACATTTCCGACAGGCTGCGTTCCTTCAGTTGCTTGTGGCAACCACATGTGTAACTTGCATCAAGGCAGAAGGAAGGCAGGCTGCTCTGGACTCTACCCACTGTCCTTTTTTTATATCCACAGGAACAGTGGGTCAGACCCATCGATCCAGCCAAAAGCCAAAGAACTGGGAAAGGCAATAACCCTACCCCTCCCATCTGGGACAGAACCTGTCTAACCAATTTCAATTTGCTTACATGCTGCGCTGGCTAAACAAGAAATGAAAGTCTATCTTGGCAAAATATTGCACTCTTTAAAGCAGACCTTCCAATCATTGACATTTGCATCAGAAATTATGGTTTATGTATTGTGTCTATGTCTTTTCCCCTGGGAAAACCCTGGGAATGGTGGCATAAAGAATGAACCCTCTCCCTTCCGACAGAGACAGCAACTCACTACCAATAGGCATCCTGCCTACACGCAGGTCTCACTTAGGGTGGGGGTAAGGATTTCTTTAAAGTGAAGTCTGTGCAGCAAAGCCTGTGCTATGAACTATTCAGCACAAATTTAAAAAACTCTGTTGTTGTTGCAAGCTTACTATAGTTGTATCTGTATGTAAGGTGCAGCTCAACATCACCCATTTAAAACATACCAAAACTTTCATAACTGTAAAAACAAGCAGTGTTAACCCTACCCAATGTCTGTCTTTATAGCATAAAATACTCTACATACTTTCCTATCTTTTTGTATTTGAAATACTGTATATCTATAGCTAGTTTATAATAGTGTACCAACTGTGTATTTCCTCTTAGACATCACTAAAATCTTTACTGGATAAGATCTCTACAGGAAGAAGATAACGTTGTGCAGCCTTGTGGTTTTGTTGTTTGCTTGGCAGTTGAAACAGACACTACAGACACCTTAAAGATGAGCTCCCACTGGGCAACTAACAGGTCACAACAGCAATGAATAATCCCTGTATGAGGTTTGTATGGTCACCAAACATCTGAGAACTGCTAAATATCACATATCACAACACATGTTACATCACAAATTGCATTTTTTATGTGTTGGTTGAATTCCAGGCATGTGGTGTCAGTTTAGATTTAGAGTAGAGTTGCAGTTAAGGTAAAAATCCAGCTTTAGTAAAAACTTAGAAATAAATGCAAAAGAAGCAAACCATTGATTAGCCCGTGCAGTTATTTACTATACTCTTTTCTCATTTGTTTATGTATGACCTAGTGAGCAACAGTGGGCACAAGTTACAGCTAGATAAAGAGAAATGGAACCTTAAGATGCTACTCCAGCCATTTTCTTTTATTATTATTATTATTATTATTAAAAAAAAAAAGCAGCTCAGGCTGCAATACTGCAATAGTCACCTTCAATCAGGAGCTGTCCTCCACAGTACTTATTTTTCTCCACAAGATGTCCTCTGTCTTCCAGGTTGAATGACATCCTATGCCCTTCAACTAAAAGACTGAGGGCATACTATGATCTTAGGGTGTCATGGCTCCATCTGCTGTGACAATGTCATCATGATTCTCTTCATTGGTAGTATATTGGTGTCATCACGTCACCATGGATCCTTTAATTTTTGGTGTATTGGTGTCATCACAGCACCACAATTCCCTTCATTTATAGTTTATTGGTTTCATAACGTTACTACGACTCCCTTCATTCAGAGTGTATTGGTGTCATCACATCACCATGGCTCCCTTCATTCAGAGTGTATTGGTGTCATCACATCACCATAGCTCC